>NW_011494644.1:5429221-5456863 GCF_000754665.1 Bison bison bison
CTTAGAAAAGAAAGAATAGGTAAGAAGTTCTGGGGAGTTCCTGCAAGACGGTAAATGGACAGACTGACAGAAAACTCCATCAGGGCTGAGCATGTCCTGTCCACCTTGTGGGCGAGGCCAGACAGCTCACCCAAGGCGCCTTGGCTGGCCCGCCCCTCACAGAAAGCAGTGCTGCCCGAGAGGAGAAGGAGGAATGGGCAGCAGGGGAGGAGGCCCACTCTAATAAAGAATGAAAGAAGCTCTCGAAGAATTTTAAAGTGCTTCTTTGGATCCACGGTGTATGTTGATTTTTCCTTTAGCAGGAGGAGCTGTTGGCAGGAATTACAAATGTGTGTGTGTGTGTGTGTGCGTGCGTGCCTGTGTGGGGAGGGGATGTGGATGTGGGTATGGGGGTGTACATCCCTGTCTTTGCATCCCTGGTCCTCAGGAGGGAATAAGATGGCAACTTGAGGACCAGCAGAGAGAGATGCCCTCCCTCCATCAAAGACAACAGCAGCTGTCCTTTGCGCCAGAACGTGTCATTTCAGACTCCTCAGCAGCTGTCTTCATTCCTCCAGGGCCTGTACATCTTCCCCAGAGCAGGAGGACTCCGAGAGACACTGCTGATTGTTAATAATTTCCATAATCCTCAGTATCAGCTACTAAGCCAGCAGCCTACTCCACACAAGCTAGAGTAATTTATTGTTGCAGTTAATGGGCTGTTTTATAGGAACCCACAATTATAATTGGATGTCAAGTGTTGTGAATCTCAGCGGATGGAAAGCGACAACCACTAGGGCCTGGTGTTTAATTTTTTAATGTGATTATTAAATTTCCCATCTCCTTGCTCTTCTATCTTCTCTCAGTGTGGCTTCCAGCTGTGGCCCTGTCTTCACCCATGCTGTCTTCTCCAGCCTAGAGTCTTGACATCTCATTCTCCTAAACCTGTTTCTGGATCTGTCTCTTTATATTGAGCATGGGTAGAAAGCCTGGACCCTACAGAAATAGGGCAGCTGCCAACTTTTCTGATTGGGAACCTCCCCAAAAAAACAAACCCATCTAAGAAAGTATCCCAAGTCCTCAGTTTTTCTCATTTTGCTTTGCACACAGTACTTGGCCTGGCAGCCCTAGCCATCCAGAAGGAAACCATGGGGAGTCCCTGGCTCCTTCAACCCAGAGGCACAGGCTCTTGGAATGGACCACCTTGACATTTTGCCATCAGAATCTGTCCTTAGAGTTCTCCGGCTCCAGATTCGAGGACAGAGATTAATCAGGAGTCACCAATAGCAAGTGTCAGGGAAGTGATATAGTTGTTTGGGAAAGTGGCAAATAGATTGAGGAACCACGCAAAACAGGCTTTTCTATATCTACTCCTGGGTGAGGAGGAAGTATGGCCTTCTTCTAGTCAGCATGAGGAAGACCACCCAACAGGTGAGATGTTAGGGGCTGGTTGAGCAAGAGAAGGAAAAGACAACCACGGAGGGGCGGGCCAGGATGTCGCTTCCTGGGAGTGGCACTGAGCCCAGCTGCCTGGTCCATCTCAGATTCAGCTCAGTTAAGAACCCCGTGTTCAAAGCCAGATACACAGCCTAACGGAGCACAAACTTAGTTCCAAGGCTAGCCAACATCCAAGCCAGGTGAGGACCCAACAATTTCCAGGGCAATTCAGACACAAACAAAGTCTAATCCAAGTATAACCCTAGAGCCCTCTCCATAGTCCATTCTTGAGCAGTAACCCTGAATTCAGTCCTGCTGAAAGTCCATAACCAGGGCCCAAATCCCAAGTGCATGGCTGGATGAGGAAGAAGATGGGGAGACAAAGACATCACATTATTGGAAACCATCATCCATTAAACATTCCTGAATCTAGAGCTCTCTGACCTAGCAGTTCTCTGCTGAGAGGGAATTGTGTTCTCAATAGATTTGTCTCATAGCTCCCCAACACCATAATTCTCTGGGGACAGAGGTTGTCTGCCATTCAACTAGGAAATCCCAACTTCAGCACAGGGCCCAGCGTAATACATGTTTGCTCAATGACTAGATGGAACATGGAGTCAGTTAAAATGAAGGTGGTCTTTGAGTCCATCAGACCTGGATGAGAATGCCTACTCTGCCACATCTTAGCTGTGTGACTGTGAGCAGGTCCCTTGCCCTCACTCTGCTGTGAAATAAAGTGAGGAAAAAATGGGAAAAAAACACTTTAAAAACCACCTGGCACAGAATGTTGGTTTCCTTTTTCTTTCTCCAAGGGCAATGTTTCCGAGGTCAGTACTAGACAGTATCTTTCTGTTCTATCCATCACAGACTGCAGAATCCTCAGAGGGTTTCAGATTCCTAGAGTCCTTGTGACTCACTGAATCTGCTTCACCATCCTGCTGTCCAGCTTTCTACTGTGCATCATTTCAGGATGGAGGCTCCATAGCTTCCTGTATTAGACATCTAATGCCACGGCAGGGCTGCGTAACAAACAACCACAAAACTTCAGGGGTGTACGGCAATAAGCGTTTATTGTTGCTCATGAGTCCCTGGGTTGGCTGAACCCATCCATTCATCTGGGTCATCAGCTAACACGTGATCTGACGTATCTGCAGTCAGCTGGGACCCTCAGTTCTACTCTATGAGGTGTCTCACCCTCTAGAAGGCTAGCCTGGGCTACTTCACATGGCAGTGGCAGGCTTGCAAGAAATGAATGGAAGCCCACAGGAGCCCCTGAGGCCTAGTCTCAGACCTGGCACACGATCACTTCCATAGTGAGTAACAAGGCCAGCCCAGTTTCCAGAGCAGGGACATAAACTCTGCCTCTTGATAGCCGGAACTTCAGAGCCATCTTGCAAGGGAAAAGAATCCAGAGAAGAAAAGGACTGTGACCACTTTTTGTAATGAATCCATTATACCTTTTGGCCCTTCTTCAGTCTCTTTGCTTTTGAGAAGGTGGATAAGAGACTAGAAGGAATGATATGCTTGGACTAGGGTCAGAAACATTTGGGTTCTACCTCCTGTATTAGCCTTTCTGAACCTCAGTTTCCTCCTCTACACAGTGATATCAACAGTAAGAACTGCAGATCCTTAGTCTAGTCCCCTGATTCTTTGGGGCATCCCCAACCCTCTGTTACTAAGAATAGGAAGAAAAATCTAAGTAGCAGATTGTCAAAATCACTTCTGGTGGTGCCCCTGAGCCTGCCTGCCCTACAGGGGCAAGGACTGATACTCTATGCTGTCCTTCTCAGATCCCAGGTCAGCCATGGCCTCAGTGTCCAGAGCCACCGGTCATCAGGAGGGTGGCCTTTCACTATTTCCCAAGAAAATGGTTCTCCAGGAAGCTATGCCAACAATCAAAAAGGAAGTCAATGTGGACAAGCAAGTGCATGATTTACTATCCAGTCCATTTTCACCAAGGTCTGGGGGAGAAGCCAGAAGCATGTTCCAACTCTCGTTCTCTCAAGGTAACTTTGGTACATACACAAATGTTTCCCTGCTGCCCTCAACTCCTGTCTATTTCCCCCCAAGGTGGTCCTAATTGGGCCACACACAGCTCCTTCCTTAATTACTACTTATTTCTTTTGCATTTTCCCCATTATAATGTTAATATCCTAATGTGTGAGTCTTATTACCTGGGCAACCAGAAGTGTTGCTAGTGTGGATTCAGTCTTGACTGAAACCTAAACTCTCCACTTGATTAAAATCACTCTTGAGGTCAAAGAACAAAAAACATCCCAGTTTCTCATGTCTTATTTCTTGATTTTGTCTCTGTCCAGACAGAACCTAGCTGACCTCTATGGTTTCTCCCAAATGCACTCCAAATGCACAAAATATAATTCATTTTACTTCTACTCAACAGCCACAATATCTTATCTCCTCCTATAAGCAGATTCCCCTCTGATCAATACTGCCTACTTAAGACCTGCCTCGTGGGGTTGGGGTTAAACGGATAATGCATTTAGGTGCTCAGTATGGTACTCAGTACATAGCAAACAACTCAATAAAGATTAATGGCCAATGTTACTATAACTGTTAATATTAGCGTCAGTATTAGTCTGTAACCATCCTCCTTAGAAGTCACCCAAGTCTTAACATCAGTTGTTACTCCCTCACCCTATGTCTTCTCTGCAAGACAAAAACTTCCTCCCACCCCAGGCTGTTTAATACTCTCCTTTCAGGTAAACCCAGGTCAAGGAACTGTTTCCGTCTCAGTTGGCAAAGAAGCTCCAGGGCCAAGTCCAGAGAGGAAGGAAGAAGAGACCTCACCCAACATTTTCTCTCTTGACTCCTGACCCAAGTAGAGGTCAGTGCCGTGGGGAGTGGGTGGTCCTAGGGAGGTCCCTGTGGGTTTCCCTTCAGAACTAAGATGAGGAAACCAGCAGCTGGCAGGAAATGAATATGACACAAATGCTCTGCTGGAATAGCTATAAATAGGGAAAGTCAATGGAGTGGAAAGAAAAGCGTTTAACAGCTAAGTGTGCTTTGCAACAGCAGGCTCACACCTCATTTTATCAGACATTATTTACACAAAAGAAGGTGTGATGGTGCTTATGGCATCATTAGGCATGGATTACTTCCTTAACTGTGAATACAGAAGCCCAGGGGGAGGCAACCACTCTAGAAGTCCTCAAGGACACCAGGGAAGCCAGGCACAGACTCAGTAGCCCTGGAGTCAACTGGAAACGCCCTCATCACCCCCTTAATCATCACCACCCCCCCTCCACTAAGTTCTCCACTCACCAATAACAAATATAGAGTTGATAAGAATCTCTGAATCAAAAGTCAGGATTGCAAGAATGGTCACACCTTTCTATTCTTAATAACCAGCCTTACTGGCACGGCTAGTGTAATCAATTTGTTACCTGTACAGTCCCAACGGTGCCCAGTGCTCAGAAGAAAGTTGGTTTAATACTCTGCTGTAGCTGTGGATGTTCTTCATAGTTTTTTTTAACAAGATGTCCTGCATTTTCATTTTGCACTGCCTCTCTGGCCAGTAGACATCTCTTACAGTTTAGAGCACTTGAATGTAGAAATGAGTGTGTGTTTCTTGTGTGAAGGCTGCAGGCTCACTAACATCCAAATGTTACTGAATGAGGAGGGCATGAAAAAGCTGTAAGGGGAGCAAACTTTGCCATCCCCAAAGTCTCTTTGGCATGTGGATCATTTGATTGTTTTAGCCCAAAAGATGACTCAGGAAGAAACTTTGACCTTTCCTTAACTGCCTTAAAGAATTTAGATGAAGGAGCTGTTCCAGGAAGGATCCTGTCACCATAGATAACGATAATGTGAACCAGGTGGTATAGACAGAGAAGTTCTCTGCGTTCCACTGTCTCTGCATATCCCAGTAAACATTTGTTTACCAAACATTTGCTTTTCCATCTTCATGTGACTTCCCTTCCTCCCCTTTAAAGTCCCAAACTACTACCCTCCACATCCTCTTTTGTCCTTAGCTGAAGACAGTAATTTAAGGTGAGAGTTTCAGCCACAGTTGGTGAGTTATTCATTTTCCTGGATCTCTCCTATGTATACATGTTATTAAACTTTTGTTTAATTTTCTCCTATTAAAAAAACCTTAGTAAGGTTTAATAACCCTTAATAAGGCTCAGCTGTATTCCCCATTCTGCGCTTCATGGTTCCGGAAGGGACCTCCATCTGTGATTCTCAGCCCTCCCCCAGCTCACCCCAGGCTATGCTGTCAAGGATCTGGGGTCAGACACAGTGCCAAGGCTGGAGGCACGGGATCTTCCGTCATCAGTCACCTCTGAGAGCTCTCTCGTTCCATCTGTGTGGTGCCTTCAGCAGGGAGTTTTCCCTGCTGCTTTCTCCCCAGCCATAGGACACAGGGGTTTCTGGCAATGCTGGGAGCCCAGGTCATTTCCTTGGACATATTATGTAACCATTTCTCCCTAGGGTCATTCCATCTTCCCACTGTTCCACGGGTCCACTGGCCACTCTTATACTCCAGCTTGGGGGATATCTTTTTTTCTTAATCTGAGGAAAACCCCCTCTGTCTTTCCTGAGCCTCTCAAGCCGCTCTGCTTCCTTCCACAAACCCATCCTTAACTTGTTTATGTTTTCAGAACAATGGCAGAAATCTCAAGGGATACTTTGGCCTTCAGCCCTGACACATTCCTCTCCCGAGGCAACCAAATGCCAAATCTGGTACCTGCCTGCCTGGGAGGAAAGAAAAGGGAGAAAATGCAAATACTTGTTCACAGTATTCTCCAAACACTGTGTGAAGTCCCTTCAGTCATGTCTGACTCTTTGCGACCTTCTGGAGCATAGCTCGCCAGGCTCCTGTCTGTGGGATTCTCCAGGCAAATATACTGGAATGGCTTGTCATGCCCTCCTCCAGAGGATCTTCCCAACCCAGCAATCAAACCTACATCTCTTATGTCTCCTGCATTGGCAGGCAGGTTCTTTACCACTACTGCCTCTTGGGAAGCCATCCAAAGACATCCAAAGCCATTTAAGAATCTCTGACTACGTGTTCTATCCACCCAGGCAGTCTGTCCTTTCAGGAACACACCTAGACACTCTGAGGGTTGATGGCTTGTTTTAACTAAGATTTGAAGATAGCCGCTAGCCCACCAGCTGCTGGATCAGGTTGTCGGTGCTGGAGTGTGAGGTGGTCCAGGGAGGAGGTAGAGGGTAGATTCTTTGGAAGCTCAGGACAGAAGTGGGCAGGACCCTCACAGGCTGACCTCATCCTGCAGCTTGTTTCCCACATCACTCTCTCTTGCATTTCAGAGACTCCTTCAAAGAATAAAGCCACCACACTGCAGACCAGCATTATTTCTATCAAATGCCAAGCACCAATTTCTATTGCCTGGTGTAGGAACTTTCTAGACAGATGAATGCCCACACTTCCTAGCTGTCTTCTCAGGATGAGCTAGAGCTTAGATTTCTAACAGGTCTCTTGGGAGGGCAAAGATTCCACCAAACTCTCCAAATTCTCACTGGGTCTGAGTAAAGCCAGTCTCAGAGGTGGAAGTGTTGACTGGATTCCCCACCCACCATCCTAGTGATACCAGCTTCTGCTCAATTGCCTCTAGGTAATGAGAAATTTGTTACTTTTAAGACAGTCAATTTTGGTTATAGATCACTTTGACTACTAACTTTTTTCCCTAAGAAAACTATCTTTAAACCAAATAGAAGAATCCATATATCTCTCGCTTGAATGTATTTTCCTTAATGCAAAAAGAGTTGGAAATTTAGAAAATAAATGTCTTAACAAGAATCAGAGATGATTCCTTGTGCAGTATCTTCCATTTTCTCTCGTTTTTGCTTCATTTACTAGATGATCTTTGGGGAAGGGACTCCTTTTTGAGGAAAGATGTCAATGAGCTCCTACACTTGATTTATGACAGAGTGTATTAGTCAGTATAAGCCTGCTGCTGTAACAAACAACCCCACCAGTCCCATAGCTTAATGATAAACGTTTATGTCTTTTTTACAACATAATTGTGGCAGGGTACCCACTCCAGTACTCTTGCCTGGAAAATCCCATGCACAGAGGAGCCTGGTTGGCTGTAGTCCATGGGGTCACTAAGAGTCGGATACAACTGAGCAACTTCACTTTCACTTTTCACTTCATGCATTGGAGAAGGAAATGGCAACCCACTCCAGTGTTCTTGCCTGGAGAATCCCAGGGACCGCGGAGCCTGGTGGGCTGCCGTCTATGGGGTCACACAGAGTCGGACACGACTGAAGCGACTTAGCAGCAGCAGCAGCAGCAAATTCTTTGCTTCTCCTCCAGCTGAAAGCTGGAGAAATTTCCCCTTAATTTAAATCTGAACTGGCCCTTACGACTGGTTTGACCAGTGGAATTTGGCAGAAGTGATGCTATGCCAGTTCAAGGTGGACCTTTAAAGAGGCTGCACAGTCTCTGCTTGTACTCTTGTGTGGAAGCCTGATACCATGTAAGAAGTCCGATTACTCTGAATTTTCCATGCTGTGAGGAAGCCAAAGCTGGCATGAAGAGAGGTCACATGAAAAAAAGAGAGTCAGAGAGAGGAGGGTGCTGCCCACTACCCAGATGTTTCAGCCACTCCAGCATCAACATGTGAATGAAGATGCCATCGTGAACATTCCAGTCCCATGCTATGCCTGCCCACCTCACGTTAGCTCAAGCTTCGAGTGACCTCCACAACACCATCCTTCTTGACCATCACCCAGATGAGATGACCCCAGCCACTGTGAGGAGAAACACAGAAACAGAGCCTCATGGAAACAGCTCAGACCCCTTTAGTTTTCTAAAGATGACACCCCCAGGTGTGTGTGTGTGTGTGTGTGTGTGTGTGTGTATGATGATGTTACACATACACATCTTTGCCCTCTCACCTGTCACCTAGATCTTTAGGCAGGAGGCCCTAACAGGAATTATTTCTGATTTAGGTTACAGGATCCCAGAGCCAGGATATCCAGAGGTCAGAGATGACCCTGATCAAGGGTCAGCAAGGCCCCAGGAAAACATTATACATAAACCCATTGTTCAAAATCCCTCAGTTTTATTGTATTTTATTTTTTGCCTGATCTTATTCAAAATTTCTTCTTAAGGATATTTTGGTTGATTTCCAAACAAATTATTTTATAAGCCATGGATAATTCACTTTCCAACTGATTTGTTGCTTACTAAATAACTCCTACCTTTTAGTTACTGAATTCTCCCAGGTGCTTTGGAGTGACAGGCTACTGGTGTACTGTTAAAAGCCAAACTATCCACCTGTGATGCAGGAGACCTGAGTTTGATCCCTGGGTTGGGAAGATCCCCTGGAGGAGGGCATGGCAACCCACTCCAGTACTCTTGCCTGGAGAATCCCCATGGACAGAGGAGCCTGGCAGGCTACCGTCCATGGGGTCACAAAGAGTCAGACATAACCAAGCGACTAAGCACACACAGGCACACACGCACACCTAGGGCCAAATTGCCTAGGTTTGAATTCATTCTGCTATTTATTGTATGTGGGACCTTGGGCAAGTCGCTTGACCTCTCTGGTTCTCTGTTTCTTCATCTGGAAATGCAAGTAAGAATATCTACCTCATAGAGTTACTGTGAGGACTGAGTTAATATATATCAAGTAGCTGGCGTAGTATCTGGCACAAATGTAGCTATTATTGATGAGAGTGTGCCCAGCAGGGAGAAGGGCACCGCTGAGTTCTGAGGTTGAACTGGCTTGGAGTCTGACTGGTTCCAGGATTTGCCAGTGATGCTGGTTGCCCAAGACTGGGTGTCCTAGAAGCAGGCCTTGAAACAAGGATTCACATGAAAGTCATTTACCAGAGACGCTCTCAGAAGCACCCTGTGGGAGGTAGGAATGTGGGCCTGGGAAGGGAAGGGTCTGAGTGTGGGCATGGCATCAGGCAGAGTAGCTTCTGCTTATGTAGCAGAACCTAACTGTAGGCAAACAATACACCTTCCCAGTGCACGTGCTGCAGTCACTGATACCTTAGTGAGAGCTAAGTTTTATCGAGCAAATGGCATTGTTCTAGGTACTGTGCCAAGTACTTACCGTAGTTTATCTCATCTGATTCTCAAGATCTGATGAGCTATTACATTATCACAATTGATACTAACAGGCAAATGATACACCAGAGTTTCCATTTAAATAAATATCTGATGATGTTTGGGGCTTCCCAGGGGCTCAGATGGTAACGAATCTGTCTGCAGTGCAGGAGTCCCGGCTTCAGTCCCTGGGTTGGGAAGATCCCCTGGAGAAGGTCATGACAAGCTACTCCAGTATGCCTGCCTGGAGAATTCTATGGACAGAGGAGCTTGGTGGGCTACAGTCCATGGAGTCGAAAAGAGCTAGACATGACTGAACGAATAAGCATGCACTGATAATGTTTAATTCACTAAATTCTACAGATGAAAAGTCTCCAAGACATATTGTCTTCCTCTAAATAATGGCTGAGAAGATATGCACATTTATTCATCAACGTGTTGGGTGATGCAAACTTCTCTAGTGCAGTGAAACCTGGGACATGTTTATCTGCAGTAACTGCAGGGTTATTCATTCTTAAGCGAGGCAATGTGTAATCGTGATGGAGCTTGAAGCCCTTGGTCTGGCAAGGCCCAAGGTCAGTGGCAGCCTGGAGGTTTCATCCTGAGCACCAAACCCTGATTGAATAGCTAGTACTTGGAAAAATAGTCGAGGTTATCTAGGCTTAGCAGGATAGACTGCCGTGATCACGCGTGCATGGCTATGGTGGTGGATTAGTCACTAAGTCTCCTCCAACTCTTGTGACCCAACGGACTGTAGGCTCCTCTGTCACTGTCTTAGTCCCTTTAGCTGCTATAACAAAAATACCATAAACGGAGTGACTTATAAACAATAGAAATTTATTCCTCATGGTTCTGGAGGCTGGGAAGTTTATGACCAAGGCGCCCAGCAGATTATGTGTCTGCTGAAGACCAGCTTCTCAGTTCATAGACAGTCCTCTTCTTGCTCTGTCCTCACATGGCAGAAGGGGTGAGAGAGCTCTCTGGGATCTCTTTTATCCCAGTCACATGGGCTCCACCCTCATGACCTAATCACCCTTCCCAAGGTCTCATCTCCCAGTACCACCACGTTGGGCATGAAGTTTCAACAAATGAATTTGGTGGGGAGAGGGGTGGGGCACAGTATGCAGACCAGAGCAGACTGGGAGTGAACTGTATGTGCCAAACCTGTAAGAGCACGTCAACTGGAGGACACTTACTCTAGTAATTTCATTTTGCAGATGAGCAACCTGAGACCCAAATGAGTCATTTACCCAAAACTGTAGTGAGAGACAAAGCTCGATCATACACCTAAGCTTGTTGAGTCCAGGGCAGATGCTGGCGACCACTGTGGTGGTGTGAGTCTCCTAACTTGACACCAGCCCCTGCTTGCCTTCAGGGAACAGGGCGTAATGGGGACTACTGCTGCCTTTAGACCCAAGATCCAAGTTCCATTCCTACCAACCCTAACGCAACACACTCCTGCCAACCCCAGTGCTCCTGGGTACAGGGGTCCCAGCCTCCTGGAGGACAAGCAGGCTTTGAGGATGCCCGGCTTCAGCCCTGCCTGTCCAGTCCAGCAGTCCAGGGCATGTCTTTGCCTTGGCTCACTCCCCCCACTCCTCTTCCCTCCCCGCCCCCCTCAATCATGGCAGCGCCAGCAGTCAGGGAGTTGGTGGCCCACGTGCCAGCGCTCCCCTCCCCGGACCCAGGGCTCAGCTATTGATCCTGGCGCGCTCCCCGCAGCCTCCTCTGCCAAGAGAGGCAATTTACCACCAGCTACGAGGTCACGGGAGGGGCCCAGCCGCCCACAGGCGCTTTTACGCTGCTATAAAAACCATTTAAAGGGCCACTTTGTGAGCCACAGCGCGGAGGAGGAGGAGCGAAGCAGCGGAAGCCGCGGACCTACAAGCCTTGAAGCCTCCTTTCGAGCCCGCAATCAGGGAGGGGTGGGGGGTGTGTGTGTGAAGATTTTGGAAAGCCCCACAATCTTTTCTGCCCGCTCCCCCATCTTCGGAAGAGGCTGCAGGAGCTGCGAGGCAGGCCCCCAGGGGAACCGCCCCGCACGCCGCCCGAGTGGGCAGGACCAGAGCAGGATGCCCACTGACCTTTGTAAGTCAGATCACAAAGCCCGACCCTAACCCGCTGGTCACCACTGGGTGCCTGCGCCCTGCTCTGTGCCGTGCAGCCCAGGGCCCCTTGCTTCCCCTTCCGCCTCTGTAGCCGCTCTGGAGGGAGTCTGTACAAGTATCATCACGCCCACGTCTCAGAGGGAAAACTGAGGCTCCAGGAAGTTAAGTGACTTGCTCAGGATTTCACAGCCTGGATTTAAACTCGGATAGTCCACCTCCAAAGCCAATGGTCTTAATTACCTAAAGACTCTGTCTTACCCACACTGATAAAAGCCATCACTTCAGCTTCAAAAGCCAGCTGCATAAGGACGACGTGGTTTACCAGCCGCTAACTTCGGCCATAATAGGGAGACATTAACATCACCCCGTCCCCAGCCCCAGCCCCGCCTCCAGTGCATTTCAGGTTATTCCTGTCTCTCAGGTATGTTGGCTCCTAAATGCCCTTCCCGCTCTCCTCTGCCTGTTCAGCTAGCGCCACCTGCAGGTGGAGCTGGTCACTGTTTCTTTGGGGCCACCAAAAGAAATTTACTCATTCATTCAGCGCGTTTTTCCACAGACATTTATTGATTTTTGCTCTGTGCCAGGAACACGGAACTGGGCTGGAGGCCGCGGGACACAGGTACTTACAGTCTAGCAGGGAAACAGACATTTAAACAGGCAATTATGCAGGACAGACGGATAGTGAAAGGGGAGAGAAGCGAGGGAGGACTTCCAGAGTAGGGCTGCCCTTACTCAGCCAACCTCTCCCCAAACGCCTTGAGCTGCCACATCGGTGTCCTCCCACCAGAGAGACCAAGGAGCCCTTCGACTGAGAGCTCTCAAATTCCGCCTGGCGCTCAGGACCCTTAGTGATGCTTAGCAGAATCCTTCAGGACCCTTAATGATCCTTAGCAGAATCCTTCCCGCTCTCGTTCTAGATTGATTGGTTCTCAGAAGAAGCAGCTCCTCCTCTTGGGCTGAATCTAACTTGTCTGCCTATAACCTGGGTTCCACACCAGCCTGGGTTTTCCAAGAGTTAGCTGCACAGATGGTCCCATCTCTTGAATCATCAATATTTTTTCGCTCTCCCTCTGCCCCTAAGCATAATTCAGTGCCCTGAGCTAAACAAATGACCCTTGGCTGTGCCATCATCTTTCTTTTTTCACTGCTACACTTCTCTGCAAAAAGTAACCTCTGTTCAAACCCCCTGTATCCTCACTCTAAGCCAATGTGTCTAATGCCAACAAGGCTACCCCTCTTTAAGCATTTTGCTGTCTGTCAGTCGTGTGTCATTTTATATGCATGAGTTCAGCCATTTCTAACACAGTCGTGTGAATTATGATCAGCCTTGTCTTACAAATGGAGAACTGAGGCTCTAGAAAAAGAGGGTGAAATAAATGGCTCAGTCATACCACTGGCCTCAAATCCTGCCTCTAACCATCTAGACTTAATGAACCCTCCATGGGGACAGCCACTCATCCTTACCCCCTGGTAGGTTTGAGGCACTTGATAAATATTTGTTAAATGAATAGATGTTCAAACCCTTTAATGACTTTTTGCCATTAATGATATTTTCTGCAAGGTTTTATAACTTAGTAATACATACATTTGGTAGTAAGGTTATATGTATCATTGTGTCTCAGAGTCCCAGGATTCCTTTATGAATTAAGTATTTTGAAAAATAAAATAGAGTGGAATTCAATATAATTCTCAACCCATCTATCTTGTGTCTTCATCCTTGCTGTCAAAATGCCAGTGCCTTCTTAAACAGGAGAGAATACAGGCTACATATTAATTTGGTTTAGCTCATGGAGTACACTCAGGCATGCACAGCACAAAAAAAAAAATCAAGAAGGAGACAAATAATCAAAAGGGATGAATTTAGTAAGTCCTGTATGAAAAAATGCAAGTCTGAAAATATTTATTGGGATAAACATACACATTAAAGAAAATTATTCAGCAGACAGAAAAAAAAAGATATTCATGAGAATAAACTAATACACATTCAGAAAATGTTTCAAAGAAACTAAAAATTATGTCCAAAATTCCCTTAGGCAAATCAAAGGGAATCTCCTGATATTTATATGTACAGGCAACCAGGTGAATTGGTTTCATATTAGTTGCCACCAGTCAGAATGGGTTAGGTTCCACTGCAGTAACAACCCTCAATTCTCAGAGGCTTAACACAGCAAAGGGTGTTTCTTGTTCACTCCACATTTTCAACCTGGGTTCATTGAAGCTCTGCTCCAAGTTATCTTTATTCCAGGACGCAGACTGATAATACAGCTTCTACTTGGCATATTACTGAGATGTGGTAAACCATGTACCTAACATCAGGAGGAATGACATATGTCACTTCCGCTCACATTTGACTGACAGAAGCAAATACTGCTTTGTCTGAACTCAAAGAACAGGCATGTATAACTGTCCTGCAGGGAAGTTTGCACGTAACCCCTGAGCTCAGACAAACTGGATTTAGGTAAATGGGAATCCCACCTGGGTTTCCCAGGTGGCTCAGTGGTAAGAAATCTGCCTGCCAAGCAGGAGACATGGGTTCAATCCCTGGGTTGGGAAGATCCTCTAAAGGAGGAAATAGCAACCCACTCCAGTATTCTAGCCTGGGAAATCCCATGGACAGAAGAGCCTGGTGGGCTACAGTCCATGGGGTCTCAAAGAGTCGGACACAACTGAGTTGACTGAGTATGCAGACGTGCAAATGGTTATCACTATTTCCTTCCTCCCCTCCCTATACATTCCTCCCTTTAGGTTACAAATTTTAATGTGCATAAAATTTCCACTGGGAAACGAGTTACAATGCAGATTTCTGAGATCTACCTCCAAAGAAGCTGATTTTGAAGGTCTGAACTGGTCCTCTGGGATCTACGTGGTCACTACAGGTAAACTTAATGTCTAGTAGTAGAAAGAGCATTTTGAGCAACACTGATCTAATCTCAATGAAACTTGCTATGTGGATCCTTCTCATATCAAATGACCTTTCCTCACTCCTTGCTCAAGATGGATACAACCAAAATCCCTCAGAATATCTGTAACTTAGAAATTCAAGAGACACAACAACTACATAGAATGTGGGATTCCTGGACCGGATTCTGAAACAGAGAAAGGGCATTCGGAGAAACATCGACCAACACTGGGCTTCCCTTGTGGCTCAGCTGGTAAAGAACCCACCTGCAATGCGGGAGACCTGGGTTTGATCCCTGGGTTGGGAAGATCCCCTGCAGAAGAGAAAGGCTACCCACTCCAGTATTCTGGCCTGGAGAATTCCATGGACTGTATGGTCCATGGGGTCGCAAAGAGTTGAACGCGACTGAGTAACTTTCCCTTTCACTTTGACTAACATTAGGGGAAATTTGACAGAACTGTACTGATGTTAATTTCCTGGTTTTGAGACTCAAACTCTGATTATGTAGGATGTTAATGTTAGGCGAAACTGTATGAAGGGTACATAGGAATTTTCTACACTATTTTTTTTCAACTTTCTGTGAATTTAAAATTGTTTCCAAATGAAAAGTTAAAAACAAAGTTATTATAAAGATAGTCATCTCATGGGATCATGGTGATGTTAAAAGAGATTATACACATAAAGAACATGGTGCTATATTGTACAATCTGTCTGCTGCTCCCTACAGAACCCACATAATGCCCTGCCTTCTGCAGGTACTTTCTCTATAAGTGCTTGACATGTTGAATTAGCTTGAGAAAAAGGAAAAACAAACAAACTTTATGTCATACCACTTCATTCTTATAATAACTCTGTGAAGACGGTATTTTACCTTCGTTTTACAGATGAGGTCTTGGAAGTACCAAAGGGTTTACAGCTCACAGGCTTGAATGCAATTTGTTTCTGCCCTGGCTATAGTGAAACTACTCTCGCCCACAGCACTTTCCAGCCCAGGGGAACAGCTTTTCGCTCTCTCCAGCACCACCCTGTCCAGCTTCCCAGTCTGTACTTGCAGCAAACAGGGCTGCTTCTGCCAGTTTCCTGCTCCAGCATTTGGATTTCATTAGCAAGCACAATTCTAATTGAACTTTTATTCACTAGCCACAGCTTGGCAATTAATCAAGCTTCTCCCAAGCTCAGAGCCTATGTTCACTTCCTTTCACCAAGAGAGAAAAGAAAAAGAAGGAAAGAAACCTCAATCCTCATTCCTAGGGCAATGTACCCTGCTCTTGTGCTGGTTTCCACGTCTCCCTGTGTTTCCAGGACACCATGCACTTAGTAATTTCTAAAGAAGGCTGTTAGATTCAGATGGTAATCACAGTCCCCTTCTAACACATTCCCTGGACTCCTGGCCTCATTAGAAATCCTCTCATCACTTGCTTCCAGCCTCTCACTTGCAAATAAATGCTGGTGTCTGCTCTCCTTCCTGCCAGAATCTCAAGACACCTCGTTTACTTTTTTCTTAATGTAACATTTATTGTTGTTTCCCCAGTTCTCTGATTAAAGACAGAATAATGTTTCTTGCAGAAAAATCAGAAAGTGTGAAAAATCTCAGAGGATAGAACTGAATCATAATGCCACCAGCCGAAAATATATGGAGTTAATATATGGAGATGCAAGTGATCTTTGATTTTCTTAAATACAGCTTTTGTGTAAATTTCCCATTAGATGTCAAAACTCCTAATTCAGAGATCTAAAGTGCAAGTAAAACAGGGTTAGTATCACCACATCACACAATGCCAGGGTACACCACTCATATTAGTCTACGAGGATGATACCCTCTGAACTTGTGTAGTGCACAGTGTGTGCGGTTGTTCTTGATAACTGTGTACAAGGCCTGAGACTGGAAATTGTAGGTAAACTAAAGGATGAGGGCAGCGCCTGAAAATCATTGTACAGGAGGCGGTGACCAAAACCATCCCAAAGCAAAAGAAATTTTACAAGATGGCAAGGAAGGGGAGGCCTCATCCTTTGTCTGAGGAGGCCTTAGACATAGCTGAGAAAAGAAGAGAAGCAAAAGGCAAAGGAGAAAGGGAAAGATATACCCAACTGAATGCAGAATTCCAGAGAATAGCAAGGAGAGATAAGAATGCCTTCTTAAATGAACAATGCAAAGAAATAGAGGAAAACGACAGAATAGGAAAGACTAAAGATCTCTTTGACAAAACTGGAGATACCAAGGGAACATTTTCTGCAAAGATGGGCACAATAAAGAAACAGTAAGGACCTAACAGAAGTAAAAGAGATTATGAAGAGGTGGCAAGAACACACAGAACTATACACAAAATGTCGGACCTGGATAATCACGATGGTGTGGTCACAAACCTAGAACCAGACATTTTGGAGTATGAAGTCAAGTGGGTCTTAGAAAGCATTACAACAAACAAAGCTAGTTGAGGTGATGGAATTCCAGCTGAGCTATTTAAAATCCAAAAAGATGATGCTGTTAAGTGCTGAACTCAATATGTCAGCAAATTTGGGAAACTCAAGAGTGGCCACAGGACTGGAAAAGGTCAGTTTTCATTCCAATCCCCAAAAAAGGCAATACCAAAGAATATTCAAACTGCCACACAATTGCACTCATTTCACATGCTGACAAGATAATGCTCAAAATCCTTCAAGCTAGGCTTCAGTGGTACATGAACCAAACTTCCAGATATACAAGCTAGATTTAGAAAAGGCAGAGAAACCAGAGATCAAATTGCCAACATCTGTTGGATGATAGAAAAAGCAAGAGAATTCCTGAAAAACATCTACTCTGCTTCATTGATTATGCTAAAGCCTTTGACTCTGTGGATTACAACAAACTGGAAAATTCTTAAAGATATGGGAATCCCAGACCACTTACTTGCCTCCTGAGAAACCTGTTTACAGGTCAAGAAGCAATAGTTAGAACTGGACATGGAACAACAGACTCATTAAAAATTGGGAAAGGAGTATGTCAAGGCTGTATATTGTCACGTTGCTGATTTAATTTCTATGCAGAGTACATCATGTGAAATAGCAGGCTGGATGAATCACAAGCTGGAATCCGGATTGTCAGGAGAAATATCCACAACCTCAGATATGCAGATGATACCACTCTAATGGAAGAAAGTGAAGAGGAATTAAAGAGCCTCTTGATGAAGGTGAAAGAGGAGAGTGAAAAAGCTGCTTAAAACTCAGCATTCAAAAAACTAAGATCATGGCATCTTGTCCCATCACTTTATGGCAAATAGATGGGGAAAAAGTGGCAACGGTGACATTTTATTTTCTTTGGTTTCAAAATCATTGCAGATGGTGACTGCAGCCATGAAATAAAAAGACACTTACTTGCTCCTTGGAAGAAAAACTATGACAAACCTATTAAAAAGCAAAGACATCACTTTGCCAACAAACGTCCATCTAGTCAAAGCTATAGTTTTTCCAGTAGTCAGGTATGGATGTGAGAGTTGGACCACAAAGAAGGCTGAGCACCCAAGAACTGATGCTTTTGAACTGTGGTGTTGGAGAAGACTCTAATAGCACCCCACTCCAGTACTCTTGCCTGGAAAATCCTATGGATGGAAGAGCCTGGTAGGCTGCAGTCCATGGGGTCGCTGAGAGTCAGACACGACTGAGTGACTTCACTTTCACTTTTCACTTTCATGCATTGGAGAAGGAAATGGCAGCCCACTCCAGTGTTCTTGCCTGGAGAATCCCAGGGATGGGGGAGCCTGGTGGGCTGCCGTCTATGGGGTCACACAGAGTCGGACATGACTGAAGCGACTTAGCAGCAGCAGCAGCAGCAGGACAGCAAGGAGATCAAACCAGTCAATCCTAAAGGAAATCAACACTGACTATTCACTGGAAGAACCGATGCTGAAGCTGAAGCTCCAATACTTTGGCCACCTGATGTGAAGAGCCGACTCATTTGAAAAGACACTGATGCTGGGAAATATTGAGGGCAGGAGGAGGAGAGGACAACAGGGGGTTGAGATGATTGGATGGGATCAACGACTCAATGGACATGAGTTTGAGCAAACTCTGGGAGATAGAGAAGGACAGGAAAGCCTGGCGTGCTGCAGTCCATAGAGTCACAAAAGGTCAGACACCACTTAGTGACTGAACAACAACACAGAAATATGAGACCTGAGATCAGAATCCTATGATGTTCTTTTTCAAAGGGAGCTAGAAATCTGGATTTTTAAATAAAATAACCAAATTTTTAAATGCTAATTCAATTTTTGAAACCCACTGTGCTAAACAGACAGGCCTAATCTGGACTTTGGGGTATCTGCTGCTGCTAAGTTACTTCAGTCGTGTCCGACTCTGTGCAACCCCACAGACGTCAGCCCACCAGGCTTCTCTGTCCCTGGGATTCTCCAGGCAACAATACTGGAGTGGTTTGCCATCTAATGACTGAAAATGGTTTCACATCATCCCAGGGCCTTCCACTCTCCCAGTCCAGCTTCCCCCACTCCTACTTCTACCAAATATTGTGCCAGCTTTCACATACTGTGCATGAGGGCTCATCTCCTCACCCCTTGACCAATAGTAGATTCAGAACTAGATTGTAGGACAAGACACCTGAACACTCATCTGAGGCATCACTCACAGCATCAGTGGAGGACTCAAGTGTTCCTGAACATTGGATTCACCAAAATTCCTCTCAAGGAGTTCATGTATGGCTGGAAGGAATATGCTGATGAGCCATTTGTAGAGAAGGAGTGAAACACTTCTAAGAGGCTTATTAAGGACCAAATAGATGGGCATTAAACCACTGTCTGAGAAGGGTAGTTCCAAATAACTGCCGGGATGTTATTTTGCTCAATGGGCATGCAAGTTCAGGGTCAGAGCTGAATTGTTGGGGCACAAAGAGAGAGGCTGAAGACTAGTGTGAATTGTCCTCCTTTTCCACTCCTCCACTTAGCACTCAGCCACGACACTTAATAATGACTGAATATCAGTTTAATCATGTAGAGTGTTTTGTATTAACTGGAAGAATGCATGTGATAAGCCGATAACTGAAAAAAAAGCACACTGAAGAGCAATATATTTTGTATTCCCCACTTTTTGAAGAAACCCTTTTAAAAGTGGAGGCATAAATTGGGAGATTGGGGTTGATGTGTGTATATTACTATGTATAAAATAGATAACTAATGAAAACCTACTTTATAGCACAGGGAGCTCTACTCAATGCATTTGGTACCCTAAATGGGAAGGAAATCCAAAAAAAGATGGGATTTATGTATACATGTAGCTGATTCGGACATAACTGAGCGACTTCACTTTCACTTTTCACTTTCATGCACTGGAGAAGGAAATGGCAGCCCACTCCAGTGTTCTTGCCTGGAGAATCCCAGGGACGGGGGAGCCTGGTGGGCTGCCGTCTATGGGGTCGCACAGAGTCGGACACGACTGAAGCGACTTAGCAGCAGCAGCAGCAGCAGCATAGCTGATTCACTTTGCTATTCAGCAGAAACTAACAGCATTGTAAAGCAGCTATATTCCAATAAAAGTTTTAAAAAAAACTGTGTAAGTACTCATATGTTTCTAGATGTCTATGAAAGCAAAGGAAAATATGGAAGACATACATTTAAAACAAAATTTATCTTATTGAACTATAGTTGATTTACAATGTTGAATTAATTTCTGCTGTACAGAAATATATAAATATGTATTCTTTTCCCTATTGTTTTCCAGTGTGGCTTATCACAGAATACTGAATATAGTTGCCTGTGCCATACAATAGGACCTTGTTGTTTATCCGTTCTATATATAATAGTTTGCAAATGCTGATCCCAAACTCCCAACCCATTCCTCCCCCACCCCCAATTTTCAATAGTGTTTATTAGGGATAATTAGTTTGTATAGAAGAAGAAAAGATTGTTGATTTTACTTTAATGCTTGAGTCATATCAATTGTTTGAATTATTTCAACAAGCACATGTAACTTTTATAATTCAAATGTTGAAGTTTTAAAACTAGGCTTGAAGAGCCGCCAAATTTAACATGCCCAGAAGAGACCACATGTGTCTGACCATGTTTGACTAGATATTATTTTTGAACAGCAGTTTTGAAAAACAGGCATTGTTAAATATTGATAACATGGAAACCATAATGGGGATCTCTTTTTGCCCTTCACTATATGAGATTATTTCTAGTATTAATATTTTTCCTTTAAGTTAATGAAGTATTTTAAGGTAGAAATTCTTCATTATATTAAGGAGCTACACCTTTATTCTAATTTTATCTAGAGTTTTTAAGAAAAGTAAGTATTAAAGACTCAATTTTTTTAACAAAATCTACAGAGTTGATCATTTTGTTTCCCTCTATGTACTTATTGATATAACCAGATGTGTTTATAACTTTCTTAATATTAAACCATCCTTGCATTACAAGATTAAGCTTCATTGGGTTATGCTTTAATGTACTTCAGTTTAGTGTTAGAGTCAACTTGATTTGATTCGATATTTTATTTAGGATTTTTGCATCCATGTTTAGAAGGAACTGTGGTTGGTAATATTCTTTTTTGTGTGATTTTTTTTTATCAGATTTTGCTATCGGCTATGCTTTATTGACTATGCCAAAGCCTTTGACTGTGTGGATCACAATAAACTGTGGAAAATTCTGAAAGAGATGGGAATACCAGACCACCTGACCTGCCTCTTGAGAAACTTGTATGCAGGTCAGGAAGCAACAGTTAGAACTGGACATGGAACAACAGACTGATTCCAAATAGGAAAAGGAGTATGTAAAGGCTGTATATTGTCACCCTGCTTATTTAACTTATATGCAGAGTGCATCATGAGAAACACTGGGCTGGAAGAACACAAGCTGGAATCAAGATTGCTGGGAGACATATCAATAACCTCAAATATACAGATGACACCACCCTTACGGGAGAAAGTGAAGAGGAACTCAAAAGCCTCCTGATGAAAGTGAAAGAGGAGAGTGAAAAAGTTGGCTTAAAGCTCAACACTCAGAAAACGAAGATCATGGCATCTGGTCCCATCACTTCATGGGAAATAGATGGGGAAACAGTGTCAGACTTTATTATTTTGGGCTCCAAAATCACTGCAGATGGTGACTGCAGCCATGAAATTAAAAGACGCTTACTCCTTGGAAGGAAAGTTATGACCAACCTAGATAGCATATTGAAAAGCAGAGACATTACTTTGCCAAAAAAGGTCCATCTAGTCAAGGCTAGGGTTTTTCCAGTGGTCATGTATGGATGTGAGAGTTGGACTGTGAAGAAAGCTGAGTGCCGAAGAATTGATGCTTTTGAACTGTGGTGTTGGAGAAGACTCTTGAGAGTCCCTTGGACTGCAAGGAGATCCAACCAGTCCATTCTAAAGGAGATCAGCCCTGGGATTTCTTTGGAAGGAATGATGCTAAAGCTGAAACTCCAGTACTTTGGCCACCTCATGCGAAGAGTTGACTCATTGGAAAAGACTCTGATGCTGGGAGGGATTGGAGCAGGGGGAAAAGGGGACAACAGGGGATGAGATGGCTGGATGGCATCACTGACTTGATGGACATGAGTTTGAGTGAACTCCGGGAGTTGGTGATGGACAGGGAGGCTTGGCGTGCTGCAATTCATGGGGTCGCAAGAGTTGGACACGACTGAGCGACTGAACTGAACTGAACTGATGCTACTTTCATAAAACAACTTGAGAAATTTTTCTTCCTTTTATTTGTTCTGCCTGTTCAAGTAGTCTGGAAGTGACTTGTTATTTGTATGTTTAAAAGAACTCATCCATATAGGAGGAGAGTTTGGGGGGAAATGGATACATGTATATGGATGACTGAGTCCCTTTGCTGTCCAACTGAAACTATCACAACATTATTAATTGGTTAAATACACCAAAATAAAAATAAAAAGTTTAAAACACACACGAAGAACTCATCCATAAAATTATCTGAACATGGCATCTTTTGGGAAAGTGGAGTTTTGTTTACAACTTTTACTATTTTCTTCAAAGCTACTAGTCTATTTACATCTTCCCATTTTTATTAATTTTATTCATTCGTACTTTTCTTGAAAAGAATCCATTTCATCTAGATTTTCAAATTCATTTCCACTGTATTATAATATCAGTTCAGTTAAGCTGCTCAGTCATGTCCAGCTCTTAGCGACCCCATGGACTACAGCATGCCAGGCTTCCCTGTCCGTCACCAACTTCAAGAGCTTGGTCAAACTCACATCCACTGAGTCAGTGATGCCATCCAACCATCTCATCCTCTGTCATCCCCTTCTCCTCTTGCCTTCAAACTTTCCCAACATTAGGGTCTTTTCCAATGAGTTGGCTCTTTGCATCAGGAGGCCAAAGTATTAGAGCTTCAGCTTCAGCATCAGTCCTTCCAATGAATATTCAGGACTGATTTCCTTTAAAATTGACTGGTTTGATCTCCTTGCTGTCCAAGGGACCCCCAAGAGTCTTCTCCAACACCACAGTTCAAAAGCATCAATTCTTTGGTGCTCAGCTCTCTTTATGGTTCAACTCTCACATCCATACATGACTACTGGAAAAACCATAGCTTTGACTAGATGGACCTTTGTCGACAAAGTGATGTCTCTGCTTTTCAATATGCTATCTAAGTTGGTCATAGCTTTTCTTCCAAAGAGCAAGTGTCTTTTAATTTCATGGCTGCAGTTACCATCTGCAGTGATTTTGGAGCCCCCCAAAAGAAAGTCTGTCACTGTTTCCATTGTTTCCCCATCTATTGGTCAGGAAGTGATGGGACCAGATGCTGGGATCTTAGTTTTTTGAATGTCAAGTTTCAAGCCAGCTTTTCCACTCTCCTCTTTCACTTTCATCAAGAGGTTCTTTAGTTCCTTTCTAATTCTTTAAAAATATCCTTTAATTTCACACTTCTTATTCCCTTCCCACTCTGAATTTTGCTGACTGGTCATTTTAATGAGTCAGGTTTGGATGTAGCTATCAATGTTTATTAGCCTTGTAATTTCTAGTTCAGTTTATGATCTTTTTTTGTTAAGTCCTCTCTCTTGCTTCCCTTGTGCTTATTTTGTTCACCTTATCTTCCTAATTCTTGAGGTCATTGCTCATTTCATTTGTTTCACTTCATACTTGTTTAATGACTAAAGAATTTAAAGCAATTATTTTCCCTGAATTCAGCTTTAGCTGATCCCCTAAAATCAACGATGTTGAATTTCATTTTCACTTTCTTTGAAATGGTTTATATCCAGAGCTGAGTTTTAGGGAGAGAGCTTTATGCTTGCTTTTTAAAATAACTGATTCTGAAATTATTTTAAATTAAAAATAGGTTGATTATACAAAGCAGAAAGAAGGGGAAAATCCTCCAGAATTCTACCATTCAAATGCTTATATACATCTTTCCAATCATTGGTGCATATGGTTGCTTCTTTCCTTTACTTTAAAAATACATGTTATCTATTTTGTTTTAAAAGCTACTTTATTTCCTAACTATTGTTTGTGTGCTTATCAGGAACTCTTGCTGCTCTTGAGGGGCTATGGGCTTTGGGTGTCCTACAGTAACTTATATGAACATGGAGATTGTTTGACAGGTAGATTTTAAGATTTTATGAGATCCTTCCTTTTGAGAGACAGAAAAAGGAACTGTGACAAAGATTTCATATATGAACATATTGCTTTGCCTCCATCTCCTTTAAATAACGACCTCTTCATCAAGCTTAAAGACAAAGACTCGAGAAATGGCTACTCATGTCCTCCTGTCGAGGACACTTGCCTGCTTCTCAGTGTCTCCAGATTTACAATCAGATCCATCCTTTACCAACCAGGCAAATCACATTACTCTGTGGGAGCCTCACTTTCTGCATTTGTAAAATGGGGACAATCGTAGTCCCTCACTCATCAAACAGTAGTGAACTGGATTTCCCTGGTGGTCCAATGGTTAAGCATCCACTTGCCAACGCAGGAGAGGTGGGTTTGATCCCTGATCGGGGAACTAAGATCCCACATGCCCTGGGGAACTAAGCCCACCTACTGCAACCACTGAGCCTGTGCGCCGTAACCGAGGAGCCCCGCGGTACAACTAGAGAAGCCCGTAAACCACAACAAAGACCCAGTGTGGTCAAGAAAAATTCAAACAACAACAATGGTGATTTTTTACACAAAATAATGCAGAGAAAGCACTTACCACAGGGTCTGGCACCTAATAAATACTCTCTAAATGATGGCTATTGTTACTGTCACCGATCCCCCCTACTTACCAAACAAGCAACACGAATAAAGATCTCACTTCTCAGCTGAGACTAGGGGGATCTCAATGCCAGCTACTCATCTGCAGTTTTACAAAAGCAATTAAAGCTCGCTGTGATCGTGAGCCTTGATTGTCCTTGAAGCCCAAGTTACCTTATTGAGAGAGGAATCCAATGCCCTTGCACCCGTTCCTGCGCTGTTTATTATGCCAGAGAGGCTGCTCGGACTCATTACTGCTGCGGAATACAGGCCCCCAGGGGCTGAAGTGGAGCCGGATAATTACCAACAGATCCCTAATAGGTATGGACTCAATGGAAACAAGTCAATCAGAAATGAGGCATTTATGTCTAAACTATTGCAATCCACACTTGGGGGCACCGCAGACTGCTAATGAGGGCGACACTCCCAAGGCCAAGGGTCCTGACCACCAGCTCCACCCTTGAGAGCCCTGTGCTTTAGAGGATCTGGACATCGCCCCTCCTGATCTACGCAGCAGCTTGCCTTTGGGAGAACTAAGCGGCAAGCTGATTTGGTTTGATACCAAAATCTTCTTTGTCTTGATGGCCTGGCCCTGTCTTGCCCAGTAAAAAAGATCTAGTTGTCTCAGAAATTCCACCTTCAAGAGAAATCACTCGAAATTAGCCTCCCACTCTGTTCTTCTTTCCTTCAGTTCCTGCCCAGCTGCCTGTCTCCTCCTCCATCCTTATCACAGGTAGCATCCTTTTAAAATTCTGCAGTAACTTCTGGAAACCACTTCACCTCTGCTCACCAATTCTCTCAGAACTGCAGCATTGCCTTGAAGTAACGTGGCTTTCTTTTTTTGCCGTTTTAATGTCTTTAAATTGAAGTATAGTCGATTTACAATGTCATATTTATTTCTGCTGTACAGCAAAGTGCCTCAGTTACACATATATATACATGCTTTTTTATATTCTGTTCCATTATGGTTTATCACGTGATATTGATTATAGATCCCTATGCTATACAGTAGGACCTTGTTGTTTTTCCATTGATATGCTGCTGCTAAGTCGCTTCAGTCGTGTCTGACTCTGTGCAACCCCATAGATGGCAGCCCACCAGGCTCCCCAATCCCTGGGATTCTCCAGGCAAGAACACTGGAGTGGGTTGCCATTTCCTTCTCCAGTGCATGAAAGTGAAGTTGCTCAGTCGTGCCTGACTCTTAGCGACCCCATGGACTGTAGCCTACCAGGTTCCTCCATCCATGGGATTCTCCAGGCAAGAATACTGGAGTGGGGTGCCATTTCCTTCTCCACTATATATAATAGTTTACATTTGCTCAGCCCAACCTCCTGCTCCATCCCTTCCTCAACCGCCTCCCCCTTGGCAACCACCTGTCTGTTTCATAGATAGGTTCATTTGTTTCACATTTTAGATTCCACAGATAAGTGATATCATACGGTATTTGTCTTTCTTCCTGACTTGTTTCACTTAGTATGATAATCTCTAGTAGCATCCACGTTGTTGCAAATGACATCATTTCCTTCTTTTTTTATGACTGAGTAGTATTCTATTGTATTTATGTGTGCTCAGTTGCTCAGTCATGGCCAACTCTTTGTGACCCCACAGACTGTAGCCCACCAGGCTCCTCTGTCCATGGAATTCTCCAGGCAAGAGTACTGGAGTTGGTTGCCATTGCCTTCTCCGTTGTGTATATGCACCACATCTTATTCATCCGCTCATCTGTCTATGGACATCTAGGTTATCTCCATGTCTTGGCTATTGTGAATAATGCTGCTATGACGTAGGGGTGTACTTATCTTTCTGAAATATATTTTTGCCAGGATATATGTAATACGACTTTATTTCTAATGCTTGCTATCAGTACAGCATGTACACATGCAATTTAATGTAAAACATAACTCATTAGAGTTCTTGCTGAACTGCACCCCTCCACCCCAAAAGTAAGAATTTCAGTCTGCAAATTAGGGCTGCCAGAAATTAAGTTTTCTGGATGGTTCTGAGGCTGATCTTTATTGGTATCCCAAGCCGCATTTCCTTTGGGTGGTAGAAACATAATCTCACCAAATCAGGGAGGCCCCCTCACTTGTTCCCCAGATGAGTAGGGCACTTATATTCTTGGGGCAGAAGGATCAAGTACCAGAGAGTGAATCTGGTCCTTGGTCACTGCCTACCATGCATGCTGGCATCCTTCAAGCCTCTTCTGTCTTGGTCATCAGCCATAATCCACTCAGAATACTTTCTGAGACTTGTACATTTCCATGTCAGAGTCTCCCTGGGCAGTCATTTAGCTATGTCCAAGCCCTTCTCCCCAAATAGCACACATTCACCTGCTCTTTGGCTGTACCACCCCTCCTCAGAAGCATTAAAAGCCACCGACTTCATGGACAAGGAAGGACAGAGAATCCTTGGGTTAATACCTAAAATAAGTATTTTCTTGCAAAGGTTATAAAGGGAAATGGAAGGTTATTAGAAGTTGGTCAAAGGTCCAAAAGGATGCTTACCATTTGGGAAGCATCTGGTCCGTGAGTACAGCTGGACACAGCTAGTGGCCCCGGAAGGAATGACGTAAGGTGGGTCATTAAAGGAGAAGGTGGACATGGAAATTACCATTAGGAGGGAGCTTCCTCTGGGTTCAGAAGCCATCAGTGGTTTTTTTCATTCCAAAATTCCATAGTTTCTAGGACTAGAAGTATAAAAGTATACACATGAGGAGGGATAAATAATTCTACATAGGTAAAGAAGCAGCTTTTTTCTCCCCTAAGGCTGTGGGGACACGTGTGATTATGTGTCATACAAGTAACAGTTGGGTCCACCATGGTGGCTTCCCTACCCCTCTCATTTTCTTCTGGAACAAATTGTGTGTCAAGACCCACAAACTATGAGCAAAAGTAGGAATCAGCCAAAGCCTCTTGAAAAGAATTAGTCTGATCCAGAAATTTGAAGGCAGTTCATGCCACCGGACAACCCTGCCATTCTTGGCCACCAT
>NW_011494644.1:5456963-5458276 GCF_000754665.1 Bison bison bison
TGGCCACCATACGAAGTACAAACAGCTTGGGTCAACTGTCCTCTACCCCTACATTATCTTTTCTACCCCTACATTATCCTGAGCTCCTTCCCACTAACTCTTCCAACTCCCAGCAAAAATGAAGCCATGCCATCAGACCACCTCTAGTCTCATCACTGACATTCTAGACACACTCCCACAGCTTGGGTAACTTCAGCATCCATGAGATGGCCTGTCCAAAAATAAAAGCCCAATTCTTGAGATGGCCTGTCCAAAAAAAAAGCCCCATTGTTGAGTTCTGCAACTTTGATGTTTCCCTGCAATAACTTGAGCTGTACCTGGAACTTCTCGGCATCTCCTGGAAGTGCCCTGTGTCATAAATGCGAAGTTCTCCAGCTGTAATCTTATTTTCTCCACTGTTTCAATGACACTGAGATCTCCAGGGTCTTGTCTGCTTCCTTTTTCTCCCCTGTGAGCTCCTGCCAGCTCCACATCCTTCCCTAACCAGCCTAGACCTCACAATCCCTCCTTTCAACTAACTGCCTGCCACCCAGGTTCTCAATTCCCTGCTCCTCTGACACTAGAATTCATTCAAGAGGCTGAGAACCACCACAGAAGTGCACACACGTGTCACTAGGAGTGCCTGCTCCCTACCATCAATTTCACTCTGCAGCCTGCCAAGGAATCAGCAGAAGAATGAAGTCAAGTATAAATATGTTTTGGCTTAATTGTCAGACTGAGTCAGGTCTTTTCGCTTCACTGTGATGTTGGTGCTTGCACCTGGGAGAACCTCTAATGGAGGGAAAACCAACCATTGCCTCAGACACAAGCAGCAGCAGGTTCTGTTTTAATAGATTCGATGGACTGTGAAGCCGTTGCCACTGTTCCAAATGCTAGACCACCATGCCTGCCTGGGGACAGTTTCCAAGGCTTCTGGAATTGATTCCTCACCACCTGACAGTGAAGCCTGGTGGTAGCATTCCCCAAAGGCCCTCACAGGTCACTGTGTCCTGGCACAAGGGCCTCAGTAAGCAAGGGGGTGTCCGTGTATAGAGGGATTAACACGCTGGGGCAAGGTCAGATCACACGTCCAGAGGCATTCTCAACTCTAGAGTGAGGATGAGGTTGGTCCCTTTGACAAGAGGTCTCCCCAGTTTGGGGGACTAAGAGCACACCAACGTCTTTGTTTATGGGCAAGACTTACTCACACAGACCATGGAAGCGGTGCATGAGGGACTCAAAGAGAGGCAAGCTTTTACCCCCAGGATAAGCACATTTGACCTTTCTTATTAAAATGCATGTAATACATTACACTCAAATTCCTTCAGCAATGA
>NW_011494644.1:5458376-5461482 GCF_000754665.1 Bison bison bison
CCATCCAGTTGAACTGTAGCCATCAGGCCATGGATCACTCCAACACTCAGCCCCCATGGGTGCCTTGGGAACCCCTGAAGCATGTCTCACTTTGGTGGCCTGAGTGACAGGTCTCACTTGGCTTGTCTGTCTCTAATATTCACGCTGTGACGTGGTTACTCACCTCCTCCCCGCTCCCTGTTGACAATGCCCTGGCACAAGCAATAGGAAATCAATGGCGTGGGAGGCCAAATTTAGTGGAATTAGTGGGACTTACAACCACTATGGGGTCCCAGAGCTGTGTTCCAGCCATGTTCCTCATTTCCACAGGTTTCCTGGGGGCTCAGTGGTAAAGAATCCACCTGCAATGCAGGAGACGTGGGTTCGATCCCTGGATCAGGAAGATCCGCTGGAGGAGGGCATGGCAACATGACATGACCGAAGCGACTGAGCGCACACACAAGATAACAAAGAACTTACAACGGGGGGCGTAGTAGGTGCTCAGCAGTGGCTATTTGGGCAATAATGTGAAGTTGTGTAGGATAGTGGCTCAAAACATGGATTCTAGAACTAGATTCCTTTTTTCCAAGTCCAGCTCGATTGCGTACATGCTGCATGATCTTGACTGAATTACTTTAGTGTCTCTGTGGCTCAGTGTCTCCTCCTTGAAGTGGGGACAATAATAGTCACTACCCCATTGGACTGTTGTGTACATGAGTTAGCACCTAGAAAGCAGTCAGTAAATATTAGCTCAATTATTGACAAGCTGATGACAATGACAGAGGACTAAGGAGCCGTTGGATCCCGCCTTCATGCCCCCCTTCTCCCTGTCCTTTTAGCCGCATCTGTCCTAAAAATAACCCAACCCAGGATCCATGCACACTTGTCATCTCAGCTGAGATGCTGACATTTTCTTACTTGCTTGAATTGGCTTCTATAATGAATTAAAGATGGGCACAGACTCCTTGGCACTCCCTTCCATTGATTACCCTGCTCTTGAATCTGGAATGCTCTTAATGACTTGCTTGACCAATAAACTGGTAGTGTTAGTCGCTCAGTCATATCCAACTCTTTGTGACCCCATGGACTGTGGCCTGCCAGGCTCCTCTGTCCATGGGATTCTCCAAGCAAGAATACTGGAGTGGATTGCCATTCCCGTCTCCAGAGGATCTTTCCGACCCAGGGACAGAACCCGGGTCTCATGCATTGCAGGCAGATTCTTTACCATCTAAGCTACAGACAAAAATGATGATCTGGGTCTTCTGAATCTAGGTCAAAAGAAATCTCTCAGCTTCTGCTTGGATGTTATGAACACTTACCCTTGAAATGCCCCTTCTCAGAACCCAGCCACCATGCTGTGTAGTCCAGGCTACACAAAGAGGTCATGCATAGCCCACAGAAAAGTCAGAGGTTTGTTTAGAATCCCTGAGGGGCTTTAAGTGGTCCAAGTCTTCCAGAAATCCTAGCGCAGGAGTCATAGTTAGGTCTGCCTCAGTGAAGCAGGGAAGCAGGGGGTGAGCAAAACCTGAAGAAGTTGCAAATGTTTCTTCTCACCCCTTCAGCACTGCATAAACACTTTCCAAGTGACCACCTTGGACCAGCCTCACTCGGCTGCATCCTGAGATCTGCCTTTCCCCTAGCTGTCTGCATCTCTTGGTGCTTCCCACCATGTTTTCATCATCTATTCCTTTTCTTTCCCCTATATTACAATCCCTTTTGCTGCACAACTGTCCCAACCTTACGACACATAGCCCTCCCTCACAGGACCCCTACTCAACATGATAACCACTCTAAATGCAGTTTGATCACTTTGGCTGAAACTGTATGTCACAGATGAAATTACTGACAGCAAGGATGGATCAGCCAACCTCAAACCAGGGGTCTAGCCCTGGGCAGTCAATACTAGGAAGGCCAGCCCCATGTTGATATGGAGAGGTTCCTCTTAGCGGGGGCAGATGGAGCAACAAGTCAAGGGCTTGGAGACTTGGGACCAATCCAAGAATGGCTCTGTTACTGTGGCTGGGGTGATCAGCTTCCATTTCGGATCTCCTATCTTTCTGTATCGAATGAAGTAGTTCTATCAGGCAGAGATGGGGGAGGGGAGTGCACCCAGTAAGTGTTCCAGAATCTTAGAGAAGCATGTGAAGTTTGGCAAAGGAAACTTGCCTCATTTCTTTTAATCCTCAAACAATTCTATCCAATAGGAATGAACGTCACCTTCACCGTACAGGTGGTGAAGCTGAGGTGTGTCAAGGTGAAGGGCACATCCAAGCTCAGAAGGCCAGTACCTGACTCCTTTGGGACCCAGACATGGATCTGTTTGCCCTCAGAGCCTGTGTTCTAAATCATTCTCTGCCTCTCTTATCTAGGCCCTGGTCTGTGTGCTCAGGAGGAAAACAATATAAAATAAAAGAGGCTGAGAAATGCTGGAAGAATCTATAGTGCTTCTTTCAGCACTGCATCTTTTCTCTTATACTTTAATATCTTGTTCTGTTAAGCATTTCAGGACACTGGGGGCTGGGAAAGTAAGTGACAGTGAGCTGGGTGTAAACCAAAGGCTCAGGAGAGATTACTGCTCACAATGACACACCCCCATGGGATGATTTCATGATATCACACAATACGAGGGTTAGGGAGATGGCTCTGTCTCTCTCTTTTAATACCATTCAGTGGAAATTTGTTAAAGAAATAGACCTGCATCAGCTTCTGCAGCTGGGGAAGCGGGCAAAGGCCCTGGTCTCGGTAACCCTTTGGGCCCCTGCGAGGCTGTGCCTGCAGAGCATGTGCGGGGTCCTGGCTCGGCGATGAGCACCCCCATTAGCCGAGCTCCCCCTCTAATGAGCATGGCCCTGAGGAGGGAGGGCAGAGGCCCAGGTCAGCCGGAAGGGCTCTGCCCTCCCTACAGAGCATAGTTTGGAGAATAGGCTTCATGGGGTCTCAAATGTGCATTTGAATTTCTGGCTCTGTGCTGTCACTCCCTGGCTTGAATACAGATGAAGGCTGCTGAAATGCAGCAGCCACTGCGGGGAGGAAGCCGGCTCCAGCCTTCTTAATGTCTGCCCAGAGACGAGGGAGAATCCTTCCACCCAGGGGTTCTCAGCTGAGGATCTCCCAGACCAGAATACAC
>NW_011494644.1:5461582-5471595 GCF_000754665.1 Bison bison bison
TTTTTTGTTTTAATTACATATAGGTTGAGTAGTAGAAATCATAATCTAATAATTGTAAAATAGCTCCTCTTATCTTAGCACTTACTGTGTACCAGTCCCCATTCTGAGAATATTTTAGATAATAATTCATTTAATGATGTAACATTTAAAATCACATGATCTATTTTAAGCCTCATTTTACAGGTGAAGAAATTAATGGCACGGAGAGATCAAGGAATTTTTCTCAGGTTAAAAAATTAAATGGTAAGACGAAGATTTCAACCTAAACAAATATGCCCACAGTTGCATCAGTTAGATTTTGCTACATAAAAACTGGTCCCAAACTGAATGGTTTTAAATAGCACCCACTTATTACTTCTCATAGTTCTGTGACTTGGCAGCCTGATACTTCTGGTTGGGCCAGCTCAGCTGATCTCTGTGGTCAGCTGGCAGCTCAACCCGGGCTGGATGGTCTAGGACAGCTTTACCCAGATGGCTGGTAGTTGGATGCAAGTCAGCTGGGGCGATGTGGATGACTTGGCTGTGCATTACTCATCATGCAGCAGGCTACCCTTATTCAGGAGGAGGTGGATGCTCACAGGGATCCCGAGATAGATGAGAAGGGGAGGATCCGGATAAGCAAGGGTTTTTTGAGCTTTAGCTTGTGTCCTGTTTGCCAATGTGCCATTGGCCAGAGCAAGTTACAAGGCCAGCCCACAGTCAGTGTGGGAGGGGACTACCCAAGGTCAGGGACATAGGAGGGCAAGAATTGGGGATATTTTTACAATATTCTTGGTTCTGAAATACTTAATTAAACTACCTCTTAGACATCTAATAGTCTTAACCTAACTCTGTCTTTCAATGGAGACCAGAACAAGAACAGCCAGGCAGAATCTCACAGCCAAAAAGAACCAGATACTGTTCATGCACACGTAAGTCACCCCTTTCTCCCAACGCTCCACCCAGTCAGCAGCCCACCACTGTGTGAAGATAGAATCTGACTAAGTATCCATGAAGGGAAATGGGTTGCCAGGAGGGCATTCTGAGTCCAGTTGCCTGAGGTGAACTCTGGGACCCTGGGCAGATCACCTCATCTCTCTGGGCCTCATGATTTTATTCTATTTATTGCAATAGCCCCATTCACTCAATAAACATTTATTCACTTCCCACTGTGTGCTAAGCATCATGTTGGACAGCACAGATAGAGTTGTGAAAATAGACAGATCTGCCCCTCTTGAAGCATTTAGCATAATGGGAAATTGATGTTAATCTAACCATCTCAGTAATGAGCATATAATTGCAGACTAAGGTAAGTGCTCTGAAAGACAAAAGCCCAGTTCTGTGAGAAGTTACCACAAAGGAACTGGTGTAGACCTTGAGAAGGAGGAATAAAGGACGGTTCCCCTCAATGAAAGTACAGTTGAGAGGAAACTAACTTGGAGGACCAGGGAGATGACATGAAACCCAGAGTGACTGGGACACAATTCCCATAGATCTTGTGTATTTCTATACAAAGGTCCTGATCATCTTTGTCCTGGGCTTGCTTTTCAAGGATATTTGTACAGAATACAGCCTTGGAAGATAGAGATCATAGCTCCCCCCGAGCCATGTGTAGATTGGCACATGGCCCAGTATAAACGAATCAGGCTCCCTAAGCTCCAGGTTCCTCTCCTGTAACGTAGCCCACGGGGTGCACACTGTCACTTGGCCCTCTTCCCATCACCCTGGGGCAACTGGGGCTCAAGAAACTGAGCAAAATGATGATACTCTGGGCCCTGCTATTGCTCTGAGTGATAAACTGCCCCCTCTCTCTGACCCAGGTGTCTCGTGTCTTCTGTCCAAGGCTGTGAAGCCAAGCTTGCAGGTTAGCTTGCAAGGACGGCAAAACTTAAGACCCCTCACAGTTCTTGAAATGCACAGGTTCTCAAAGTGACATAAAGTGAAGCCAGAGGATGATTCAAGCAGAGGAGAGAGGAAGGGAACAGAGCCCAGGCTGAAATCAACCTGTGGAAAGGCTTGGAGGTGATGGAGAGCAAGGAAATGAAGAACAAAATTTGTTCAGTGCCGTGGGAATAGAAACCATGATGAAGAAAGGGAGTGAGAGGAAGCCAGAGGGCAGGGGAGGGGGCCAGCCACATTAAGCAGGAGACTTTATCCTAAAGGCAGTGTAAGCCTCTGAAGGATATTTCAGGCAGACTCTACTCAAAATCCATCAAGGGAGATTCTGAACGCCCCACCCCACAGCTTAGCCTCCAGAACCTTTTCTACCTCAACATCCCCCAGAAAATAGACTTAGGTTGGCATAGCAACTGATGATATGGCTTTTTTCACTGTAGTTTTATTTTACCAGCTCTAGATTGTTGAGCTGGCCCTAGGTGTGTTCGGACAATTACAGGGCACTGGGCAGAGAAGAGAATTAGAGGGTCAAGTTCCTTCTGGCTGACGATCGGACAACGACAAGAGGTAATTTTGTTTGGGAGACTGAGACCCCTAATCAGTCCCTTCTGGTCTGACAAAACTGCTTATCTAATCCAACAAGGCCAGGCTGCTTATAGGAAAGCAGCCTCTTTCCTATAATCCATGAAGCATGTAATAAGAGAGGCTACACCTGGAGTTTCAGACAGCACTAATTCCTCTTATTAGCATGTATACAATGTGTACACTACATTTGAGTGTACACAGCATAGCGTCAGAATGCCTGGGTTCACACTCTGGCTCCTCTGCCTACTAACTGTATGCCTTCCATGTGTTAGTTGCTCAGTCGTGTCTGACCCTTTGTGACCCCATGGACTATAGCCTGCCAGGCTCCTCTGTCCATGTAACTCTCCAGGCAAGGATACTGGAGTGGGTAGCCTTTCCCTTCTCCAGGGGATCCTCCTGAGCCAGGGATCGAACATTGCCATGTCTCCTACATTGCAGGCAGATTCTCTAACATCTGAGCCACCAGATAAGAATTCTGGCAAATGAATCATTCTTGCTTTAGTTTCCTTATCTGTCAAATGGGGGCTAATTCATAAGGTTATCATGAATATCAAAATAGGATTAAATACATAAAGTGTTTAGAACCGTGTGTGGCACATAGTAAATAAACATTAGCTATCATCATCACTACTTATTTGAAATGTGCCTTCTCACAACCTCTGTCTTTCAAAAACTCCAAATGTTTATACCACTTCCACCTGAGCAGGCTTCACACAGACAATTAACCTATAGTTAGAAAAATACCTGTAGTCACTTCAGTTCAGTTCAGTCGCTCAGTCGTGTCTGACTCTTTGCGACCCCATGAACCATAGCATGCCAGGCCTCCCTGTCCATTACCAACTCCCGGAGTCCACCCAAACCCATGTCCATCAAGTCGGTGATGCCATCCAACCATCTCACCCTCTGTCGTCCCCTTCTCCTCCTGCCCTCAATCTTTCCTAGCATCAGGGTCTTTTCAAATGAGTCAGCTCTTCTCATCAAGTGGCTAAAGTATTGGAGTTTCAGCTTCAACATCAGTCCTTCCAATGAACACCCAGGACTGATCTCCTTTAGAATAGACTGGTTGAATCTCCTTGCATCATAGTATTAAAAAAAAAAAAACAAAAAAAAACACCCTTGTGGAGTCCATTGGAATCATTACACTTTTTAAAAATTTTATTTATTTTTAATTGGAGGATAAATGCTTTACAATGTTGGAATCACTACACTTTGATATTTGAAACCTGCTAAAATATAGTTTAGAGCTTACTTCAAACTAATTCATTGGTGACTCCCTGCTGCTACTAAGTCGCTTCAGTCGTGTCCGACTGTGTGTGACCCAATAGATGGCAGCCAACCAGGCTTCCCCGTCCCTGGGATTCTCCAGGCAAGAACACTGGAGTGGGTTGCCATTTCCTTCTCCAGTGCATGAAAGTGAAAACTGAAAGTGAAGTCGCTCAGTCGTGTCCGACTCTAGCAACCCCAGCGACCCCATGGACTGCCGCCTACCAGGCTCCTCCGTCCATGGGATTTTCTAGGCCATTGCCTTCTCCGGGTGACTCTCTAGTTCTTACAAATTTTCCTTCCTAAAGAACACGTTATGCTGCAGGGCAACTGGGCCTATGAGTCACAACTACTGAGCCTGTGCTCTCGTGCCCAAGAGTTGCAAATACTGAAGCCCACGTGCCTAGAGTCTGCTCCACAAGAGAAGCCACTGCAATGAGAAGCCTGTGCACCCCATCAAAGAGTAGCCCCCACTCACTGCAACTAGAGAAAGCCCATATGCAGCAAGGAAAACCCAACACTGCCAAAAATAGATTTTTTTAAAAAAGCACACATTTTAGACCTGGGAAGATCTCCCACAATTGTCTTAGGGCTCCAGGGTCTTTGAACTGGGGAGGTTCCAGTCAACCCACAGAACATGAGAAATAATGAATCATTATTTTTTCAAGTCACTATGTTTTGAGATGCTTTGTACTCTGGAATAAAAAAGATACAGATTTCCTCACCACAAGCCCAGAGATTCTGGGGGGTAAGGTTCGGGCAGCTACTGTTCACTTGTGTCCCCACGCAACTCTAATTTACATGGTTTTCATTTCCACCCCACCCTTTCCTGAAGCTAAGAATCGCCTGGAGATTCCCAGGCCCCAACTCAGAACTTTTGAATCAGGCAGTCCAGGGAAAAGCCAGGAATTGAGAGATTAAATACACAAATGAACAATAGCCAGGCTATAATAGAACGCTGACCCATCGTCTTCAGCATCCAGCCCAGGAAACTGAACAGCAAACCCTGTAGCCCTTAGCCCCAAAGAACCAGGCCTTAGGGCCAACCAGAGAAAGCCAAATACGCTCCCCTAGCCAATCACAGCATGCACCACTTCTAGTTGGCCCGGCCCCTGGTTTCTCCAAGCCAATCATCTCCAATCAGGGCACACCTGAAGCCTTCCCCTTTTTTCACTGCAAAGCTTTCCTTCTCCACTTGCCTTTGAGTCACTGCCAAAACTCAAGTAATAGTGGCTGACTCTTTCCCTAGAGCAAGCTCTAAATAAATAGCCTTTGCCTTTTCTCATTCGTGTGCTCTTCATTTATCTCCACAGAATGTATATATGTATTAAGAATAAGTGATTCTTACTGTCTGGGAAGTTTGGAAAACACCATCCCAGACCCTTGCTTCTCACAGAGCGGTCCCCAGAGAAACAGCAGAAGCATCACCGGGGAGCTTCCTTAAAATGCACAATCTCAGTTTCAGCCCCAATCTGACTCAGAACCTGCATTTTAAGTAAGATCCCAGAGGTGACCCTCCAGCACTTTAAAGTGTGAAAAGCATTGACTGGGAGCATTGATCCAGGTCAGCAGGTCGCATCCCTGGGTGCATGTAAGAATCCTTGGGGGGCTGTTTGAAAGACCAAAGCCTCCCTACTCGGAACATCTGATTTAATTGGCCCTGGGCAGGGCTGGGCCTAAAAGCTCCCCAGGTGATTCTCTCACGCAGCCAATGCTGCTAAGAACCACTGATCCAGGACAACGTTCTCACTCAGGTGTGTGTCAGAACCATCTGGAGGGCTCCCCAGGCTCTCAGAGGTCCAGCTTTTACCCAGCTTTAAGACCATCCTGGCTTGGAAGAGTCACCAAGCTCCCAGATGATACAGAAACTGACCATAGTAGAACTACTGGACTAAGAGCCCTGCTGAGAGGAGATGGAGCTCCGAGGAAACCTCCCATACAGCGCTCCTCCTATTCTCCTTCCTCAATTCTACTTGGCCAGCACCATGGCTCTTAAAGCTCAAGGAATAAGAGAAGCCCAGAACTGGAGGAACTACAAGCCCAGGCTTGAAACTTTCAAGCCCAGTTTCAAGGGCTGTCAGCCAAATACAGTTCACGGTGTGTGTGTGTGTGTGTGTGTGTGTGTGTATGTGTATTTTAATCTGCAGTTTTTTAAGCTGTGAACCCATTGCCAACATTTTAAAAAGAGATTTTACATAAAACAAACAAACAAACCCTAAACTTCTAGATTTCTATATTCTCCTGGAAAATCAGGGGATCTTGCCACAATCAGTGCACATTCCAGCATGGCAGCTAGCTAAGCTGCCCCTTAAATGTGTCCACCAGTTTCCCACACTCCCTACCTGACGCAGGTCATTCATTTTTGTCACCTGGCCGACCCTGCAAAGCATTTGTGTTGAGAAGCTTTATGTAGAGAGAGTCCAAACCTTTCTTTTGTAGATGAGAAAACCAAGCCACACCCCACAGTGGGTCATGTCCCTGAGTCACAGCCAGTGGTGGGATCTGAGGTCAAAATTGATCGTGTCCTGCTTGTGGGAGGTTGGGGCTTCTCCCTTCCTGAGACTCAACTTCTCCAGCAGAGAACAAGGACCTAGACAACCCCCCCCCCCACACACACACACTCAGTTCCCCCCCAAAACTCGAAGTGTAAGCAACCTCTGCTCTTGGCCTTGGGGCTGTCACCTACTCAGACACATCTACACAGCAGTTAACCTCTCTAACCCCCAGCAAACTTATCTACACAATGAGGGTAACAACAGGGTCTGATCTGTAAGGCTGTTTGAGGATACCAATTAAATTGGGTTTGTAAAACATTATTCTGGCCCCTGAGACATAGGAAGGGCTCCATCGTGAGCACTAAATACTACTGACTTTTCCTTGTGTATACACTCATCTGAGAACACTGTCTTAAAACTTGCTAAGCCTCAGTTTTTCATCCTTTAAAACAGAGAGAATAATAGCACTTACTCCTCAGAATTGTCTGAAGTTTAAATGAGATAGCATGTAATGTGCTTATCTGTCACAAAGCCTGCAGCTGCTAAGTCGCTTCAGTCGTGTCCGACTCTGTGCGACCCCACAGATGGCAGCCCACCAGGCTCCCCCCGTCCCTGGGATTCTCCAGGCAAGAACACTAGAGTGGGTTGCCATTTCCTTCTCCAAGGCATAAAAGTGAAAAGTGAAACTGAAGTCACTCAGTCGTGTCCGACTCTTAGCGACCCCATGGGCTGCAGCCTACCAGGCTCCTCCGTCCATGGGATTTTCCAGGCAAGAGTACTAGAGTGGGGTGCCATTGCCTTCTCCAAAGCCTAGCTCCCAATAATACCACAGGTTTTGACTTTTCGAAGCACGGTCACCACCTGGTGGTTTAAGACAGCAACTGCAGTCTCTACGGGACATAGGAGGATGGAATGGCAAAAATTAAGTCCCCCACGGAGATAGAAAGGTCTGGTTGGACAGTGGGAAGTGAATTCAGAAAGAAGTGGCTGGCCACCCAGTGAGCTTAGGCATTGTCCCCAGGTCCGCTCCCAGGACACTCGCTGCCGTTCCACTCCACTCTCCATAACAACCTTGGCTTTTCAGCCTGTTTGGTGAGTCTGCTCTTGATGCTGGCCAGCTGGAGTCAGGTCCCTGATCTGGGGCATGGTTATTCAACTGGCTGCTTGAGCACTAGATTGGTTAATGTGTTCTGGTCTCAACTATTCAGTCGTTGGATGCTGTGCGCATATTTTGACCCTAATTTCGCTCTGAACCAGCATCATGACTCAAGCCAGCTGCACTTCCCCAGCTGTGGATAAGAGCTGTTTGGAAATGTTACCAGCTAGAGAGGCCCCTTTCCCTCCAACAAAAGACCTAGAAACTGACCCTGCCCTGCCCAGAAGAAATCCAGAGCGCAGCAGGGCAGCAGCTTCTACTTACCACTATCAAATGGGGCCTTTAATCGGTCTACAAGAGTGCCCTGTATGGGCCTCGAGAAATGTACCTTGAGGTCCTTTTCTCTGACACAGTCCTCACCCAACTTATCACTCCTCCCCAAGCAGAACCCAAGCAAGAGCAAAATACTCCTCTCTCAGGGAGAAAGAGTACTAGGAGGATTACTTGAGTTTAAGAATGTCTTATGGTTTCCACCATCCCAGCAGTGGGCAGGGAAAGGCCAGGCCAGGTGAATGGGGCCTCTCTCCACACTCTCTTTTTCTCGGTTTCCTAGGTAGGACAGATAGACCGGACTACTGCCTGATGTGGGAGAATCACCCAAGGAGATAGAGACTGAAGATTCATTCTTTCTTTTTCTTTGAAACAATATTGAACGAGTACTTCAGTTCAGTTCAGTTCCTCAGTTGTGTCCAACTCTTTGCAACCCCATGAATTGCAGCACGCCAGGCCTCCCTGTCCATCACCAACTCCCGGAGTTCACCCAAACCCATGTCCATTGAGTCGGTGATGCCATCCAACTATCTCATCCTCTGTCGTCCCCTTCTCCTCCTGCCCTCAATCTTTCCCAGCATCAGGGTCTTTTCAAATGAGTCAGCTCTTCGCATCAGGTGGCCAAAGTATTGGAGTTTCAGCTTCAACATCAGTCGTTTCAATGAACACCCAGGACTAATCTCCTTTAGGATGAATTAGTTGGATCTCCTTGCAGTCCAAGGGACTCTTAAGAGTCTTCTCCAACACCACAGTTCAAAAGCATCAATTCTTCAGCACTCAGCTTTCTTTATAGTCCAACTCTCACATCCATACATGACCACTGGAAAAACCATACCCTTGACTAGATGAACCTTTGCTGGCAAAGTAATGTCTCTGTTTTTAATATGCTGTCTAGGTTGGTCATAACTTTCCTCCCAAGGAGTAAGCGTCTTTTAATTTTGTTGCTGCAGTCATCATCTGCAGTGATTTTGGAGCCCAGAAAAATAAAGTCAGCCACTGTTTCCACTGTTTCCCCATCTATTTGCCATGGTGTGATGGGACTGGATGCCATGATCTTAGTTTTTCTGAATGTTGAGCTTTAAGCCAGCTTTTTCACTCTCCTCTTTCACTTTCATCAAGAGGCTCTTTAGTTCCTCTTCACTTTCTGCCATAAGGGTGGTGTCATCTGCATATCTGAGGTTATTGATATTTCTCCCAGCAATCTTGATTCCAGCTTGTGCTTCTTCCAGCCCAGCGTCTCTCATGATGTACTCTGCATATAAATTAAATAAGCAGGGTGACAATATACAGCCTTGACATACTCCTTTTCCTATTTGGAATCAGTCTGTTGTTCTATGTCCAGTTCTAACTGTTGCTTCCTGACCTGCATACAGCTTTCTCAAGAGGCAGGTCACTTGGTCTGGTATTCCCATCTCTTTCAGAATTTTCCACAGTTTATTGTGATCCACACAGTCAAAGGCTTTGGCATAGTCAATAAAGCAGACAGATGTTTTTCTGGAACTCTCTTGCTTATGTGCCATTAAATATGTGCAGGCACTGTTTTAGGTGCTGGAGATATAGCTGAGAATGAAACAAACTTGCATGATCCCCTGAACCTGAATTCCAAAGCAGCTGCTGCGTCTAAGTCGCTTCAGTCGTGTCTGACTCTGTGTGACCTCAGAGACGGTAGCCCACCAGGCTCCCCCATCCCTGGGATTCTCCAGGCAAGAACACTGGAGTGGGTTGCCATTTCCTTCTCCAATGCATGAAAGTGAAAAGTGAAAGTGAAGTCGCTTGTTCGTGTCCAACTCTTAGTGACCCCACCAGGCTCCTCTGTCCATGGGATTTTCCAGGCAAGAGTACTGGAGTGGGTTGTCATTGCCTTCTCCAGAATTCCAAAGCAGAGAGATGGACAAAAAATAAGTAAAACACAGTGTCTTAGTGATAAGTGCTATGGAAAAAATAAATCAGGGGATGAGAAGGTGACATTTGGCTGAAGACTCAAAAGTGGGGAGGGATTGAACCATGTGGATATCTCGGAGAGGAACATCCCAGGTGGAGAAAAAGTCAAATGCAGAGTCCTGAAGTGGGACTTACAGGAGTTACTTACTTAGATCTTAACAGGAGTTACAGTGTGGCTGGGCAAGTGAGTGAGGGGAAAGGGCTGGGGATGAGGTTCAAGAGGTACAGAGTGGGCCAGGTGAGGGTCTTGGGAGCTACTGGGGAGTTTCAAGCAGACTTGTGACAATTCTAAATTAGGCTTAATGGGGTCACTCTTGCTGCTATGTAGAGAATGGACTGAGTAGGGAAAGTGAAGAAGTAAAAAGACATCCAGTTAGAAGCAGGAGATGATGGCTTGGACCAGGGGTTGCAGTAGAGAAATTTAGAAG
>NW_011494644.1:5471810-5479873 GCF_000754665.1 Bison bison bison
GATGGAGAGATGGACGGAGGGAGAGATGGATGGATGGATGGATGGATGGGTAGACAGATGGATAAATGACAAGGGTGGGAAGTTGATTTCCCCAACTTCCCCTTGTTTGAACAATGGTATTGTGATTGGTTAATTTCAGAAAAAAAAACTCATGGAGCTGAATACCCAACAAAGGATATTCCAGAGACACCCCAACTAAAAAACGATATGAACACACCTGAGGCCCCAAGGAGCCTCATCAGATGCCTAGGGGAAGCCAGAACTAGAGACTCTGTAGTCATCCCAACTGAGCTGAGAGACATTCTAAAAACTGGGCTTTGAACACTGCACAGAATCTTCAGAGTGTGGGACATCTGCTGACTTAGGGTGTGGAGTGAGGTGGTTTTTCGAAACACTTTTTACATAAGCCTAGAGGGCTCTAGAGACCATGCATGCCCCATATGGTATGTATGAAATAGTCCTGAAGGGACCACTGTCTGGGTGACATTGAGGAAAATTTGCACTCATATGAGTGTTGGGTCCAAATACTTACCCAAGGACCTGCTACACCAGGAAGAAACCTTTTTGTTGTTAAATATTCAGGCTCTTGGGGGGTCCCCAGCTCTGTCCAGACTTCTCTCCCAAGCGTACTCCACCTGTAGCCACAGGAAGACTGGAGACAGAATGTTTATCAAAAAATAATACCCACTTTGATGATCTCAGCAAACAATGTCTCAAGAATGGTTAGTCATGCAATTCCCAGCCTGGATTCAGTCTGGCCACAAAAGCTTCTTCTATTTCACACGGTCATTAGTGACCTTGAAATCAATACATAGCCCATGCCAGCCCCAAGAAATGCAAAAACAATAATAGCCACAGCACAGTTGAGCTACTGTGGTGTTTTGGGAGCTTGCTAGGGAGAAAACTGCAGTCTCATGACTGTATATTTTCTCATTTTCTTATAAAGACATCTGCATAGCAGGTAAGTACATATGTCTGGGAGTATCTTCAGTCTCTCTGTGTATCTATCCCACTCTCTCTCTAACCCCCTCCCTCATCTTTCTTTCTCTCTCTCTCTCACACACACAAAACATTCTGGATTCTTTTTGCCTTTATAAATAGAACTGGCAAGCACATATAATGATAATGATATCTGAGACAGTTAGCCAAGGAGAGGAATAAAATATCTGCACAAGTAATACACAAAAAACTTAAATCTGAGACAAAAGTTCAAGGGAGTATTTTAAGTTATCATTAAGATTCAGCAACAATAAGAATGTAATTGCCTGTTTGCCATACCAAAAAAAAAAAAAAAAGCTAACTTTCAAAATGGAGAAATCAACACATATGTTTAAATTTGTCTACGTAAAAATTATTTTGATGAAATAAAGACCTCTTATGGAAATGTACAAAGAAATACACAAATAGGTAAATTCTTTCATTCATAGAAAATATGTTTTAAATGAATATTTTCTGGTACCAAATATGTTCATTTTATATTGTTAAGGGGAAAAAAATGAAATAAAGCAACACAGGGTTTGCATTTCTAGTAATCTAATAGACTGACATCCTGAAACAATCCCTGACACAAAACATGTAAAAATCTTTTCGGTTACTGAATAGATGAGCTAGGATGCAAATAGCAGAAATACCAGGTGCCAAAATATAAAGTGAGGGCTGAAAATCAGAGTGGCAAGTTGACACTTAGACTGTTAAAAGCTTGGCAACATTTGCCAACCTCAGTGACCAAGATGCTTTTACAGTTTTACAGACTTTAACAGTTATGTGAGGACAAAGGACCAAAGTCCTAGACCTACACATGGTGGAAATATAAGGCCAGGACCCTGTAAGGTCAATGTGCCTGGTAAAAGTAACTTACCTACCAGCAAAGAGATTAGAGTAAGGAAGCCTGTTGGATTTGATCTTGAATCAGAATGGGAAGAAACATTTCCCTAAGAATTCATAATTCTTCTTGTGCATTTGGGATTTAAATTGCACTCCCTACATGGTTTGGAAAACCTCAAGGTAAAAAATTAGTAGAGTGATTCCAGGCTAGTAGTGCTTCAGTGTGCCCAAAAGAATTCCTCTAAAGATACTCACCTTGAACCCAAGCCTTCCAGAAACCCACAAAAAATGTCTCACTAAATATTAGCTCACTAACCAAAACTAAAATACACACAGACAAGTAAGCCACCAGGAATGAAAATAAACAGGAACGGCAAACAGCTGAATTAGACTTCCAAGAACTTCATAACAGAAATTTTGGATTCAGAGAATTAAAATACGTATTTTTAAAGAAGAAAGAAAAAAAATATTACCTCAAAATAGCAGAGGCAAGAGTGAAAATAGCCAAAAATCATTTTTCAAAATTTAAAAAAATAATAATTTAAATGAAAAATTCAGTGAAGGGATAATCAGCAGATTAGAAACCGACAGAGCAAACAGACCCGAGAAAATCTACCCAGAATATTGACTGCATGGAGAGATAAAAAGATATAAAATTGTAAGTGGTTTAGAGATATTAAATTAAGAGTGATTGTAGAACATATATCCCATCATAGTTCCAAGGAAAGAAATAGAGAGCTGCAAGGTGATATAAGCAAGATGGTGCGATTAGAAGACTCCAGCCCTTACCTTGACAGAAACACCAATTTGACAACCACCCATGGATGGAAATACATCTGTGAGAACCCAGGAATCCAGTGAAAAGATGCCAGTACCCCATTCAAAGGTGGCCATGTCACCTAATGGATAAGATATCTGACTTTGGATCAGAAGATCGCAGGTTCGAGTCCTGCCACAGTTGCAAGGGGATGAGTTGCTTTTTGAGGGCTTACTTGGTGGCCCAAGCAGTAAAGAATCCACCTGTAATGCAGAAGCCACAGGAAATGCAGGTTCGATCCCTAGGTCAGGAAAAACCCATGGAGGAGGAAATGGCAACCCGCTCCAGTATTCTTGCCTGGAGAATCTCATGGACAGAGGAGCCTGGTGGGCTACAGTCTATGGGGTTGCAAAGAGTCAGACACAACTGAAGCAACTTAGCATGCACCCCATTTGAAATCCAAGGACAAACACATTGAAGAGAGTGAGAAAAAGTTTCACTTTACCTGTGTCCTCCCTGCCCCACAAAGCAGCATTGCTCAGTGCCAAGAGAGACCCTTACTTGCTATTTCTCCCATGGTGGAAGTGAGAACAGAGTGCGTGCCTGGCTTCTCCAGCCTGGAGAGATGTTTCCCAAGAACTTCACCTATCTTGCTCCACCCAGATCACTGAGGGCATTAGCACAGCTGAATAATCCTGGGGGAGCTACAATATGGGAAAAGTCATAGAGGCTTATAGCAACCGCCCCATGGATCTCAAAATCCAGCCACAGGGTCCTTCTAACTGGCTCTCAGACTCCACCAAGAACTTTGCCCATGAATCCTATGAAACTGCTCACTTGCCACATCCCCAGCTGGCCAGTGCAGTCCCCAACATTCCACATATACACGATAGTCCATGTGAGCCTTCACAGATGATGTGCATGTACTCCCAGAGAGGGTGCATACAAACCCCCACAGACAGCATACAAGCATCAGCATTGGCCTCCACTCTGCTGGGTTCAAGGCACAAACCTTGACCACTTCAAAGCACAGCCCTAAGGAAATACATGCTAGGCTCTCAGCACCTGGCCTGACTTTGTGAGATTAGAGAAGGCACACAAGGAGTCCTAAGACCTCCTCTCCAAAGAGGGGACAAAAGAAAAGAATAAAAAGAATGAAGAAAAGCAATCTTTGAAGAAATAGTGACTGAGAATTTTCCAAAATTGATAAAGACATTAATCCTCTGACTCAGAAAGCATACTGATCCTATTTTTTTTTTAAATCTACACCTGTGCACATCACAGTGAATGTGAAGAATATTCAAACTCCTTCTCCACTCATTCCCACCACCAAGAGGAACAATCTTAAAAGCAGTCAGGAATAAAAGATAAAAAATGGAAATTTGAGTAGCAGAAGATGTCTCAATAGCAGCAATGGAAACCTGTAGACAATAGAATGAGATACAAATGTACCGGGGTTGGGGGGGGGGAGGCACGGGCGGGAAATGGTCAATTCAGAATTGTATACCTAGCTGAACCATCAGTCTCTAACAAGAACTAAATAATGCCATTCAAGACCAACAAAATAAAAAGTGTCTTCATTAAATGAATTAATGAAGGAATGTATTTCAGAAAGAAAAACAGTTGATCCCAGAGGGTAGGTCTAAAATACACAAAGAAATGTGCATAGAATTATGTCTGCAGATTTGAAGATCCTATATAAATTTGGCCAGAATCATAACAGCATAAAGTATCTCAATGGTGTTTTAAAGTAAGGATGGCCAGGTGTTTCTTTTAAAGATGCTATAGTGTGCAGAAGCTCCAGCTCTGAAATATACTGATCCAGAAAAAGCTTTTGCCACCAGAACATCAGACAGCCCTTTCTAATGGATACACTACAGAGCACTCTCCCTTCTGGATGAACTCAACCTGCAACTTTATCCTCCATCAAAACTACATCTGTTAATCTTCCAGATAATCCTTCAAATCCATATGCCAGCTTTCTACTCAACTGACTGGAATTCTGAATAAATCACCCTGATGCCTCATTTAAGTAGTGAACATATTTAAGCCACTTATTTTATACTAACCACAAAATTTCCTTTGCCTTATGAAGACATCTGTCAAGAAAAAGGTAAGGGTTATTGGAAGCTTTTAATTTTTCTCATTGGTCCTTGATTCTGTGCCTAGACTCTTCCAAGATCTAGGAACTTGAAATAAATCTTTAGGCATTAAGTTATCTAAAGGCCTATATCTTTATTTCACTACAAGGACTGGAAAAAATAAGACTAGTTGGGAAGCAAATCAAATCTCCATTAAAAAAAAAAACAAAACAACAACAACAAGTTTCTATTATAGTCAAGTCCTGTAAGTTAGACCTTGGTAACCAGACATACTGCTTCTCTATGAATTGAGTCCATGGCATTATCCCACAGGAACTAGGAAGAGAAGTACATGTTCTTGTGCTGAGGATAAGGTTTTATTATCCTGAACCAAGATTTATCACCATGGAACTCATGAGACAAGTAACTCTGGTACTCAACTGCAATCATAAAAATATCAATCTTGTAAAACTAAAAATTATTGTCTTTGGCAAACATCCCTCAGATTTATTTGATCCATACAGATCTTCTTTGACTTACAATGGGAATTATGGCCAATAAACCCATCATAAATTGAAAATATCATAAGTCAAAAAGCATTTAATACACCTAACCTACCAAACATCACAACTTAGCCTGGCCTACCTTAAACGTGCTCAGAACATTTACACTAGCATGCAGTTGGGGAAAATCATCTAACACAAAATCTACTATATAATAAAGTGTTGGATCTCATGTAATTTATTGAATACTGTACTGAAAAGTGGGCTTCCCTGATAGCTCAGTTGGTAAAGAATCCACTTGCAATGCAGGAGTCCTGGGTTCAATCCCTGGGTTGGGAAGATCTCCTGGAGGAGGGAAAGGCTACCTACTCCAGTATTCTGGCCTGGAAAATCCCATGGACTATATAGTCCAAGGGGTTGCAAAGAGTTGGACATGACTGAGTAACTTTCACACTCACATACTGAAAAGCAGTTGTCTAGGTACAGAATGGTTGTAAATGCATTGGTTATTTACCCTCATGAGTCATGTGGCTGAGTGAGCTGTGACTTGCTGTTGCTGCTAAGTCACGTCCATCGTGTCTGACTCTGTGCGACCCCATAGACGGCAGCCCACCAGGCTCCCCCGTCCCTGGGATTCTCCAGGCAAGAACACTGGAGTGGGTTGCCACTTCCTTCTCCAACTCGTGAAAGTGAAAAGTGAAACTGAAGTCACTCAGTTGTGTCTGACTCTTCACAACCCCATGGACTGCAGCCTACCAGGCTCCTCTGTCCATGGGATTTCCCAGGCAAGAGTACTGGAGTGAGGTGCCATTGCCCAGCATCACAAGAAAGTATCATACCACACATCACTAGCTGGAGAAAAGGTAAAAATTCAAAGTGTGGCTTCTATTGAAGGCATATCACCTTCATACTATTGTAAAGTCAAAAACAAAAGTAAGATAAAACACTATAAGTCAGAGACCATCTGCATTAAATGATTATCTACAAAGTTAATTTTTTAGCATATCTCTGTATATTTTGCTGCTAACTGGACTTAGTAGACTTAAGGGAGACTGGATTGTCAATATCAAATGTCCTTGGAAGCATGACAGGTTTTCTTAGTCCAGGCAAAAATAGTCATATGTACAAATTCATGCTGTGGAGAAACAGCGTGGCTTATTCAAGAACTATGAATATTGACAGTGAAGAGTAGGATGTAACATTGAAAAAATTAGTCATGGTCAGGTCTCAAAGATTGCATTATGCCATGCTGACAATTTTGAACTATGTCCTAGAATTAGATTTGACCCAAAGGATATTGATCTGGGAAACAACATTAAAAGTACTTTATATCAAAAAGTATGGATGCATCCAATGTAGCATGAAAAAGTTAATTTATAGCTTTCAGTTCAGTTCAGTTCAGTCACTCAGTTGTGTCTGACTCTTTGCAATGTGTCTGAGCACTTCACAGTGCTCATGGACTGCAGCACGCCAGGCCTCCCTGTCCACCACCAACTCCCGGGGTTTACTCAAACTCATGTCCATTGAGTCGGTGATGCCATCCAACCATCTCATCCCCTGTCATCCCCTTCTCCACCCACCTTCAATCTTTCCCAGCATCAGGGTCTTTTCCAATGAGTCAGTTCTTCGCATCAGGTGGCCAAAGTATTGGAGTTTCAGCTTCAGCATCAGTCTTTCCAATGAACATTCAGGACTGATTTCCCTTAGGATGGACTGGTTGGATCTCCTTGCTGTTCAAGGGACTCTCAAGAGTCCTCTCTAACACCAAAGTTCAAAAGCACTGATTCTTTGGCACTGAGCCTTCTTTATAGTCCAACTCTCACATCCATACATGACTATCAGAAACCATAGCTTTTACCATATGGACCTTTGTTGGCAAAGTAATGTCTCTGCTTTTTAATATGCTCTCAAGGTTGGTCATAATTTTTCTTCCAAGGAGCGTCATTTAATTTCATGGCTACAGTCACCATCTGCAGTGATTTTGGAGCCTCCCCCCCCACCGCCAAAAAAAAAAAAAAAATCTGTCACTGTTTCCACTGTTTCCCCATCTATTTCCCATGAAGTGATGGGACCAGATGCCATGATCATAGTTTTTTGAATGTTGAGTTTTAAGCCAGCTTTTTCACTCTCCTCTTTCATTTTCATCAAGAAGCTATTTAGTTCTTGTTTGCTTTCTGCCATAAGGGTGGTGTCATCTGCATATCTGAGGTTATTGATATTTCTCCCAACAATCTTGATGCCAGCTTGTGCTTCATCCAGTCCAGCATTTTTCATGATGTGCTCTGTGTATAAGTTAAATAAGCAGGGGTACAATATACAGCCTTGATGTACTCCTTTCTCTATTTGGAACCAGTCTGTTGTCCCATGTCCATTTCTAACTGTTGCTTCTTGACCTGCATACAGATTTCTCAGGAGGCAGGTTAGGTGATCTGTTATTTCCAACTCTTTAAGAATTTTCCACAGTTTGTTGTGATCCACAGAGTCAAAGGCTTTGGCATAGTCAATAAAGCAGAAGTAGCTGTTTTTCTGGAACTCTCTTGCTTTTTTGATGATTCAATGGATGTTGACAATTTGATCTCTGGCTCCTCTGCCTTTTCTAAATCCAGCTTGAACACCTGGAAGTTCATGGTTCACATACTGTTGAAGCCTGGCTTGGAGAATTTTGAGCATTACTTTGCTAGTATGTGAGATGAATGCAATTGTATGGTAGTTTGAGCATTCTTTGGCATTGCCTTTCTTTGGGATTGGAATGAAAACTGACCTTTCCCAGTCCTGTGGCCACTGCTGAGTTTTCCAGATTTGCTGGCATGTTGAGTGCAGCACTTTCACAGCATCATCTTTTAGGATTTGAAATAGCTCAACTGGAATTCCATCACCTCCACTAACTTTGTTCATAGT
>NW_011494644.1:5479973-5480358 GCF_000754665.1 Bison bison bison
ATCACTCCATTAGCTTTGTTCATAGTGATGCTTTCTAAGGTCCACTTGACTTCACATTCCAGGATGTCTGGCTCTAGGTCAGTGATCACTACCATCATGATTATTGGGTTGTGAAGATCTTTTTTGTACAGTTCTTCTGTGTATTCTTGCCACCTCTTCTTAATATCTTCTGCTTCTGTTAGGTCCATACCATTTCAGTCCTTTATTATGCCCATCTTTGCATGAAATGTTCCCTTGGTATCTCTGATTTTCTTGAAGAGATCTCTAGTCTTTCCCATTCTATTGTTTATATATATATATAATAGCTTTAAATCAAACTAAAACATCTATTTCTGCTTTATTGACTATGCCAAAGCCTTTGACTGTGTGGATCACAATAAACTGT
>NW_011494644.1:5481152-5490798 GCF_000754665.1 Bison bison bison
GACTGCAGCCATGAAATTAAAAGACGCTTACTCCTTGGAAGAAAAGTTATGACCAACCTAGATAGCATATTGAAAAGCAGAGACATTACTTTGCCAACAAAGGTCCGTCTAGTCAAGGCTATGGTTTTGCCAGTAGTCATGTATGGATGCGAGAGTTGGACTGTGAAGAAAGCTGAGTGCTGAAGAATTGATGCTTTTGAACTGTGGTGTTGGAGAAGACTCTTGAGAGTCCCTTGGACTGCAAGGAGATCCAACCAGTCCATTCTAAAGGAGATCAACCCTGGGTGTTCTTTGGAAGGAACGATGCTAAAGCTGAAACTCCAATACTTTGGCCACCTCATGCAAAGGGTTGACTCATTGGAAAAGACTCTGATGCTGGGAGGGATTTGGGGCAGGAGGAAAAGGGGACGACAGGGGATGAGATGGCTGGATGGCATCACCGACTTGATGGATGTGAGTTTGAGTGAACTCCAGGAGATGGTGATGGACAGGGAGGCCTGGCATGCTGCAATTCATGGGGTCGCAAACAGTCTGACACGACTGAGCAACTGAACTGAACTGAATATCTAAAAAGGAAAAAAAGCATTTCATCTTAAATTTTTGAAAGGAGAAAAAAAGCATACTCAAAGGAAAATAAAATGCAGGCAATAATTAGGCTCTCAAATATCATTTTACACCTTGTGCTTTATATGTGTTCTCTTAAAATGTTCTTGCCCCCCCCCTTTTTTTGGTCGTATGCAAACTCAGGCTTCTCAGGGGGCACTAGTGGTAAAGAACCCAACTGCCAATGCAGGAGACATAAGAAACATGGGTTCAATCCCTGGGTTGGGAAGATCCCCTGGAGAAGGGAACAGCTACCCACTCCAGTATTCTTACTTGGAGAATTCCATGGACAGAGGAGCCTGGTGGGCTACTGTCCATGGGGTCGCAGAGTCAGACAGGACCAAAGTGACTTAGCATGCATGCATGCACAACTCCTACTCATCCCTCAAGGTCCAAATCAAACACAAGTTGTGTGAAATATTTTTGGAGTCCCTCTTACTAACACTGTACCTTGCACTTATTTGTTTTGGCCATTATTTCTATGTGCCTATCTCCATCACTAGACTCTGAACTTCCTAACGACAAGAGTTACTTAATTTTTGCACCTCTAGGAGCTGGGTATATGGTAGGTACTTGTTCACATGTATTCATCTGGTGAATGAATGGCCCCCGTGGCTCTGGATTTACAGATGAAATTCGATAGATATAGACTTTTCAATCACTAGATAATCAGGTCCTCCATCAATAGTTTGGATCCTGGGAGTAGTCTTGTTCACAAAATGTAAGAAGCTCTTAGTAAATGTTTTCTAATGAATTAGGAAGATGTGGTACACTACAAAATCAGGAATTAAGCTCAGCAATGTCATTATATTGATGTTCCCTTGAGTCTGGGGTCAAAAAGCTATGATAAGGAAGTAATGCAAAACTGAGCCCTGGAACTGCAAGATATACCAGAGGTCTCTAGGATCTTATCAACCACCATGATCCTGAGGATATTAACTGAGAAATTTACTCACTGTGGTTGGTGACTTCTAGATATGGATTTGTCTGTCTGCTCTTCAAGCCGCTCATTAATCGGCAGGAAGTTCTCTGAGCCTTGATCAAGACTAGCTTATTAGCATACATTTGTTGCTGTTGTTCAGTCTCCCAGTCATGTCTGATTCTCTGTGACCTCATGGACTGCAGCACCCTAGGCTTCCCAGTCCTTCACTATCTTCTGGAGTTTGCTCAAACTCATGTCCATTGAGTCACTGATGCCATCCAACCATCCTATCCTCTGTGCCCCCTTCTCCTCCTGCCCTCAATCTTTCCCAGCATCAGTATCTTTTCCAATGAGACAGCTCTTCACATCACATGGCCAAAGTACTGGAGCTTCAACTCCAGCATCAGTCCTTCCAATTAATAGTTAGGGTTGTTTTCCTTTAGGATTGACTGGTTTGATCTCCTTGCTGTCCAAGGTATTCTCAAGAGTCTTCTCCAGCACCACAGTTTGAAAGCATCAGTTCTTTGGCGCTCAGCCTTCTTTATGGTCCAACTCTCACATCTGTATGTGATTACTGGAAAAACCATAGCTTTGACTATATGGACTTTTGTTGGCAAAGTGATGTCTTTGCTTTTTAATATGCTGTCTAGGTTTGTCATAGCTTTTCTTCCAAGAAGCAAGCATCTTTTAATCTCATGGTTGCAGACACCGTCCACAATGATTTCAGAGCCCAAGAAAATAAAATCTTTCACTGTTTCCACTTTTTCCCCATCTATTTGCCATGAAATGATGAGACCAGATGCCATGATCTTAATTTTTTGAATGTAGAGTTTTAAGCCAGCTTATTCTCCTTATTCATTCTCCTCTTTCATCAAGAGGCTCTTTAGCTCCTTTTCATTTTCTGCCATTTTCAGATGACAGAGTGGTATCATCTGCATATCTGAGGCTGCTGTTTCTACTGGCAATCTTGATTCCAACTTGTGATTCATCCAGCCCGGCATTTCACATGATATACTCTGCATATAAGTTAATCATACCATTAATAGCATACCATTAATTTCTATGTAAAGTAGAAATCACAGACCATCCCTGTGACACAATACAATCCCCAAAGTGTAGGGAACTGAATCATTTAAATTTCTGAACAGAAATGTGATGATATGTCTCAAAAAGTGATTCAGTGATAACAGAACAAGGAGGATCCTTGAGTAAGAAACAAAATAGTAGGAAAGAGAATGTCAGAAATTCCAGGTGAGGACCCTCAATGTCTGGTAAATGTCCAGAAAAGCCATATCTGTGGAGACAGAAAGTAGAGTAGTAGTTGCCTGGGTCTTGGGGTAGAGAGAGAGATTCAGTACAAATGGGATCAAGGAGTCTTAACTGGGTGATGAAATTTTCTAACACTGGACTGTGTTGATGGACACAACTGGACACAACTCTGTCCAGTTACTAAAAGTCATTAAATTGCATAGATTAGTTTTGTGTATGATATGTACATGATAAAGAAGGCTGAAACCAAAGAATTGATACTTTCAAATTGTGGTGCTAGAGAAGACCCTTGACAGTTCCTCAGACAGCAAGGAGATCAAACTATTTAATCCTAAATGAAATCAACCCTGAATATTCATTGGAAGGACTGATGCTGAAGCTGAAGCTCCAATACTTTGGCCACCTGATACAAAGAGCTGACTCACTGGAAAAGACCCTGATGCTGGGAAAGATTGAAGGCAGGAGGAGAAGTGGAGGAGGAGATGGTTGAATGGTATCACTGACTCCATGGACATGAGTTTGAACAAATTCCAGGAGATAATGATGTCAGGGAAGCCTGGAGTGCTGCAGTCCATGGGGTCACAAAGAGTTGGACACCGCTTAGTGACTGAACAACAACATGTAAATGATACCTCAACAAACATGTTGTTTAAATGACTTGAGAATATCAAAGCATAACAAAGTTTGGTCAGACACCACTTGCAGCAGCTTTGGATGCAACCACACCAAGGATTAAGGAGACTGAGGCCAGGAAAAACTGAAGTAGGGGATTAAGACAAGATGGTCACTGCAGCACAATTAACTTTCCACTATATAAGATGTCAAGCATAGAAAGTAGTGGATAGAATGATCTAACAAACCTTCATGTACTCAGCATCCAGTTTTAGCAATTATCCAACTTGTGGACAATTGTATTTCATCTAAAACCCCACCTACTTCATCTCACTCCATATGCTGGATTATACAGCTCTGTATTTTTTTAATTTTTTAATATGGAAATTGTCAAACATATCCCAATCCAGACAAAACAGCACAATAAACCCCATCATCCTGCTTCCCAGCTTCAACAGTTATCAGCACATGGCCAGCCTCATTTCATCTGTCACCCTCTCACTTTCCCCATCCCTGCATTATTTGCAAGACACCTCAGACATTTCATCTGAATTTATTTCATCTGCAAATATTCCACTGATTATCTCAAAAGGCAAGGAGGTATTTTTTTTTAATTTAGCCCCAACACCATTATCACATCCCACAAAATTAACAATATTTTCCTAATACTACTAAGTAACTAGCATTCAGATTTCCAATTGTATCACAAATATCAAAAACATTCTTTTAAGGGTTTGTTCACATGTTGCTATTTGCTGATATATATCAATATCTCTCAAGTTTCTTTTCATCTGGAGGCCTTCTCCCCAACACCATCCATTTCTCTCTCATTTTCTTTGCAATTTCTTTGCTGAAGAAACCAGGTCATTTGTCTGTAGAGTCTTTCACAGCCTAGATTTTGCAGCACTGTTTTTAATAACAAAACATTGGAACCAGGAGATGCTGTCCATCAAAAGACAGTCAGTTAAATAAATGAGGATATATCCACGTAATGGAATTCCTAAAAGCTGTGATTAATTTACACCAACCAGAAAGATGCAATAGATATTTATTAAATACATGCTCTGTGCCAGGTTCTATTCTAGGTGTTAGAGAGATAGCAATGAATAAAGCAAAATTTCTGCCCTTTCAGAACATATATTTTAATGGAGCGTGACAGACAAAAGCCACATAAATGCATAGAATGTCAGGTGGCTGTAGGTGTGATGGAGAACAATATAGCAGGGAAAAAGGAATAAGGAGTGTGAGGAGGTGGAGGAATAGCAGGTGGCAATTTCAGATAAGATGCCAGAGAAGGCTATGAAGGGGTGACATAGGAACAAAGGCTAGAAGGAGGTGAGGAGTGAGCAAGTTATGCAGATAAATGGGGGGAAAGAATTCAAGACAAAAGGAACAGCCAGAGCAAAGGTCTTGGGGTGGAAGTGTGCTTAATATGTTCATGGAATAGACAAGGAGGTCACTGTGACTGGAGAGGGTAGGAGATGCACTTCAAGGAGAGTCCAGGGCCCAGATTGTGCAGGACTCTGCAGCCCTTCAGAAAGGGCTCTGGCTTTCACTTGGGCTGAGATGGAGTCATAGGAGAGCTTCCATCTGATAAAGCAGTGTCAGTGAAGATAGCTTCTACTGAACTGAACTCACTATGTGGCTTGATACACTTCTCTTTGGCGTAAACTCTGTCCATGGGGAAAGAAGTTGGGCCTTGCTGGACCATTTCTCCGTCACCAAGGTCCTGCCTGTGATCTCACATACTGAAGACCAATCATCTTTTACTTTTCAGAGAGAGGACAGCCAAGTGTCCCTCAGATCTCCTGCTGAGACAGGACAAAGAGATCTGGGGGGGGGTAGAGTTTATTAGGAAGAGGTTCCCCCTAGAAAGCCCAATTCTCTGGTGAGATCCCCACTTTCTGCCATCTAGCCTGGGTCCTGGCAGTCCATCTGTCCCTCCCAGTGACCCTAAAGCAAACTACAACTTGTTCTGCCTGTTATTGTATCAATAAATGAAGTTTTATTTTGGCTGGCATACAGCCACGCCCATTCAGCCGCATCACCTCCTTGGTTCCTTTAAGCTGGAGCAGAGGTGGGGAGCTGCGCCAAAGACCTTCCAGCTCCAAAGCAGAAAATATTTGTTATTTGACCCTTTGCAGAAAACTTCACTCATCTGTCCTAGTGGAAATCAAGCCCCCTAAAGCCAGGATAAAGCTATGGTTTTTTCAGTAGTCATGTATGGATGTGAGGGTTGGACTATAAAGAAAGCTGAGCATGGAAGAATTGATGCTTTTGAACTGTAATGTTGGAGAAGACTCTTGAGAGTTCCTTGAACAGCAAGGAGATCCAACCAGTCCATCCTAAAGGAAATCAGTCCTGATATTCACGGGAAAGACTGATGCTGAAGCTGAAACTCCAGTACTCTGGCCACCTGATGCAAAGAACTGAATCACTAGAAACGACCCTGATGCTGGGAAAGATTGAAGGTGTAAGGAGAAGGGGATGACAGAGGATGAGATGGTTGGATGGCATCACCAACTCGATGAACATGAATTTGAGCAAGCTTCAGGAGTTGGTGATGGACATGGAGGCTGCTGCAGTCCATGGGGTCGCAAAGAGTCAGACATGACTGAGCAACTGAACTGAACTGAAAGCCAGGATCCCCCAGCGAGGTTGCTTTGGGTCTTTGGAGAGTCATAGCCTGGTTCCGGCTGAGACTTGCTGCCATTCTGAGGAGCTCCTTCCTTGGTCTGAAATGAGTGGTGGACACCCAGAGGCCCTCAGGTCACCCTCCCCTTTTTCTTCCACTAGGCATGTGGGCCCTGCCTCCACACATCGCCCCTCACACACACACACACACACACACACACACGTGTGCACACATGCACACATACCCAGAGTGCAGCCCCTGGGTTGTAGGGTTTCTGCCTGGATTCCTTCCTCTTGAACAACCAACTGAGGGCTCAGATCTCAGCTCTCCATTTACATGGACATGTTAGGTTAACTTCTCAGCGCCAACAGCATCCCCCTTGAAGGCTGCAGAGAGAATCAGTTGTGATGGCAAGCCAGGAGGCTGAGTCAAACACCCAGCAGGAACTATGGCCTTACACACTGCTGCCACTTATGCCCTCCTCCTACCCACTCCAGTATTCTTGGGCTTTCCTGGTGGCTCAGCTGGTAAAGAATCTGCCTGCAATGTGGGAGACCTGGGTTCAATCCCTGGGTTGGGAAGACCCTTGTATCCTGGCCTGGAGAATTCCATGGACTCTATAGTCCATGGGGGTCGCAAAAAGTCAGACACGACTGAGCAACTTTCACTTTCACTTACCCCATTTACTGAGCCAAGGTACAGTTCCACCTGGATGCAATCATGGACACTTCATCCCAGAACCAGCCCTAACAATCACAAGGCTACCACATCTCTGCATCTGTGTCAACATCACAGCCCAGCTGTCCTCAGAGAAGCCCTGTGTGCTCAGGCATGAGTGGACATCTCAGACTCCCCCCGCAACCCTCTCCCTTCTTCAGATAAAATCATGCCTCACTCCTCTGTGTGGTTTGAATTGGGCTGATGACACCCCAAAAGGAGTCTGACAGGAATGGTAGGGACAAAATGAGATAACTCTGCTGACCCCCAGCTTGCCCAGAGCACCTCCTCTTCAGCAGGTGAAGAGACCCAGGTATCTTCCAGAAATCGTGCCCATATTCTAGCAGAGACTTTCCACTGCGTTGGCCAATTTTTTAAATTGTCATCCCCCTGTGGGCTCAGTCTATAAGATGCCCCCTACTCTGCGCAACAGCACCATCCAGCTCTCAGAGCCTCTGTGACCACTGGGTGGATGTCATTCCTCTGGTCTCCCTCCTTAGCACCATCTCAGGTGCTCACTTAATATTCTCATCTTATTTCCAACCTGAAGCATCCCAGAAGCTTCTGGGGCCAGAAGTCTTCCTGACACCCCTCCCAGACTCGAACTGCATTACACTCCAATGTGTGGACAAAAGCTGCCTTTTATATCTCCTTTTAAAATGAGGGGGGAAACCATTTGGATGTGTTTATAACAGGAGTTAGTGTTAGAAGCTCAGTCATGTCCGACTCTTTGCAATCCCATGGACTGTATGTAGCCTGCGAGGCTCCTCTGTCCATGGAATTCTCCAGGTGAGAATACTGGAGTGGGTTGCCATTCCCTTCTCCAGGGGATCTTCCCAACCCTGGGATTGAACCTGGATTTCTGGCTTTGCAGGCAAATTCTTTATTGTCTGAACCACCAGGGAAGCCCAAAGCGGCAAAGTGTTAGTTGCTCAGTCGGTCCATGGAATTCTCTAGGCAACAATACTGAAATGGGTAGCCATTCCCTTCTCCAGAAGATCTTCCCAATCCAGGATCAAACCCAGGTCCCCTGCATGGTAGGCAGATTCTTTACTGACTGAGGCACAAGGGAAGGGTGGGGGGAGAAGTTGCAGTGATCGGAATAATAACCATGTTCCAAAGTTAGCCCTGTGAGGCAGTCAGGCCATTTTGTGTTATAAAGTAATGAAGGTTAGAAGCAGATGGAAGGAGGGTAGTCAAAAACGTCTTCTGGTTGCTTCCATGTCCTGACTATTGTAAGCAGTGCTGCAGGGAACCTTGGGGTGCGTGCATCTTTTTGAATTCCACGTTTTCTCAGGGTATATGCCCAAATGTCCATCCACAGATGAATGGATAAAGAAGATGTAATACATATACACAACGGAATATTACTCAGTCATTAAAAGTAACAAAATCGGATCATTTGGAGAGATATGGATGGACCTACAGATTTTCATACAGAGAAAAGTAAGTCAGAAAGAGTAAAACAAATATTGTACATTAATACATATATGTGGAATCTAGAAAAATGGTACCAATGAACCTATTGCAGGGCAGCTATAGAGACATAGATAGAGAGAGCATTTTAAAAAATGGCCAATGCAGTGGAAAATCTCTGCTGGAAAATGGGCTTGATTCCTGGGAGGTACCTGGGTCTCTTGACCTGCTGAAGAGGGGCTGCTCTGGGCAGGCTGCGAGGCAGCAGAGTTATCTCATGTTGACACCATTCGTGTTGGACTTCTTTTGGGTGTCATCAGCCCCACTCAAACCACACAGGAGTGAAGGGACATGTGGACACCTTGGGGGAACACAGGGTGGGATGAATTGGGAGACTGGGATTGACATTTACCATGTGTAAAACATATAGCTAGAGGGAACCTGCTGTATAGCATAGGAGCTCAGCTTGTTGCTCTGTGGTGACCTAGAGGGGTAGAATGGGGGTAGGGAGGTGCCCGAGGGAGGGGATACATATATATATATATACACATAGCTGATTCACTTTGTTGCACAGCAAAAACTAACACAATATTGTAAAACAAATGTACCCCAATAATAATAAAGAAACATTTTCTGAGCAGATGGGGGAGACCAGCCTTCCCTACACCTCATTGTTATATCTAGAATAGAAGCTAAAGGAAAGAAATTGTCCAGAATCTACCTAAGAATGACCTACAAAGTCTTCGGTCAGCTGCAGCCCTGCCACATACAACTTGACATACGACTAAGAATAGATATTCTAGTCCTCTTGGAACTTTTGTGTAGAAATGTGATGGACATGTTTTTCTACCCACCACAGTATCACCCCCATTCTGTAAAAAGCACTGCAGTTTTCATTTGTGGAACCATTTCCCCTTGCTGCCTCCCCTCCCTTCCTCATCAGCCTATAAGTCTCTGACAGTTAGGTGGGATTGATCCCACTCCCTTGCTCCAGGGATGGGCAAGTAAGCCGGTGAGAACACTGCAAATCCTTGGCCACAGTGATAAAAATTCAGAGGTGAGCAGAAGCTAAGACTGAACCAATCAGAACCAACAAGCATCATGCCAAAGGTCTTAGCTTTCCCCTAGATAAGCAGCTACATGGATGTGAGTTGCACTATGAAGGACCCATCTTTGTCTCATTTGAAGATGGTCTGCCTGAGAATGAAGCCAACCTAGACAATCCAGCAGAGCCAAGAGCCAAGCCTTGATGATATCCCCAAATCTAGCCATGTCTAGCACCAACTGAGCCCTTGACCTTACAGTTCATAAGCTAATAAATTATTTTCTCCGTCTCTGAAATCAAGAGTTCTGCTTGATGCAAATATTTGCCAGCCACCAGGAAGTTGGGAAGGGGAGTTTAAGCATCTTTTCCCTCTAACCTGTGGGAAATCCCGTTTTGAGTACTTAGTAACTCTTGTCTTTTCTTTTTT
>NW_011494644.1:5490898-5500233 GCF_000754665.1 Bison bison bison
GTACAAGGTGGGGCTGGAAATTCAAAAGGTTAGCTTTTGTCCTCTCCTTTGGCCTTCTCTAATGAAAAGAGAAATGGACAGGAGGGGAAACATTCCTTGACATGAAACAAATGAAAGTCTGTATTTTCTAAATAAGTCATAGATTTTGATAAGAAACTTATGAAAACCCCAAAAGAGATGCAGGGAAAAGGCAAAAACAATTTACACAAATGCCAGGCAGAGAGGAGGGAGTATATGAGCCCAGGCATCTCCTGGGTGCTCGGATCTGCCTAACCCACCAAGCAGCATCTTACTTTCCAGAGAGTTCCCATGGCCCACAGGGTGATAGCTTCCCATATGAGATGTGAAGGAGGAACATCTCCAAATTGAGGAGAAGCTTTCCCTAGCAGCCTTGTTCTCCTGTCCCCCGATAGCATCCTTACCACTTTTCAAGGGATGTGGGTTGTATGGAGATGGTGGGGAAGGATGGAGAATGGACTGAGAGAACTGTACATTTTTCTATATAAAAAAATAACTTTGCTTTATACAAGTTTTATGGGCTTTGTATTCTTTACTGTTAGACATCCTATTTCCACAATGCCAGATGACACCCTGAGGTCCATAAAATTTGCAGAAATTCTCTAAACCATAATGGACTCTGACCTTCTCCATATGACCCTAGGGCAACCTCATCAACTAAGCAGGTGAGGAGAGGCCTGGTACTTCTTTTTTCTTTAGCCAAACTGTGTGGCTTACAGGATCTTAGTTCACCAACCAGGAAAGGAGCCTGGACCCTCTGCGATGAAAGCACCAAGTCCTAACCACTGGACCATCAGGGAATTCCCACTCCTGGTATTTCTATCAGCTCACACAGGTTGGCAAACACCGGCTTCACTCAGCTCATCCAAATCTCTCCTGCCCTTTTCTCCCTCCTGTTCATTGTTGATTTCTGAAGTGAAGTGTTGTTCAAAGGTTGACCTCCATTGAGTTCCAAAACCCCCACTCCAAGACTGTATCAGTTCTCCTGCTGAGGCAGGCAGTCCCTGGGGGCTCACCCTCCCCACGGATAAGGAAGCAATCATACTAAGCCCTCTCTTCTCCAAGGCCATGAATACAGAAATAATTTATTCATGCAATAACCATTATAATAATCCATGCAACAATGAACTTTCTTTTTGTGCACTTATTCTGTGGCTGCAGTCAATCAGGAAGGGAGAATACAAAGATAAACCAAGCTTGGTCTCTGCCCTTGAGGAGTTTATGGAAATCTAAGCAAATAGGAAAAGGATACCACCCTTGTAAAACCATCAACTTTTAATAGAATTCCATATGAAGTTTAGTTTCTAGATTGTCCACCTTCCTCTTTTCTACTTCTGTGCTCCTCCAAGTGGTCTGTCATTGTCTCTCTCTCTCCCCATCCCTACCCCCACCCACCCAACCTGGGTTTCCTGCATTGCAGACAGATTCTTTACGAACTGAGCTACCAGGGAAGTCCCTCAGTTATCAATCTTCATTATCTTGCCAGACTCCAGTTTGAGTATTTGTCTGATTAATTCATGGTAGGCCTGATGCCTGATGCTGGGAAAGATTGAAGGCAAGAGGGAAAGAGGGTGGCAGAGGATGAGATGTTTAGATAACATCACTGACACAATAGACATAAATTTGAACAAACTCCAAGAGATAGTGAAGGACAGGGAAGCCTGGCGTGTTGCAGTCCATGGGGTTGCAAAGAGTTGGACACAACTTAGTGACTAAATGGCAACAACAACAATGGTGAGATTACTGGGAGAAATAAATAAATCTTGGAGGCTTCTGGTCAACTATCCACTATAGTCAGCATATGCTGAGTGTCCTATTCACTAAGATCTCAAAAATGGAAAAAAGAAACCATCCAAAGCCATCATGTATGTGAAACTCATTTAAACTATCTCTTTTAATGAGTAGGGCACCTCCCTACCCCTTGACACGGAAGGCAGGTTATTAAGATGATGGGAAGGACGGCTGAATTGGTCGGTGACTAACGAAATACTTTAAACACACATAGCTCCTTTGACAGCATAGTCTTACTGTCACATGGAAGAAGCATCATGACATTAACAAAACCTCAAAGGTGTTGTGATCCATCCTGAGCTCTGACTTTTCTGGGTTTAATCCTAGAACCAAAAGGGATACTGTCACAGCATCTTACCACAGCCCAAGTGGATTGTTTCCTCTTTCCTTTCCAGCTGCTCCTCCAATTCCTAAATCAATGGGACCCTTTCTGTCGCTGCCCTGGCACTGCTCATGGTCTCATCCAGCTGAGACAGGCCTGGTAAAACCCCAACAGCTGCGAGTCTACGAAACAAGAAGTGAGAGAGGCATGAGCCATTCCAGCTGGGTGGAGAGCCTGACGTGAGGATAGATCTGAAATGATTCAACCCTAAATTGATAATCCTTGTCAAGCGCCTTCTGTTTGGCGTCCCCTATCTCATTCTGTTCAATTATTCATTCATTAGAAAGACACATCAAATTTTTTACTAAAGAAGGTTGAACTCTAGCCTGAAACCCATTATTTTTCTCAGTTATTCCTCTTCCTTCTGGTTCCTTCCTCCAGCCTATGTATTCTAGATATTGCATCTGAAAGGAGTGCAGCTAAGTACACTGAATTTTCCAACAAATTTCTGTCATAAAACCACTCCCTCATGTGAGTCTTATGGCCAGGGTCCAGATCTACAGTGCCTAGTGCTCACTTTGCGCTCTGCTTTTCAAGTAAAGGAAAACACCCAAGGGCTGAGAGTCTTTAAAGCTTTTTAAGTGGAGGATTTACTTAGTCTCTGTGCTAACATTTCTGAGAGCCTGGCTACAGCCTCCCCTCTCCAACCCCAAAAGCATTTACATTATCTCTTTTTGTGGAGCCTACGTTAAGAATTTCTCAAACATAAAGGAAATTCTTAGCTACAAGGTTTTTTTTGCTGCTAAATTAAATTTAAACACCAGTCACTAAACACATGCTATGTATTGAACATGATGGGGAAATGCCAAAAAAAAGGCGAGGGTGGGGGGGAATCTTATTTTCTGCCTCCTGGAGCTGATAGATGGAGAGACATACGTAAATAAGTGAGCCACAGCAGGTTCTGCTAAATGCTGTGCTGGGGGCACATAGCAGACACCACGTGGGCTGCCCAGATCTTTCCAGATAACTTCATCCCCCGCTGCCACAGATGTTGGTGGCCATCAGCTCACAGCTGGATCCATCTGCAGGTGCAGCCCTCAGCGGAGGGAATCTGGCTTGCTCGTGGTAATGCCTCCTCTCGAGGGGCAGCCCCATGCAGTAACAGGCTGGTGTGGAGGCATCTCTGCAGATCTGCCAAGGTCTCTCTTATAACTCCTTCCACTCACTCCTGCCTCTCCTGCTCCCTATCTCTCCTACATGCCAATTTCTGCCTCAGAGTCCATTTCCTTAGAACCCAAGCCATGATGGGTACAAAGGGCAAAGGAATTTACTCAAACCAGAAAATCTGGAAGGGCATTGTGGACATTTATTCAGCCAGTGGTTATTAAGTACTTATTCTGACCTGGCACCATTTCAGGCACTGTGGGTACAATAGCTCACAAGGCAGATCTGGTTACTGCACTCACAAACAAGAGATAAGTGCAAAGAAGTACAGAAAGTGGTGTTGGCTAATGTACAGTAAGAAGTCATAGGAAAGGGCTCCTTTGGGCAGGGTGGCCTTCCCCCAAAATGTCAAAGGGGTTGGCCAGGGTCAGATTCGGGGGAAGTGAGTCTAGGTGAAGGACATGTTAAGTGCAAAGATCCTGAGACAGGAAGAAGCTGGGTGTGTCTAAGGAACGAAATGAAGACCCACGTGATGGACTTCCCTGGTGGCTCAGTGGATGAGAATCCGCCTGCCAATGCAGGAGACACAGGTTCGATCCCTGGTCCAGGAAGATCCCACATGCTACGGAGCAACTAAGCCCATGTGCCAAGACTACTGAGCCTGCACTCTAGAGCCCAGAAGCCACAGCTACTGAAGCCTGTGTGCCTAGAGCCTGTGCTGCAGAACAAGAGAAGGCAGAGCAATGAGAAGCCTGTGCACCGCAATGAGGAGTAGCCCCTGCCTGCCGTAATAGAGAAAGCCCGCATGCAGCAACAAAGACTCAGTGTACCCAAAAATAAACTAAACAAAAATTAAAAAAAAAAAGACCCATGTGACAAGATGAGAGCGGGCACAGGAGAAAGACGGTGGGTCCCAGATCATGTAAGACCTTAAAGATTAGGCAGCTGGATTGTACTCTAAGGAAGATGAAAAGGCATTGGCAATTTCAGGGTGGGGACTATTTTCTGCAGTTTAGGAAGATGGAAGATGGTTCTGGTTGTTAGGTAAAGAAGGCAGGGAGACCTGCTGGGAAGTTTTATTGCAGTGTGGGTTAGAGGTGCCAGTGACTTGGGCTAAGGAGGTGGCAGAGGAGACAGAAAGCATTAGAGGGATCTGCGTCCCAGACTTAGGACAGACAGCAGGACTTGCTGACATTCTGCCAGGCATGTGAGGAAGAGCTACAAGGTCAGAATGACTTCCAGATTTTATCCTTTGGCAACTGGATGGGCAGTGATGCCATTTACTAAAAAGAGGAAGAAAGATGAGTAGGCAATTTAAGGATAGAGGTTAGATGAAAAGGATTCTAGATGGAGGTAACATTGATGCCATCGAGTTAGGAAAATACAGCACACATTCCAGAACCTGCTGCTTATCTAAGGAGTCTAATGTGGTTGGCATATAGAGTGAGGGGGGTGGGCAGGAGAGGTTGGAAGAAGTCATTCAACTGAATAAAGAACCCAGAGAGAAAATCAGATTTGAGAGAAAAAGATCACTGAGTGTGCGTTGGGCATTTTAAGTCAGTGGTCCTCTGGCTGGAAAGTGCTGTTGGCAACTCGAAGTATTTAGCTGGAGTTCCAGGGAGAAGTAAAGGCAAAGGCTCCTAGCGGTGATTCCTGTGGGCGGGGCTGAGATCACACAGGCAGGCACACTGTGGGAGGGGCTGAGTGGAGTCCTGGAGAGCCGTGTTGCGGGGTAGGGTGGGGAGCAGACAGCAAAGGAGCATTTGGGTCAAGTCAAGAACATCAGGACAGCTCCAGATAGCTCAGGGTCACGGGAGCCAAAAGAAGAAAGACTTTTGCAAAGTGCAAGCTTCATTAAAAACTAGCCACCTGCTCTCCTCTGCATCTAGAAGTCTTCCTGACAAGTGTGGCCTCAGGGGCCTGGTCCCTTTTATGGGAAGAGCCTTCTGCACCTCCAGTGGAGCCTGTCTCTATGGCGAGAGAGGACTCCCAGGGACCAAAGCCTCCCTCCTCCAACTTCATCCCTTCTGCTTTTATCCTTTGTTTCTCATAAGGGTAAGGGTGTGGCTTTGAGGCACTGCCTTTCTGTTAATGGGAAGGCACTTCACAGCGGTGGTTCTCACACTTCCCATGCACATAACTTGATGGAGAGCTTGTTAAACTGCAAACCCAAGCCCAGAGGTTTGGGTTCAGAAGTGTGAGATGGGGCCCACGGGTCTGTATTTCTAACAAGCTCCCAGTTGCTGTTGCTATTGCAGGGCTGTGGACCACACTTTGAGTTGCATTGCCATAAAGCATCCTGGACTGAAATACTGACTTCTTGTAGCCAGGCTTCTGGAGTTGCACTAAGATAATAAAAATAATAGTGAATATTCATTGAGCTCTTATTATGTGCTGCTCACTGCTAAGTGCTTCCTATGTATTATTTTATTCTTAAAACAGTGCTATGAGGAGGTACAATTATTAGTCTCAGAGAGTTTGAGTAATTTGCCCAAGGCCACACAGCTTTAGCAGTGTTGAGGTTTTTCCCGTCTCCACCCTCTGAGCCTGTGACCTTACCCAGCGCTTACATTGAATGTCCAAGAGGGTGGGACTTGCTAGGAACCCAGCCTGCTGAGGACTATGCCAGCACCGCTGGGTGGCCATGAGACCTCTTGTTATGAAACTGGCCATCTGTCCCCTGCCACGCTGGTTCTCATCATGCCCCACCATTGACACACACACCAGTGGAATTCACAATATACCTCCGCAGACACAGCAAAATTTCCACCTTGCACATGGGTGAAGTGTCAAAGAAACTGGAAGCAACTATAAATCATGACTCACAAGCAGTCCAGTAATTCCCAGCTATCACCGTTAAGACAACAACATCACAGCAACAATCGATCACAATGAACTATGGCCAAGATGAGAGAGTCTGCCTATATGTGTGAGTCTTCACACACTAACTGTGGTGCAGAGGAGGTGAGAGCAATGTGCCATGAGTGCAACCTTAAATCTACTCTAATTTGGGGGGACTTCCCCAAAGGTGCAGTGGTTAAAACTCCACCTTCTAATGCAGGGGTTGCAGGTTCGATCTCTGGTCAGAGAACTAAGATCCCACATGCCTCAGGGTCCAGCCAAAAGATTAAATTAAATAAATAGATAAAACATGTTTAAAAGAAGAGTCACTCTAATTTTGGGAGTCGGAAAGTAAATCATTTGATCACCTCTTGTCTTCCCACCTGATTGACATCTATGTTTTTACCTGCCTGTTATCCACTGAACTTCCAACTCAGCCTGAGGGATGAGCTCTCCCTCTGTCTCAGGCACACTGGGTAGAAGCATCCAGATCTGGAGCCCTTGGTGGGCATGTGGCCACGACTTGGCCACATGAGTGCACGAGACTCCCCAAACCTGACTGTTGCTTCAAGGATGGTCACTTCACACGAGCAGGGCCACTCAGACTCAGGGCTGGAACCTCAGCCAGGCCTCTGAGAAGCAAGAACCTCTCCTGTCTCTTGACCTAAAAGCTCAGAGAATGAAGTCCCAGAGCTGCTGGGGTCCATGCAGAGTTGGGTGACTACATAGTTTATCACTCAAATCTGGACACTTTTAAAGGTAAAAGGAGATGCTGTTAATAATTATGCTGGTGCTTAGTCTTTCAGTTGTGTTCATCTCTTTGCAACCTCATAGACTATAGCCTGCCAGGCTCCTCTGTCTACAGGGAAGCTCCAGGCAAGAATACTGGAGTGGGTTGCCATGCCCTCCTCCAGAGGATCTTCCCTATCCAGGGATCAAACCCATGTCTCCTGCATTGCAGGTGGATTCTTTACCATCTGAGCCACCAGGGAAGCCCCAGTTATGCTGGACAGCAAGTAAATATTCACATTTTCCCGGTCAAAATGGAGTGATTCTATTCATGAGAAGAGCTGACAGCAAGGAAAAGGGAACTCAGAAATAGGAACTGGGTCCTGCTGATTGGTTTTGTTATTTAACAATTTTTTTTAATTATTAAAATACTTTGGCCACTTGATGCAGAGAACTGACTCATTGGAAAAGACCCTGATACTGTGCAAGATTGAAGGCAGGAGGAGAAGGGGACGACAGAGGATGAGATGGTTGGATGGCATCACCAACTCGATGGACATGAGTTTGAGCAAGTTCTGGGATTTGGTGGTGGACAGGGAAGCCTGGCATGCTGCAGTCCCTGGGGTCACAAAGAGTCAGACATGACTGAGCCATGAACTGTACTGAATTTTTTAAATAGATTTTTTTTTGAGCAGTTTTTGGTTCATAGTAAAATTGAGTAGAAAGTACACAGAGTTCCCTTATAACCCCTGCCTCTTCACAGAAGGAAATGGCAACTCACTCCAGTGCTCTTGCCTGGAGAGTCCCAGGGACGGGGGAGCCTGGTGGGCTGCCATCTATGGGGTCGCACAGAGTCGGACATGACTGAAGCGACTTAGCAGCAGCAGCAGTTTCACATTAAAATACAGCCCCCCTGACTATCCACATCCCACACCAGATACATTTGTGATAATCAATGAGGCTATAACATCACATTTATCACTGAAAGTCCATAGTGTTTACTTAGGGTTCATGTTTGATATTGTACATTCTGTGGGTATGAACAAATGTGTAATGACATATAGCCATCATCATAGTATCGCAGAGAGTAATTTCACTGTCCTAAAAATCCTCTGTGTTCTGTCTATCTATTCCTCTCTTCCTCGGAACACTTGATAACCACTCACCTTTTTAATGTCTCCATAGCTTTGCAGAGTCGCACATGCCTGAGTGACTGCACAACAAGCTTTGCTTTATCCAAAAGGCTGTATAGCTGGAATCATGCATTAAGTAGACTTTTCAGATTGGCTTCTTCTGCTTGGTAATATGCATTAAGTTTCCTTTGTGTCTTTTTGTGGCTTGATCTGTCATTTATTTTTAGCACTGAATGATAGCCCATTGTCTGGATGGACCACCATCCATTCACCTACAAAAGGACAGTTTGGTTGCTTCCAAGTTTTGGCAATTACGAATAAAGCTGTTAAAAACATCCATGTGCCAGTTTTTGTGAAGACATTGTTTTTAACTCATTTTCCTAAACACCAAGGATTTAACAAACTTTTTATTTTAGAACAATTTTAGATTTACAGAAAAACTGCAAAGACAGAACAGAGAGCTGCCATATACCCTTCACTCAGTTTCCCCTAATGTTAACTTCTTACATCACCAACTATATTTATCACAGCTAAGAAAACAACATTTGGACATCACTATTAACTGAAGTCCAGACCATTCAGATTTCACCAGCTTTTCCAATAATGACATTTTCTGTTTCAGGATTCCATCCAAGAGACCACCCTATATTTAGCTGTTACTTCTCCTTAGGTTCCTCTAGTCTGTGATAGTTTCTCGGTCTTTTTTGTTTGTTTTTCACAGCATTGAGAGTTTTAGAGTACTGGTCAGGTATTTTGTGGAATTTCTCTTAATTTGGGTTTCTCTGATGTTTTTCTCATGATTAGACTGGAGTCATGGGCTTCAAGGAAAATATCCTAGAAGTGAAGTGTCCTTCCCAACACAGCACAGCAGCATGTACATGTTGTCAAAATGACTTGTCACTGGCCATGCTGACTTTGATCACTTGGCCAACATGATGTTTACCAGGCTTTTTCTGCTTAAAGTTGCCTTGTTTAGTTCCCCCTGTCCATACTCTGTTCTTTGGAAGCATGAAATTAAATCCAGACCATGCTCCAGAGAAGAGGTAATTAAGCTCCAAATCCTGACTAGTGGTAGTTTTGAGCCCCTGAACCCGCCTATGGTGGTGGTGGTGGTTGGGTCGCTAAGCTGTGTCCGACTCTTGCGACTGCATGGACTGTAGCCCACCAGGCTCCTCTGTCCATGGGATTCTCCAGGCAAGAATACTGGAGTGGGTTGCCATGCCCTTCTCCAGGGGAACCCACCTATAACTGAAGCCATACACCCCCAGCCATTTTCGTTTCCATGAGTTAATATGTTCTTTTATTGCTGGAACCAGTTTGGGTTGAATTTCTGTCAC
>NW_011494644.1:5500333-5533656 GCF_000754665.1 Bison bison bison
AAGTGAAAGACTTTTAACGGATACTCCATATTCCTTCTTGCTTATTTCAATCCATCCTCCACACAAAAGCCAGCATGATTTGTGAATATATGATAAGTTCTCAGAACTACCACTAGGTCACAGCCTATTTGTACAGCCTGTATGATGAACATCACTTGAGCTCTCGAACTGATGTAGCCCTGAGGCTTCAACCCCATCTGCCTCTCTGGGATAATATATTCTGTTGACCCAACACTGTCAGGAAAGCAGCCTATTTAGACTTGCTGTTTTACCACATTCAAAGAGCTTAAACACTCAGCAGTATTTATAGACATGATCCCTATCAAGGGCGGGGGAAAGGGCTCTTTGTCAATCTTGGTGACCCAGATCGGAGGTTAATGATCTTGCTGGGGCTGTTAAGTTCAATCTTGTGATTCTGTGCATTTCACAGTAATGAGAGGAGCCCGGATATACTGAAACATCCAGTTCCTTAACTGTGAATTCGTTTATTCAACGAATATTTATTGAGTTTGCTATATGTTGGCTACTGTACCAGGCTTAGGGAACACAGCGCTAAACATGAAAACATCCATACCAGCGTGGTGCTTATTTCTAGTGGGTAAACAGTTAATAAAGAAGTAAATGAGGAGATAAATCAGGTAATTTCAGACCATAAGTTCCATGAGGGAAATAACAGGAGCCCTGACAAGAGAATAACCAATGGGGGAGAAGAGAGGAGGGCTCTACATGGGGCTTTAAATCTTCTTTGAGAAGATATCTCTAAAAATCAAAAGGAGAAAAGGAGTCAATCATGAGAAACACTAGGGAAAGATATTTCCGGGCAGAGGAAACAGCACTGCCAAAGGCAGAAGGCAAGAAAAAGCTTGTCGTGTTCCAGAATCAAGACAGAAGCCAGCACGAGTATAAAGTGGGGAGTGGGGAGAAAAGCAATCAAAGATTTCATTGAAGACGTGAGCAAGGACCATCCTGTAGGACCTTTGTAGCCATGGAAACAAGGAGTTGCAAGAAAGGGAGTCATACTCTCCAGTTTATGTTCTTAAAGATGCTCTGACTGCTGAGTAGAAAAGGGATTGTGAGGTGAAAGAATGAAAAGAAGGAAGCCAGTTAGCTGTCACTGAAGTCCAGGCAAGAAGTGATGCTGGCTAGATTGAGGTGGTAGTTATAAACTCAAGGACAAAGGGACAGATCTTAGATTACTTTTGGCTGATAGGACATGTTGGTGAATTGTAAGTGAGGAAAGCAACCTGACTCCTGGATTCAGGGCTTGAGCATGGTGCCATCACCTGAAGTGCATGTGGGGTTCCACTTTGGACCTATTTGTGATGCCTGTTAGTGGATAGTGAAGCTGGGCGTCTGCTGAGAGTGAGAGGTGGTGAGGAAGAGGGGAGCTAAGAGATAAAAACATTTGAAATGACAGTCTCAGAGAGCAGTTAAACAAACGCCATGAAGAACATGGGGATTCCCTGATAGATTGGTTGGTAAAGAATCCTCCTGCAAAGAAGGAGACCCCAGTTCGATTCCTGGGTTGGGAAGATCTGCTGGAGAAGGGATAGGCTACCCACACCAGTATTCTTGGGCTTCCCTGTGGTTCAGCTGGTAAAGAATCCACCTGCAATACGAGAGGTCTGGATTCGATCCCTGGGTTGGGAAGATCCCCTGGAGAAGGGAAAGGCTACCTACTCCAGTATTCTGGCCTGAAGAATTCCATGGTTTGTATGGTCCATGCGGTCACAAAGATTCGGACATGACTGAGCGACTCACTTTCACAAAGAACATGTGATGAGGTTTCTGGGAAAGGTTATATGACCACTTGAAATCTGTGGTTCTGAAACTAACATTAAGCAAGGCAACCCAGATGTGTGATTTTTCTCCTGCAGTATTCAACTCCACACATGAAGACTGATGGTTTGGTCCAACCAATGATGAGTTTTTTTCTAGATGAACAGATAAAAGGACAGTGGAGGATGTTTGAAAAAGTGTGCTGATAGTAATGGGAAATGGAATCTGCATCTCTTGAATAGAAGGACATTCAAGAGACAGGATTTAGGTCAATGGACTAGAGATGCTTTGTCGAATATGATAGCCGCATGTGGCTATCAAATGCTTGAAATGCATCTGGTTGAAATTGATATATACAGTAAGTATAAAGCACACATATTTCAAAGAGTATGAAAAATAGAATGTGGAACTTCCCTGGTGGTCCAGTGGCTAAGACTATGCACTCCCATCGCAGGAGGTCCAGGTTTGAAGCCTGGTCAGGGAACTAGATCCCACATACTGCAACTAAAGATCCCAAATACCACAACTAAAAATCCTATATGTTGCAACAAAGACTCAGTACAACTCAATAAATAAATAAGTAGTTTTTTAAAAGGAAGAAAAAATAGAATGTGAAATATCTCAATAATACTTGGCTACAATGATAACGATAATTGTGATTGTTATTGTCTCAGTCATGTCTGACTCTTTGTGATCCCATGGACTGTAGCATGCCAGGCTTACCTGTCCTTCACTATCTCCTGGAGCTTGCGCAAACTCACATCTATTGAGTCAGTGATGCCATCCAACCACCTCATCCTCTGTCATCCCCTTCTCCTCCTGCCTTCAATCTTTCCCAGCATCAGGGCCTTTTCTAATGAGTCAGCTTGTCACATCAGGTGGCCAAAGTATTAGAGCTTCAGCTTCAGCATCAGTCCTTCCAATAAATATTCGGGATTGATTTGCTTTAGGATTAACTGGTTTGATCTCCTTGCAATCCAAGGGACTCTCAAGAGTCTTCTCCAACATCACAGTTTAAAAGCATCAATTCTTCAGTGCTCAGACATCTTTATGGTCCACCTCTCACATCCATACGTGACTACTGGAAAAACCATATCTTTGACTATATGGACCTTTGTTGGCAAAGTAATGTCTCTGCTTTTTAACATGTGATCTAGATTTGTCATAGTTTTTCTTCCAAGGAGCAGGTGTCTTTTAATTTCATGCCTGCAGTCACCATCCACAGTGATTCTGGAGCCAGAGAAAATACAGTGTGTCACTATTTCTATTGTTTCTCAAAATATAACGATCATATTTTGCATCTATTTGGTTAAATAAAAATACTTAAATTAATTTAACTATTTATATGTCTTTATTCCCTGGTGATTCAGACAGTAAAGCATCTGCCCACAATGCAGGAGACCCGGGTTTGATCCCTGGGTTGGGAAGATCCCCTGGAGAAGGAAATGGCAACCCACTCCAATACTCTTGCCTAGAAAATTCCATGGATGGAGGAACCTGGTGGGCTACAGTCCATGGTATCGCAGAGAGTCAGACACGACTGAGCGACTTCACTTCACTTCACTTCAATGTGGCTACTAGAAAATTGTAAGTGACATATGTGGCTTTCTTTAGTTTTCTGTTGGACAGGACTGAACTAAAAGTCTCACTGAGTTAGGAAAATGTTTCAAGTGGAAGTATTAGAATAGGAGAGGACGTATGGGTCAAAAAGGGGGAAACTTGAAACTCACATTTAAGAGACTGTACAGTTACCATCAACAACAAGGCGATGGGAAGGCCAAGCAAAGGGGACATTAAAAGGTTGGATGATATCTGTGTAAATGCTGAAATCACCAAAAATGATGAGAACAGGGTGGGAATAAGATAGTGGCTCTTTAGGCACTAGAGTCTCTAATGATTGAGAAGAAAGCAGATGACCACTTTGAGGAGAAGCAGCTGGCACTATAATCTTATGGCTTCACTTGAAAGATTCTGGGCATTTTTGGAAAGGGAAAATGTTTGGGGATTGGCAAAGGGGAGCCCTGGGGTTCATGAGTTAAGAGAGAAAAGCAACCTAACTTGGGAAGTATTCCCAGGAGGCTTGCAGAACTCTGGCTTAAGGCAAGGCAAGAAACAAACAAAAAAAATGTTTGGGGGAGAACTTGAAAATATAGGGATGCCTCCTGGTTACAAACTGGGGATTCTAGGGAGCTCAGAGGAAATGTTTGGGGAGGGAAGTGACGGGAGAGAGGAGAAGCTGGTGCAATCAGTATGAAGAAAGCAGTGTGGGTCTATGATGCTGGGTGATGGCAGATGCCCTTGAAGACTTAGAGTTCTGAGGGTGAGTGATGCAATCAGGGCCCTGCTGTCAGGGCTCTGGTCCTGAGGACATCTGAGAAGCAAGTGGATGATCAGCTAAAGCTGTGTCCTGAATACTTAGCCTGACGGTTTAGAAGCTAAGTGACAGTCGTCAGGCAACTGACATCCTCACTGGTTCTGAGAGATGTTTTAAAGGACCAGTAATTAGTACTGATAAAAAAGAATAATTATCATAATGAGAGGTACCAGAAATAATTAGAATTTGCAATGATGCTGTTCTGAAGACAAGTTAGAAAGGGCTTTTGATTAAACTAGATCAATGAGGGAAGATATTGGAGACAATGAGTGAGAGTGTCTGCAAATGCATCAGTGGAGACATGGGTGGAAAATGCTGCTGATGGAGAATTTAAGAACGCTTACCCAGGAAAATGTGCTCACAGAGAGATTTATGTCATTTTCACTATTATTTTAATATAGATTATATATAATATATATAGATAGATTAGCTTATGAACCAGAAGGAACCAGGAGCAATCTATATTACTAGCTAACTGAGGCCACCAATAGGAATTGAAGTTTAAAAAGGATGGTTACTGGGCTTCCTTGGTGGTTCAGTGGTAAAGAATTCACCTGCCAATACAGGAGACTCGGATTCAACCCCTGATCTGGGAAGATTCCACATGCCACGGAGCAACAAAGGTGTGTGTCACAGCTATTGAGCCGTGCTCTAGAACCTGGGAACCGCAACTACTGAACCCCATCCCCCTTAGAGCCTGTGCTCAGCAACAAGAGAAGCCACCGCCCTGAGAAGCCTGAGCACTGCAACTAGAAACTAGCCTCCACTCACCGCAACTAGAGAATGCCTGTGCAGCAACGAAGACCCAGCACAGCCAATAGATAAACAAATAAAACTATTTTACAAAGGATGGTTACTGTCATCATTACATACTTCTGTGATGTTAACATTTTTATAATAAGCATATATTACTTTTGTAAACAGAACATATATATATATATACATACATACATATAAACTTTGAAACTACATTTGAAAACAAATCATACAGATATATATGTATAATTTGAAATTCTATAGCAATCTTTTCCAAAGGGTTTCCAGTTTGTGACATAATGGAGAGAGGGACAAACTTGACAGAGAGCAAGTATTTTAGTCTTTATGGGCCACACAGTGTCCATCACAACCACTCAACTCTGCCCTGGTAACTTGAAAACAGCCATGGACAATACGTAGATTAATACGTATGGCTGTTATCCCCAATAAAATTTTATTTACAAAAAGATGCAGTGGTCCCAAATTTGACCCACAGGCCATAGTTTGCCAACCCCTGAAATAATACACCCATGGAATGAAATAATAGCCAATTGAAGAGAAGCAAAAAAGCCAAAGACATAGGTGTTCTCTCACGTTCGCTTGGCAACAGTTATTTAATGTAATTCTGGGTGCAATTTATACCATGTGAACACTTTTGAAGAGAAGAAGGATTTAAAAAAAACAAAGCAGAGTCAATGAAACAATTATCTCAGACAGCCTAGACTGACAGATGCTACCGACCTTATTCAGAGAAGTTACTTTGGACCTTCTTAGAGATCAAGGCAAAGAGGGAAACATGAGACTTTCAAATCTCTCATCAGCAGATAAAAGAAAACATCCTGGTTTAGAAGGAGAATTGGTCTTTTCCCATTATTTGAGCTTCAAGAGAATCTTGTATTCCTTTGGTGGTGTTTTGGGTTTTTTTGTTTGTTTGTTTTGGAGGAGGGTGACCAACAACGCTTTCCCAGGACAGTCACAGTTACAGCAATGAAAGTTTCATGTCTTGAGAAACTCCTCCATCCCAGTTTAAAAACTGAAGGTTCTACATCTCAAGAACCTCCTCATTCCTGGGCAAATGAAGATGGTTGTTCATCCTAATTTTTTAACAGACACTGAGGGTTGAGTTCTCAATGATACTGTCTTAATGTACAGAATTATTTTCACATACGTTCAGTTCTTGTGTCAACCAAAAAAAAAAAAAAAAAGGCCAACACATCATTCAACATTCAAATATTTATTGAGAATTTAAGAATACTTACCCAGGAAAATGTGCTCACAGAGAGATTCATGCCTGCCATGTACCAGGCACTGTAGATAAAAGGAAAATAAAGCAGTTAGGTTCTCAGCCCAGAGTCAGAGAGCAGGTTACTAGGAAATGGAACAGAAGCTCGGACAGCTGCCTCAGTTAATGAGACCATGAGGAGGGAAAGGCAGACGCTGGACACCAGAAGAGCAATAATTGGAAGTGAAAACATGCATGGCAGAGAGGGCAGTGTGATTGTTCCCATGGTCACGACAGAAGAGGAGAAAGCAGAGAAATCTCAAGGACACAAGGATTCCTCTATTGAAAACACAAAGGCATTTATGATGCAGAACTTCAGAATGGGAACCCTGGGCCACAGAGGCTGCCTGCGCTTCTCAGTTAAAGCTGATGATGGGGCAGCCAAACGTAACTCACTGAGGACAACTCTATCGAATGTCACAAGTAGATGCCTGAGGGCTGGCCCTGTGCCACAAACATCTGCAGATCCTTACATTTTAAAAAATTACTTAAATTTTTAAAATCTGAGATATCCCACAAAATCATCTGAATTTCGTCAGTCTGAAGATCTGATGATTTGTCCCTGATGGCACAATCAGCTGGAGTGGATCTTGGCAACCCCCATAGACAGGTGTCTATACTCCAGCATGTGGGGGACCCCAGCACTCCCTCTTACCCTCTGACGTTGAGGCCACTGGCCAGTCACCATTTGCCATTATTCATGCCCTATTCTTCTGTTCACACTCAGGCTGTTTCATTTATTTAAGTTCCTGCCCGAGTAGGCATTTCTATACTCATGTTAGTGGCTTCCAGGCTAAGCAAATTAACCAAGATAATTTCCTGGTGATCCATGCAGCATGAGAGGAGACTCAAGATCCTTAGAGAGCTTAATGTTCTCCAGACCAGCCTATAATTGTTTGGGCTCTACCTCACCTAGGACATGGTGTCTTTTCCATTCCTCACAGGTAAAAATTTACCTGAACCCCTGCCCTCATCACCCTTAGATGACATGCTAGCCTTTATTTCCCTCCTCTCACTGAACCCCATACTTCTCTTTGGGGAAACTTCATCACCCACCAGACCATCAGCTCCACAAGGGCAAGGACTATGTCTATTCTGTTCACTGCTAGATCCTGGGCACTGAGGGATTCTCAATAAACATGACTGGATAAGCAAATAAAATGTCTATCCTTTATCCAAGACTAATTATTCATCCTTCTGACTCTTAATCTCACCTCCTTCAAGCATTCTTGGATGCTTTGCCCTAGTGAGAGATTTCCTGCAAATCAAGCATCAAGATATCAGCTTTCCTGCCCCCTCCAAGGAAAGGTGAAGGCGAAACATTCTAAAATTCAAGGGATTGTAGATGAGGTAGGCAGAAGTCTAAGATGTTCCCATGATTTCCTGCTCTAATCTCCAGGGCTATGAATATGATGCAAAAATATACCTGTGATCATGTTGCCTTATGTGGCAAAAAGCATTTTTTAGATTTAATTAAGGTAACTTACCAGTTGACTTTGAGTTTCATCAGAAGGGAGATTATCCAGTGAGCCTAGTACAATCATATGAGCTTTAAAAGCTCAGAGTTTTCTCAAGTTGACAGCAGAAGAGTAAGTACAAGAGATTCAAATGATGAGAAAGATACATATCATCATTGACTTTGACTATAAAAGGGACAAATATAAGGACTTGAGAGTGGCCAACAGCCAGCCAGGAAACTGGAACCTAAGTCCTACAACCACTAGAACAGAATCCTACTAACATTGCAAACGGCCTGGATGTGGTTTCTTCCCCAGGGCTTCCGGATAAGAGTCTAGCCTGGCTAACACCTTGATTGAAGCCTTGGGAGAACTGAAACAGAGAATCCAGCTAAGTTCTCTTTGACTCCACAGAACTGTGAGATAATAAACAGATACTGTTTTAAGCCACTGAGTTTGTAGTAATTAATTACACAGCAATAGAAAACTAATACCATGAAGAGATACACCCCCAATGTTCACTGTAGCACTAGTTACAATAGCTATTTAAAATACACTATATTGAACTATTAGTCATTAAAAACAGTGAAATAATGCCATTTGTAGCAACATGGATGGACCTAGAGATTACCATACTAAGTGAAGTAAGCCAGATGGGGAAAGACAAATATATGATATCACTTATATGTGGAATGTAAAAAAAAAGATACAAATGAATTTATCTATAAAACAGAAATAAATAAACCCACAGACATAGAAAAACAAACTCATGGTTATTACTAAAGGGGAAAGGGTGGAGGAGGGATAAATTAGGAGGTCAGGATTAACAGATACACACTACTGTATATAAAACAGATAATCAACAAGGACCTACTATATAGCACAGGAAACTATATTTTGTAATAACTTACAAGGGAAAAGAACACAAAAAATATATATATGAATAATTGAATCACTGTACTGTACACACATACTTCAATAAAATAAAATCAAATTAAAAAAGAGAGAGAAAAGTAATGACACAAGTCATCACCACCTGGCTCTGTTTAATAGATAAGGAGATACACTAGAGGATGTAATGCTGCCCACACCTGGAGAACAAAGATGAGCAGACAGCTCATCTTATTGTGGATGGCAGCTGGGGAGCCAGCTGCCCACTTATGGTGGAGCCCGGTTCCCCAAGCTGACTGGATACACCCTTTGAAGCCACATGCAACAGCGCCCCAATGCACAACCTAGTCTGGGAGGAGAGGAACTGGAAAAAAGAACGTGGAAGTACACAGCATTCCAGGCAAGGGGACACATGCCAAGGAGGGGGCCCCTGAGGTCTGTGACAAGTCGAGAGGAGACCGGGTCTCACCTCACTCCCAGTGAGGTCTCGCTCTAGTTGTAGCACTTTGCACACCATGCAAGAGAGCCACATAACCTGAACATCCCAGGCGTCACTGGCCTTGGGACACAAATGAGGTCACATCAGCATTCATACTCACAATTGGCTTGTTCAGACCCCTTCCTGTTGACTATATTAGTTAAGGCACAAGATAAGTTCCTGGAACAGAGAGATGCAAGTACATAGCAGTTTATTTCAGCCGGTAAAGAATCCACCTGCAATGCAGGAGACCCTGGTTTCATTCCTGGGTGGGGAAGATCCCCTGGAGAAGGGATAGCCTACCCACACCAGTATTCTTGGGTCTCCCTGGTGGCTCAGCTGGTAAAGAATCCACCTGCAATGAGAGAGACCTGAGTTTGATCCCTAGGTTGGGAAGATCTGAGAAGGGAACAGCTACCCACTTCAGTATTCGGGCCTGGATAATTCCATGGACTGTATAGTCCATGAGTCACAAAGTGTCGGACATGACTGAGCAACTTTCACACTTAAGCGAAATAGAAGTTTATTTCTCTGTCATGTAACATCCCAAAGATAGGCAGTAGTCCTGAGCAGGAGGGTGACTCTACTTCACACTGTTGCTTAAGGTCCCTGGTTGCTTCTGCCTGAGATGCTCTCATCCAAGTCAGAGCTCAAGTCCACATTCCAGTCCTCGGAGAAGAGGAAGAGGGGGAAGAGGCCAAGCAACAGAAGTGGAGGCCAAGCGATTTCTTTTTAAGGAAGTGACACATCACTTCCTCTCACACTCCATTGGCAAGACCATGGCCATACCTACCTGCAAGGGAGGCTGGGAAATGTGGTCCTCATTAGGTAGCTGTGGAGTCCTATTGCTGAAAGATGAGAAGATTACATTCTGGGGAGCCATAAGGAGCTCGTGGGACAGCACCACCCCAAGCTTGCTGGGAACCTTGGAATACGTTTCTCACGAACTTGAACACCACCTGAGTATCACAGTCCCTGTCTGTCATCCATCTCTGCTTTGTCAGAGCTCTGGGAATCCGCATGGAAAGCACTGCCCTGACCAGAGGGTGTCCTCTTGGGCTTCCAGCACTGTCTTAGTTAGGGATCCCTCCAAGCCAAGCCAGAGGCAAGTATTTGGGTGCAGGTAGTTGATTTGATTGAGGGAGAAACTGGGTCTTGTTCTGATGGGTGGGGCCATGCTCAGTAAGTCTTTAATCCAGTTTTCTGTTGATGGGCAGGGCTGTGTTCCCTCCCTGTTGATTGACCTGAGGCCAAACTATGGTGGAGGTAGTGAGGATAATGGTGACCTCCTTCAAAAGGTCCCATGCGTGCACTGCTGCACTCAGTGCCTCTGACCCTTCAGCAGGCCACGACTGACCCATGCCTCCACCAGAGACTCCTGGACACTCACAGGCAAGTCTGGGTCAGTCTCTTGTGGGAACACTGCTCCTTTCTCCTGGGTCTTGGTGCACACAAGGTTTTTTTTGTGCCTTCCAAGAGTCTGTTTCCCCAGTCCTGTGTAAGTTCTGGTGGCTCTATGGTGGGGTTAATTGCTACCTCCTTGAAGAGAGCTTATGCCATACCCAAGTATGCTTTACCCAGAGCCCCTGCCCCTGTGGCAGGACACTGCTGAGCCATACCTCTGCAGGGGACACTCAAACACAGCTCTGGCTCAGTCTCTGTGGGGTCTCTGGGTCCTGGTGCACACAAGGTTTGTTTGAGCCCTCTGGGCATGTCTGGTGGGTATGGGGTTTGATTCTAAATGAGATTCCACCCCTCCTACCATCTTGCTGGAGCTTCTCCTTTGCTCTTGGACATGGGGTATCTTTTTTTGGTGGGATCTAACAATCTCTGTCAACAGTTGTTCAGCAGCAAGTTGTAATTTTGGAGTTCTCACAGAGAAGATGAGCGCACATCCTTCTACTCCTCCATCATTTGCTAATCCCATCACTTCATGGGAAATAGATGGGGAAACAATGGAAACAGTGAGAGACTTTATTTGAGGGGCTCCAAAATCACTGCAGGTGGTGACTGCAGCCATGAAATTAAAAGATGCTTGCTCCTTGGAAGAAATGTTATGATCAACCTAGACAGCGTATTAAAAGCAGAGACATTACTTTGTCAACAAAGGTCCATCTAGTCAAAGCTATGGTTTTTCCAGTAATCATGTATGGATGTGAGAGTTGGTATATAAAGAAAGCTGAGCGCTGAAGAATTGATGCTTTTGAACTGTGGCATTGGAGAAGAGTCTTGAGAGTCCCTTGGACTGCAAGGAGATCCAACCAGTCCATCATAAAGCAAATCAGTCCTGATATTCATTGGAAGGACTGATGCTGAAGCTGAAATTCCAATACTTTGGCCACCTGATGCGAAGAACTGACTCATTGGAAAAGACCCTGATGCTGGGAAAGATTGAAGGCAGGAGGAGAAGGGGATGACAGAGGCTGAGATGGTTGGATGGCATTACCAACTCAATGGACATGAATTTGAGCAAGCTCTGGGAGTTGGTGATGGACAGGGAGGCCTGGAGTGCTGCAGTCCATGGGGTTGCAATGAGTTGGACACAACTGAGTGACTGAACTGAATTGAGCTGATTTGAGAGGGGATCCCAAGAAGTAGAACTAAAGAAACAGGGAGAGTAATCAGGGGAGGAGGAAAAACCAATAAATGGTGAGCTGTTGACTTGACTACTTGATTATGACTCAGTCCCACTGTGGGCACTCTGCAGAACCATCCCTCTGAAGGACAGGAGGCTGGGACACTTATCTACTGCCTTCCATAGCTCACTGGTTGAGACTATCCCTGGGGGCATTGTCATCCACCAAGGTAGAGAAGCAGAGAGAGAATGTAGGCACTTGAGGCAGGACACCATCCAAATGCATGAGAACTGCCCGCAGAAGCTGCTGCTGAAATTTGATGAGCGCCAAGGGATATAGTGTGGGCTGGGCTGGGGACATGACATCCTGTTTTCTCTGAGCCTAGAAATGAATCCTTAAAGGATCCTCATCACAATTTCCTTGCCCTCAGGCAAGCCACCCATGCAGTTAATGTCTCAGGTGCATAAGTTTCTGGGTCCAATCCTGATTGAGGAACAGTGCTGATCACCACAAAAGTTGTCCATTAACATGGCTGTCTTCTGGAGATTAAGTGGATTCATCAAAGCATTTCTGATTCTCAATAAACATCAGTTGTTGTTATAATTATTATTACTAAATTGAAGGTTCATGAACAATGCCTGGCTCCCACCAGGTAAACTGTATGTAATATAAAAGATAGCATTATTCTGAACCAAGATCACACAGTTATTAAATGGAGCCTGGATTCAATCCAGGCAACTTGATTCTCAGTCTATGCTCTCCATCACTATGGCCTGCCACCTCACCGACAGATTTATTATATCATAATACGATTGTGATGTTAATGCCTAGGGCTTCCTCAGGAGGCACCCAGGAAGATGCTCAAGCACAAGAAGGGACACTGCAAGAATTCATGAGAAGTGAGCCTCCAGGACAGCCATTCTCCCAGCCCCAAGCAGAAGAGACCATCTCAGCAGTGATTGTCACTGAATCCTTCGACCATTCCCAACAAATGGAAAGGATCAGGAGTCGAAGACGAGGCTGGGGCCTTGGAGAACACTAAATTCTGGTGCAGGAGCTTTAAAGCCTTGGCATCAGCGATTTCAGCTTGGTTAGCTTTTTAGGACACTGCAAAGAAATTGGATGTGGAAGGGCAGGTGCAGGGAGCAGCCGCCGGGCCTGGAAGGCTGCCACGCCACCTGCAATGGGAGAGAGCAGAGAAGAAAGCTCATTAACCGTCCCCAGATCATTAACTCAGGGTCCCCAGGGGCACAATCACTGAGATTGGACTTTTCCTTTGGTTGGTCTCTCTGCAAGGGTCCCTGGGGGCTCCAGCCAGGGCCGGGGTGCTCATCTCAGGAAGAAGGTGGTACAAACCTCCCCTCTAGACAGTGAGAGTTAGTAACCACTGTGATTTGGGTAGAATAACAAAGGCTACTGTTTGCTGAAAGCAGCTCTGCTCAGGTGGGGAAACTGAGCCTCAGAGAGGTTAGTTAACTTGCCTAGGGTACACAGGTTAAAAGTAGCAGAGCCAGAGGACAAAGCAAACTCATCTGGATCTCCAAACCACATTTTTAACATTACTTTGCCCTCCGCTTTGTAGGATAGATGAAATCAGTTCTCCATGGTCAGCAGGAGCAGCCAAGAATGTATTTCAGGGGCCTGGGCAGCAGGCAGAAGGGTGTGGGCAGGGGAAGAGCCGGTCAGATGGCATGGCTCATTCAGGTAAGCGTTGATAGTCCCTTACACAGTAAATAAATTCATTGGTTGATATTTATTAAGCGCCTCCTATTTTTGAGGCCCTGGGGATGGAAGAACAAATGGGAGAAACTGGGCCCCAGTTTCTGGAAGGCAGGGGAGAGAGGAGACCTTGACACCACTCATCTCAGTTGGTGGTAGAGACAGTGAGAGGAAGGAAAGAAGGACAAGACCCAGAATGACACCAACGCAGGCTGCAGGGCCATCCTGGAGACCTTCCTGGGGAGGAGGCCCTTGGCTGAAGCCTGAATAGTGAGAACCAACTCCAGGAAGGTCTGGGGGAACAGAATTCAAGGGAAAGAGACAACAAATGTCCTGATGCGAGAACAGACACGCTAAGTCTAAGAACTGAAAGCAGCTGTGTGTCTGGGGACCAGGCGTGATGGGGGTGGGCCAAGAGAGATCCAAAAAGCCCCGCCCCCAGGCTGGCTCCACCCTTCTTCTCTGACCCCTCACCCTTGGATTCTGTTAGTACATTTCTGCGTCAGGTTTGCTAGCCAGCCTCTGATGGGTCCTAGCAGAGGCCTGGGCACAGAATCAGGGCTTAACCAGTTTTCACTGAATAGATCTGACCTGACCCCCCAAGGGAGAAGGTGGTACCCATCAGGAGGGTTTGGATGGCAGCCGTAAGGCCACCGCTACAAGGAGCAGGTCAGACTTCATGCTGCAATGAGATGGGAGGAACAGCTTGGCTTGGCTTCTCTCTGAATTGAGGATTATTTAGGGCTCTCTATGTGCGTGGTGGGGGGTGGCTGCGGGGAGGGGTGTGGTCAGGGGTCTGTGTTCTTGGCTGCTCCAGGATCAGGCAAAGCTCTGTCCCCTCTGCCTGAACCCTCCTCCTCCAGGGCGATGGCTCCCTCACTTCTTTCAAGACATTTTTTTTGTTTTGGCTACACTGGCTCTTCACTGCTGTGACAGCTTTCTCTAGTTGAGGCAGGCAGGGCTATTTTCTAGTTGAGGTGCACAGAGTTCTCACTTAGGTGGCTTCTCTTGTTGCAAAGCACAGGCTCTAGAGCCTGGGCTCAGTAGTTGTGGCACACGGGCTTAGCTGTGCCACAGCATGTGGAACCTTCCCAGACTAGGGATTGAACCTGTGCCCCCTGCATTGGCAGATGGATTCTTCACCACTGGACCACCAGGGAAGTTTCAGGATTTTCTTTACACTTCACCTTTGGAGAAAACTTCTCTGAAAACCTCTCCTCCAACCTCCAGAACTTTTCTCCCCTTTCCCCATCTTACTTTCTCCAAAGGACTTGTCACTCTGAACATGCCATAGATTTACATACTGACATTGTTTCTTGCCTGTCTCCCCAGCACTAGAATGCAAGCTTCATGGATGCAAAGATACTTGCTTTTTGGTTAATTGCTATGCCAAGCTCAATAAATATTTGTTGCATGAAAGAAACCAACAAATGAATGAACATTACCAGAGGCAGATGACTTGAGGCAGAACAAACATCACCTGTAGGACACCATTTAAGAAGTGGCAGCCCTGGAATAAGACAGTTTGCATTTCAATAAACTTATTCAATATTTGCCAATTAGCACATCTAGGAGAAAGCTATTTCAACATGTACATTTTGTGTTTCAATGCTTCAGTAGTATTTTTATTTTGAAGTAATAGTGGTGATCTGGAGAACACCATAAACTTTTCAATGCTTAAAGCCTTCAAACCCAGCCTTAAACACTGCAGCTCTCCATCCTGCCAAACTTTATCTATCAAATGGAGCCACCTAGTTAAAACTCAACTCCCATTGACTTGTATATGTGTGCATGCTCAGTCACTCCAGTCATGTCTGACTCTTTGTGACCCGATGGACTGTAGCCCACCAGACTCCTCTGTCCATGGGATGCTACAGGCAAAAATACTGGAGTGCATTGCCATGCCCTCTTCCAAGGAATTTTCCTGACTCAGGGATTGAACCTGTGTCTCCTGCATTGCAGGAAGATTCTTTAACCACCGAGCCACCTGGGAAGCCCCCCATTGACTTTTAACTTTCCTCTAAAATTTAGAGCCTCTATCAGTGCAATCTCAACCTTTCCTTTGAGTAAGTTTTACCTGGCTTGGGTATGGTTTAGTAAAATGCAGATTTCTGGGCCCAGTGGCTCTAGGGTAGAGCCTGGCCACAGACTCTGCTATGAGAACTATGTCTCATTGCTGTGAAGGATGGATTTAATGTTGGTACCCATCAGGACATGGAGTCAAAAGAAGGAGACTCAAGTACCACACTAGTTAGTAAAAAATCTATAACCTCCAGATATTTCAAGATAAAAAAATCCTGAAGTGATGAAGAGTTCAGGAGGAGATGATGGGAAATTGCCCAAGACAGAGCAGCAAGCAGACCTCTCCTTTGTCTCCTGACAGCACACCATCCTGACCCTGCATCCTACCTGGTTACAAAGTGTTGCTATGTCCAGTGCTGCAGGGGAGAGCTACATGCTGAGAAAGACCGTTTATTATTGCCCTGGGAGAAGGTTTTTCCTGTGGCCTATAAGTCTTGGGGCAAAATCATCCCCTTGGAGATAAGCTTGGAGCAAGTAACTGAAGTGAAGTGAAGTGAAGTCACTCAGTCGTGTCCGACTCTTTGCGACCCCATCGACTGTAGCCTACCAGGTTCCTCCATCCATGGGATTTTCCAGGCAAGAATACTGGAGTGGGTTGCCATTTCCTTCTCCAGGAGATCTTCCCGACCCAGGGTCTCCCGCATTGTAGGCAGACGCTTTACCATCTGAACCACTAGGGAAGGTCTAGATATCTGAAAATGTTTAAACATCAAAGTACCTAGTCAGGTCTGGAAATCAAAACAGCTCTTGTGGATAAAAGAATGGGCACCAGAGTCAATTTCTGGCTGTTCCATTCATGACTGTTTGACCTTGGAAAAGTTATTTAGCATTGTGTGCCTCAGTTTACTTCTCTGAAAAATGGAGATGATATCTACCTCATTAAGCTGTTAAAGAGAATCAAAGTTCTGAAGACAGTGCCAGCCTCTGTTCTCTTCATTTGAGATTCTGGAACCACTCTTCTTGGGTCATTCTCTCATGCCATGGTTTTCAGCTCTCACCCTGAATTTCCTCATCTGCCAAAAAGAGATGAGAACAGCCATCTTTGTTGCCTGAGATTTGACCCAAGCATTGCTGAGTAGGTTGGATTCTAGATGCAACATCACACACAATGTGTGTGTGTGTGTGTGTGTGTGTTGCTTTGTTAAATTTTACTCATGTGCATAGACCTGTGTGACCACCACCACAGTCAAGACCCATTACCACAAGCCTCCCTCCCCTACTGTCAAATCCATGGCAACCTGGCTTCTCCGTTTCTAGAATTTTGTCATTTCAAGAACGTTACTTAAATGGAATCGTACAGTATGTTCTCTTTGGGGACTGGCTTTTTTTCCCCACTCAGCCCAATTCCCTTGAGATCCATCCGAGTTGTTACACGTATCAAGAGCTTGCTCTTTTTTATTACTGACCAGTAATTCATAGCATGGATGCTCCACAGTTTGTTTAACCACCCATCCGTTGTTGCGCATTCGGATTACTTCCAATCATTGCTTATTATGAATAAAGCTTCTATGTACATTCATGTATACGCTTTTCTGTGAACACTAAGTCATCATTTCTCTGGGAAAAATGCCCAAGAGGGCAATTGCTGGGTTAGATGGGAAACACATACTTAATGTCATAAGAAATGCCGTATTCTTTTTTGAGAGAGTTTGTGTCACTTTATATCCCCATCAGCAATGACTGAATGATCCCAGTCCTCTCATTCTCACCAGCATTTGGTTTTACCACTATTTTGCTTTTAACTTTTAACCATCCCGATAGATACATAGTGATATCTCATTGTGGTTTTAATTTGCATTTCCCTAACAGCTAATCATGTGAACATCTTTTCACACGACCCTCACTGACTTTTACAGGATCCATCTTCAGAAATTCTTCTCCCTTGGTAAATGAAGATAATAATGACATTAGCACTTAACACACAGATGTTGTGAAAGTTTTCACGAAGCACTTGAAGAGTGATTGGCAGCACATAAGGATTCAAGAAATGTTAGCTGTACTGTTCTTGCAAGAGAGGGGTTAACAGTCTAAGCTAGGATTTCCCTGGTCACTTGCTGCAACTAGAGAAACCCCTCATGCAGCCACAAAGACCTAACACAGCCATAAATAAATAAATAATAATATAAGCTGCAAAGTCAAACAGAACCTTGCCCTACTGTAGCTGAGAATCTCCTCCCTAGTTCTCACTGTATTTCTCTTTAAAATGGGAAGAATAACATTCCTTTCCCTACTGAGTCGCCAAGAAACTCAGATAAAACATGTAAAGCACTTACTACAGTGCCTAGAAAGTACTTAACTGTTTTTCCCTCAAGTATGCAGTCTATCAGGTGGCAAAAATGATAAAGAACATGCCTGGCAATGCAGGAGATGTAAGAGACGAGTGTTTGATCCCTGGGTTGGGAAGATCACCTGGAGGAGAGCACAGAAACTCACTCCAGTATTCCTGCCTGAAGAATCCCATGGACATAGGAGCGTGGAGACCTACAGTCCATAGTGTTGCAAAGAGTCAGATATGACAGAAGGGTCTTCGCCCAGCACACACATGCAGTTTATCAGAGGCCTCTATTAAGCCTTGTCTCCCTAACTGACTCTTCATGCTTCTCCCTTCATTGCTTTCCATCCACCAGGGTCACTCTACTGGGACTGGGATGGGGCAATACTGGATACAAACTCTCCCTCTGAGGACTACTGTTCCAGTGGGGGCCCCCACTGCTCCAGAAGAAACAATAGATTTGGCTGGGGAGCTGGGTGAGATCACATTTATCTAAGAAGCTTCCAAATGAAAACTAGCATTTGTACTTATTGCATTTCACCTCCAAATTTGATTACATTCTCTCCTGCTGTAAATCTGCCTTCCCCTTTGCCAACTTATTATTAAAGCCAGGATGGAATTGGTAGAGTGATACGTAAAATTTCCATCTTGGCTTTGACATTCCAGGAAGTTACAAAGCAATTACAGCTGCTGAGCCTCAGGCCCTGATGAATCACAGAGCACAGCAAGGGATGGAAGGGGCCAGAGTGGGGACGCGAGGGAGATAGTGAGCTGGGAATCAAAGGTCAATTAAAATGAAACAGTCAATTTTAATTTGAACGTCTTGCTTATATTCACATCCTCTTCCCATAAATGAGAAAGTAAATGAAGCCTGCTCATTTGTGTGGATGTGGTATGTGCTTTTTTTTTTTTCGAGAACAATGAAGGTTTTTGAAATGGTTTCAGAGTCTTGAAGATTTGAAATTTGACATGTCCCAGGGAGAAAACATGCAATCTGGTGACCTGCCCAAATGTCAGCAACTGCCTAACAAAGAGCCATCAGCACTAGCCTTAGGACCATGAGGGTCTAACGCCATCAGTTCCAGCTTTGGGAATAAGCACCTCTGTGCTTGGGTCCTGGCTCCACAACTTAATAGCTGTATGAGTTTAGCCAAAGTGTGAGCAACTTCTCTGTGCCCACAGTTCCTCGTCAGTAAAATGAAGACAACAAGGCCTACCCCCACTGTTTATTTTAAAGATTAAGATAAATAGTGTACCCAAGGTGTCAAGCACATTGCCTGTCCAGGTGTTCAATGTTATTTCTTTTCTCTTGATCAGTGGACCAGAAGCCCAACCAAATGACCTTAAATAACAACAGTTTAACTAGATTTTTTTTTTCTTTCTTTCTATTTTTTGGCCAGGCAACATGAGGGATCTTAGCTTCCCACCCAGGGATTGAACCCATGCCCCTGGCAGTGGAAGCAAGATGTCTTAAGCATTGGACTGCCAGGTAAGTCCTTAGATCTTAATTTAGTGGTATTAACCTTCCTGATGGGGGCTTAGGTTTCAGGACAATTTTAATTTCCTTCATGTGGGTTTCTTGAACCTGTTTCTCTCCCAAAGGCAAATAGACGGATTCAGCACCACGGACAGCAGAGGTGCTTTTTGCCTGGCTATCACGGAGTTCATTGGCTGGCTGGCACCTTGGCCCCTTCCTGTCAGCTCAGGGCTCAAAGACACTGTGAGCTGTTCTGTTGACTTAGTGTTGGCCTGAAGTCTTGTGGTTCTGGCTCTTATCAGTGGGAAATATTTGCTTCCCAGTTCGTATTTCTCTCCTCTAGTTCTAGTCAGGGATTCCTCTAGAAGAAATTCTCAGTCTTTGAAAGGAATTGCTCTGCCTGCAGGTGTGGGTTTCTGGAATGGGAAAGGTGAGACAAAGCTTACTTGGGAGAACTAGGAATGGGAATTACCCTTGATAATCCAGGACAGTGTAGCTTGGGTGGAGAAGTAAGAACTTTTCTCTTTTTTTAGAAAAGCCAAATTGGTATGAATCTGAAAGAAGAGGAAGAGAAACAAATGGGAGCATATACAGCAAATTCAATACCCAGAAGACTCAAGTTCACAACAAATCAAGGTGCAATGCATGGATCAAAGTGGTTCAAGAATAAGACTATGAATAGCTAGTGGGCACCAGAATGCTTTTTCAAAGTGATGCATAGAATATGCAGGAGAATATCCATTTCAAAGGAGCTGGGTCAACAGAAGACAGAGCACCCACTGGGGAGACAAAAACTAGAAATGGAGCACTGCCAATTGGGGGTGAGGAACAAAGCAGTAGCAGTGATTTATTGTCCTTTTCTATCCCTCCATTGACCTTTCCTAGGACATAGGGCCTTCCCCAGGGGTGGTTCCTAGGAAAGGTGGTGGTGATGGGAATTGTGAGGGGTTTTCAAGAGGGAGGCAAGAAGGGGGTGTTTCCCCACTCCATTCTCATATTCATCATCGTGTCACAAACCATTGCCCTGGATAAAGAAGAGCAAAGCTGTGTACCTACGGGAAAATCCCAAATTGTCACAGTACGTACATGGGGAGAGTTCAAGAGCGGCTCCAGCTGAAGAGGGTGAGGTCATGATGTTAGCCTGAGATTGAAGGGAGAAGAAGGCAGGCAACAATATCCACACATAACACACCTCTGCCTGGCAGCAATCAACACCTGTTAATTCATTTTCAAGGTTTGGTTCCTGAGAACACCTGCTCCTCTGTTCCCCCAGCATCTGATGTTGTCCTTGAAATCAGAATGCCAGCTTCCCAGGGAGGAGAAGAAACACCAACAAACACAGCTGGCAGAAGTCACCCAGCTGGCCTCCTCCCTCGTCCCAGCCCTGTAACTTTGCCGGTGAGGCCAACCCACACGCTGCTCCCTCCCTCTGCCCACAGCTAAGACCCACTCTGTAGGAAGTCCTGGCATTCATATGTGCCAAGGAATCCAGCTGCCTTTTACCTGGCCCATGCTCTGAGTGATCAGATGGGGGCTTCAGGCCAGTGGAGGGGAAATCAGAGGGGACCCCTCACCCGGCTCCTGGATCCCTGCCCAGGCCTCTCTGTCTCTGTGCTGCTCCCTGATCTGGATTAGGTCATACTTGAAGAAGGTTTTCTCATTTCTCTCTGTATCAGTGGTTCTTAAAGTGTGACCACACTTTGGCACCTGCAGCATCACCTGGGAGCTATTTGAAATGCAAATCCTACAGCTCCACCCCAGACCACAAACACTGTGGAGACAAGGTCCAGCAATCTGCTTGAGCAAGCCCTCCAGAGGATTCTGCTGCACACTGGCATTTGAGAACCCTTGTCGACAGGCGTCAAAAAAAAAACTGCCTCAAATTCAAATGATGTGTGATTGCTCTATTGTTCGCCCCAGTTGGTGGACTCCTGGATTAATTCCAATTTTTTCTGACAACAACAAAAAGTCTGTATCAGACATCCTCTCATATATACATCTTCATGGATTCATGCTAGTATTTCTGTAGGGCACATTCTTAAAAATGGATTTACTAGCATGAAGGGTGTATACACATTCAAACACTGTTAGATATGCCAAATGGACTTCTCTATGCACCAATTTGCATTCCCACCACAGAAAATGAAAGGGCACGTGTCCTCCACAGTCTTTCCAGCATCAACTAAGTGTTCTCACTGTTTTCATTTTCTTTTCCAATCTGAGAGGTGAAAATGATATCTTGTTTTGATTTGCATTCCTTTAAGAGTGAAATTGAGCATCTTTTCTTATGTTTATTAGCCATTTTAGCATAGTACTTTTTTGGTTGTCTCTATTTTCAGCAATCATCATGCATGACTTATATAATTAAAGAAAGAAAGAAAAGAAAAATGCTGGCCCCTTCCTTTCTGCAAAGTGCTTTACAGTCCATAAAGAAGCCAGATGGATATTTTAGGGCTGAATGTAGGGTGACCAACTAACTGCAACATTTTGCAGAGGTGGGGATGGAGGTTTCCAGGATATAGGATTTCTAATGCTAAAAATGGGGAAGTCCCAAGCAAACCAGAGTGAGTCAGTCACCTAGTTGGGTGATTTGCTCAGGGAATCATACAGCAAATCAGCAGCCAGCCTTAGGGGAGGCTCCCAGACTCCTGATCCCCAGTCCAGGGCCCCTTCTTGTCTATTTCTGGAGAAGCAGAAATGGACATGGGAGTGCTGGGTAACAGGATTTCTCAGTCTTACCCAACTAGACAGGAACCCGCTTTTGCTCATTTACTTCTTTAAACCCAATGTATATCCCAGAGTCTGACAAAGAGTTAGTAGCTAGTGCGGACTGAAGTCATCATCACAGGGTTGAGAAGGGAGAGACCCAACACTGCAGTACAGTCCAACTCTTGAGTTTCGATGTCGGTTGATTGAATCCATGGGCTTGGAGGGCCTATTGTCTTCATTGAACTAAACCATTTCATATAAGGGACTTGAGTGTCTGCAGATTTTGGTTCCATGGGGGCTCCTAGAATCACTCTTATATGGGTACTGAAGGATGGTTGCATTCTGATCATACTTTAGTATCCATCCAATGATTTTACAAGGAAATGTAGTTGAAAGACCATGGGTGTTGGACAGATTTGAGTTCTAGTCAACCACGTCCAATTACTTACACACTGCATAGCCTTGGAAAACTGTTTTGATCCTCAGTTTTCTCATCTCTACAGTTGAGCCAATTATTCCTGAACTATAGCAGAATGTTAAGGCATAATGAGGACATGGGGAAGAAAAGATGGTAGATTATTTTTGCCCTCAAGGTGGGAAGAACCAGCACTGGAAGCAGCTGGTCCAGTGGCCACAAGAGAAGCAGCAGCATCTTTTCAGGGCTGTGTGCTAAAGGGCCTGGTCAAGAAGTCTATCGGGCCTGAAATATGGTTGTCACTCTCCTCTCCATGGCAAGCATCCTGGCACAGGGCTGAGGGTGCCCAGAGAAAGTCACGTTTCTTCCTAGAAGGAGTCCTCCCCTTCAAACCATATGGCTGTGGGACTGTGTCTCCTCAGGGAAGACGCACTTTGCAAATGCACACAAAGGCGTTGTGTAGGCTGACAGCAGCCCTGATCTGCAGCATGCCTGCTTATTGCGGCCCCTCCTCTTCTCCCACCCTGAACCTGGAGAATAGCTTCCTCTCCTGTGGACCCCAGTGCTGGGTCAGCTAACCCTGATGGGTCATCTGAAGAGCAGTCTTTTGCTCATTATGAATCATAAATCATTTGCAAAAGAGGACACTGCCTAAACACTGACACGAGGTCTCTGTGAATTACTATGTGAGGCAGATGGCTGCCAATTAAGAAGGGACTGGCCATCATAAATTCAGTAGGGCCTCAAATGGGGCTTTGTTTAGTGAGGTTCTGGCTCTAAATCCTGACGCATCTTCACCCTCGCCTGGCCTTGTGTGTTTACAGACACAACAGGAGCCCAGCTGTAGATGCTGGGGGACGTCTTTGGGCAACATACCCATCTGCCCAGCAGCCAGCCCCTGCTCAATTAAGAGACGAAGAAAAGATGACTGCTAAATGTTCAGTTTACTTCCATCCCTACAAAGATCCAGCCCAAGGGAGAGGGTAATCTAATATATTCTAAGTGATTTAAACTCATTTACATTTAAAAAAAGAATTCCGCAGCAATGATGAGCTGCAGAGGAAACAGGGGTTTGATGACTCCACAGAACAAGCCAAAAATGTAGCTCAGAAAAGAGAGGAAACCCACAGCGGTGATCTAAAGTCTGACTGCTCAGCCAGCTAGCTTACCAGTTAAATAGACAGGCAGACCAGGAGATAAGCCTACAACATCCTGTGAAACCAGGATGGATAGACCTTAGTTCTGCTTTTAATGATAAACTTGAATGAATTATCCTGGAGGAGGGAGAGCTACTATCAATTAAACTGAAATAGTAATGCTGATAAAAGAGCTGTGTGATGATAAAAATTAAGCACATTCATTCAGATGCAGCACACACATCTCACACCCTCTGTTCAAGGCACAGGCTCCTCATCCATCACGTCCATGCAGACACGGTGTCTGCATTCACCCTGATGCCAATCAGATGCAAAATTCCTCTCCCTGCCTACACCCCACTCACCCAGAGACCACCCAGGGACAGCGCCTCCACACACAGCAGCCCCGGTGCATACACATTCATTCCTCACCCACCCCAGAGCTGCACCAGGTTCCAGTGGCCAACTCTCCATGCCTAACAAGATGATGGAGATTCTGCATTTCCAGTGGTGTCCCTATCTTTCAGGAAGGTGCCGCCCCTCTGTGGCCCTGTGTGGCCCCTGGTTCAGGTCACAGTTCTGCAAGCACAGCTCTGCTGTTCCTAATGCAATAAGGACCCTGACCACCTGGGGTTCCAGGTCGGGAGTCAGGGAAATTTAGCCCTTGGCTGGGAACCTGTGCCTTCAGACCCTCTCCAGGAGCTCTGAAGTTTGAAATATGCTTGCGGTTATCAGCCTCCCTTGCTACCCTCATGGTGTTTCGGACGTTTGTGAGTGATGAGTCCTTCCACATCTCGCAAGGTTTGATGGCTGTTATCTACTCAAAGTGAAAGTGTTAGTTGCTCAGTCATGTCCAGTTGTTTGCAACTCCATGGACTGTAGCCTGCCAGGCTCCTCTGTCCATGGATTTCTCCTGGCAAGAATCCCAGAGTGAGTAGCCATTACCTTCTCCAGGGGACCAGGGATCCAAACCAGGTCTCCTTCATTGAAGGCAAATTCTTTACCATCTGAGCCACCAGAGAAGCTCCCATCCATCCAAATGACCTTCCCAAATATCTGCAATGTGGACAATCCAAAGATGAGCTGGACAAGGCAGGGGAGTGTCTACAGGAGGCAGACTTCCTATGTTCCACAGAGCCTTACGAGGCGGCACTGCCTTTCAAAGGGTCACAGTCCAGCTCTCAGTTTATTAGGCTGAAATGTTGTCTGGGCTCTGACAGTGAACCGATTTCTCTGAGGTGGATTCATGTGAAACTGAGACTGGAACATGTGCTTTAATTCCAAAGTATTCACTTACAAAGCATTCATTTACTTGGAGAAGGAAATGGCAATCCACTCCAGTATTCTTGTCTGGAAAATCCCATGGATGGAGGAGCCTGGCAGGCTACATACCATCGGGTCGCAAAAAGTCAGATGCAACTAACACACACACACGTTCACTTACAATAAGAAAAACAATTATTCACTCAAACTTAGTGACCTGCATGTTCTTTACTATAGAGGAGGCTGCACGGGAAGCCAAATTGTATTCAAAAGTTTGGGAGACCAGCCTGGTGCTCTGTGATGACCTGGAGGGGTGGGATGGGGAGGGGGAGAGAGGCTCAAGACCGAAGGGATATATGTATAATCATGGCTGATTCACATTGTTGTATGGCAGAAACCAACACAACATTGGAAAAATAAAATATAAATAAAGAAACCAAATAAATAAATAAATAAAACTGAACAAAACAGGTTTGACTGACCTCAGATGTGGTGGCCGTGACAAGTTCAGCCAGGACCCAGGGCCTCTGACTTCTCATTTGGCGGCTGGATGCCACCGTGGGTTCTCAAGAGAAGGTATGCTCCAGGCCAAAGCACACTTTGCACAGAAAGGCTTTTGGCCCAAATCTAAAGCTTTTGGCCCATTCTGGAAGCAGACAAAAGTCCTCCTCCAATGCAAGCCAGTCTCCTCCCAGACCCCTCCCCCTGTGTTTAATGCTTGATCTTGGGGCTCGTTGAAGACCCAGAGATGGGGCACTCAAGGCCCCCTTCAAGAGATGCACACTGCCCAGCAGAAAGGAGTGTTCCTAACTGACAGACTCCTTCAGGGGCCTTCACCACTCCTCCTGGGTTAGCCCCTGGCCAATGACTGAGCAAGGCAGTGTACTCTGGCCTGCCATTCCTGCCCAATGCAAAACCCTGCTAATGGGCAACTTGTGCTCTGGAGCATCCCATGGGCTGGCAGAAGCCTTACAGGGTCTGCAGTGTGGTCTCACCGCTCCTCTGGCCCATCCTGCCTTCTCCCATTTTCTTTACACAGGAGTTACTCCCAGGAAAAGGTTTTGCTTTTTAGTCCATTTCATCATCATGAGGATCCCAGCCTGCAGCCATGCTCTAGATGAGAGGTCAGCAAACTGTGGCCCATGGCCCAGCCCTGGCCTGTGGCCTGTTTTGTAAATAAAGTTTTATTGGTACACAGACAAGTCTGCATGTTTACTTACTGTCTCTGGCTGTTTTCACACCACAATGGCTTGAGTTGAACGGTTGTAACAGAGACTACAAAGCCTAAAATAGTTCATATTTTGAAATGAAAAAACAACCTCTGCTCTAGATATGACAGTTCTGAGGGCAACCACAGACTAATGCAATGAAAAATGAGGGTCTCTTCCCAAAGCCTAGGCCCATGAGCCTGAGACACCCTCTCTGTACCCATTTTATGTGTGTTTCTCCCTGACTCATAACTGGTCTCAAACAAGACCCTGAAGTAGATAAGGAACTACAAGTACAGAATTCAGAGCCTGAAAGATATTGGAAGGTCAAGGAGGATCTGTGTCATCTCGCCATGTTCAGACTGGCTCTGTCCACTGGCCACTGCCTTCCTGATGAAGCTACAAAGCCATCCTGCCATGCTGTGTGTGTGGGGGTGCTTAAAGGGGCCTACAAGCTTTTGACCATGACTATGAAAACCAGGAGGCAAGGATGTGGTGTAACCTATTACTGTTACCCACCACACGTCTACCACTTTGGGGAACAGTGCTCTGATTCTCCTTGGGGAAACCACCTCCCTCCCATTCAAAATCGTGTGGCTTCTAGAGATGTCACCTCTGGATCCAAGGATGAACATGGGACCTTAGCCTTGTCAATCTGAATGTTCCATTCCTCTGGACATTGTAACTGAATTGCAGAGCGGGGACAGCCTGGGTTGGGAAGATCCCCTGGAGGAGGGCATGGCAACCCACTCCAGTATTCTTGCCTAGAGAATTCCATGGACAGAGGAGCCTGGTGAGCTATAGTCCACAGGGTCACCAAGAGTTGGACATGACTAAGTAATTACATTGCATTGCACATAGGTCATGCTGGTCTTTGACTAGAGCTATTAGGAGAAGAGGTTTCCCTGTTATCATTTCTGAAAGACTGATACATAACCCTGGCACTTCCAGGAGCCATCTTGTCACTGCTTAAGGAGAGCTTGTCTGAGAGTGATGCCAACATCTAAGAAAGCAGAGTCAAGGGTGAGGGGGATGGATTCCTATGGATGTCATTTCAGCACCTGGATTTAGTCATGCAGGAGTCATGCCTGGAGCCAGCCCTGGAGTTCTTGGTTACATAAGCCAACAGGTTCTGCACTTTGCTTAAACTAGTTTGAGTGGGATTTTCTGTCACTTGCAATCCCAAAGACCTGACTTGTGGACTTCCCTGGTGGCAGAGTGGATAGGAATCCATCTGCCAATGCAGGGGACACAGGTTTGATCCTTGATCCACGCAGAATCCACATGCCACAGAGCAACTGAGCCTGTGCCACACAGCTACAGAAGCCCACACACCCTGGAACCTGTGCTCTGCAAAAAGAGAAGCAGCCGCAATGAGAAGCCTGTGCACCACAGCGAAGAGTAGCCCCCACTTGCTGCAACTACAGAAAGCCTGTGAGAAGCAACGAAGACCCAGTGCAACCAAAGTTAAAGACATAAATATTTTTTAAAAAGACCTGACTTGATTTGTAGTAGGACTACGTCCAGACCATATCCTCCTGATATACTGGGTATTCCAGAAAGGAGACTGGGACTCCTAGAAAAGAGGCTGGAGATGTTCAAAGGATGCAAGGAAGGGGTGACCTGGGTTTGCACCTCTACATCCCCAGAGGCAAGGGCAGGAGTCTTAGTGCAGAGACTCGGATCTCAGAGATGGATAGTATCTTTATCGCAAAGCCCTCTGCTGTGATGGCAGTGCCCTTTGCAGGCATTTTTTCCTGTTATGACAAAGCAATTCCTTCATGAAACAGTCTGAAGTTATTTCCAAATCCTCCAAGCTGTGTAGCCAGGGGGACTTTATTAGACGTATTTATTCTGTAACCCAGCTTCTCACAAGACATCCAGGGATTTCCTTTAAGCTGCCTCTCTTCCCTTCCAGGAAGAATCCTCATGCTGCTTCTCAGACATTAAAAATAAGACGAGAAAGCCTCTGTCATTCAGATCCAAACCAGCTTAGCTGACTGGCTCCTGCCGGCCCCCCAGCCAGCTGGTGGACACACCCACCTTCCTGTTTGTGTTAAATCCCCTTGCGACTGAGGGACTTCACCCACCATGGCCAAACCCACTTTGGGATCTTCAAGGCTGAGGAGACAGTTGAAATGCAACAGAAAACGACACTATTTATATTTTCATTTCTATTAGACCTTTATAATGATTTCTTATTGAACTGAAGCTTAAATGGCTCAAGACTGATCGTAATAGAACATTTAATTGTTTGCTTGTCTAACTCTCTCAGTCCTAATTAAATATTGTTTTTCACTGAGCAGCTTACACAGTAGTGTTTTTCTCCCCATCACTGAAGGGAGCACGGGCTCGAGGCAGAATTCAGATGAGCCGGGCTCCCTCCCCGCTCACATCCTATTCATTTTTCCGTCCAACAACAGGAAGCAGAGCCCTCTGGAGGGAAAATCACTGAGTTCTTAGGAAGAGCTTTTGGAGATAATCTCACGCCAGTCCTTGGAGATGACCTGGGTGGTTAAAAGATGAGCTATGACAGCTCACATTGCCTTGTAGGGTTTCCTATAGAAAGAGCTGGCTCAGGGTTTTAAAAGCTGGTGTTGGAGCCATTGCTGGCACCTTTCTCCCACAACCCTTCTCAGCAGCGTTACCTTTAGCGTCACCAAAACCCAGCCACATCTCATCACCTCTAGGCCATCATCCAGATCTAAGCCACATTCACCTCTTGCCCAGATTACTGCAGAAACCTCTTTCTTGGCCTCTTCTGTTTATCCTAGCCCTGCCACCATCTGTTCCCACCAGAGCAGCTGGAGTCCCTCCATTCCCCCCTCCCCATTCCAGGACCCTGCTGTGGCCCCCAGCTCACACAGAAGAAAGCCAGGGTTCAGACAATGGCCTCCACCCTGCAGCTCCTATTGACTTTGTCTCTAATTCCCCTCTGCTCATTCAGCTCCAGCCTCGCTGACCTCCTAGCTACCTCCTTGGATACTCTTCACGTGCTTCCTCCCCCAGGCTTTTCATTTACCATTCACTCTTCCTGGAATTTGTCTCTCCCTGAAATCTGCAGGCTCACTCCATTATTCCTTCATGTCTTCATCCAAATGTCACCTCTAGTTGGGTGGGGTGGGGGGCTGTGATCATCCCATTTAAAATTCCCACTACCCCACACTCCCTATCCTTCCACTTAGTTTTATTTTTCTCCACAGATTTTACTGCTGACATACCTTTTTAGTTCACTCATTTATTCTGTTTATTGTCTGTCTGCCCTCCTAGAATGTTAACTCCAGGAGGACAAGGATTATTCTCTGCTGTTTTTACTGTTGAATCCCCAGTGCTTACAAAAATGCCCAGCCCTAAGTAGGTGTGAAATATTTTTTGAGTGAATGGAATAAATATATATGAATGAATGAATAATACAATGGCAAGGGTCTACTCTAGGGAGAAATATCAATAACCTCAGATATGCAGATGATACCACTATAATGGCAGAAAGTGAAGAGGAACCAAAGAGCCTCTTGATGAGGGTGAAGGAGGAGAGTGAAAAGGCTAGCTTAAAACTCAACATTCAAAAAACTAAGATTATGGCATTGGTCCCATCACTTCATGGCAAATAGATGGGGAAACAATGGAAACAGTGACAGATTTTCTTTTCTTGGACTCCAAAATCACTGCAGACAGTGACTGCAACCATGAAATTAAAAGATGCTTGCTCCTTGGAAGAAAAGCTATCATAAATCTAGACAGTGTATTAAAAAGCAGAGCCATCACTTTTCTGACAAAAGTCCATATAGTCAAAGTGATAGTTTTTCTAGTAGTCATGCTGAGATGTGAGAGTTAGAGCAGAAAGAAGGCTGAGCACCGAAGAATTGATGCTTTTGAATTGTGGTGTTGGAGAAGACTCAAGAGTTCCCTGGACTGCAAGGAGATCAAACTAGTCAATCCTAAAGGAAATCAACCCTGAATATTTTTTGGAAGAACTGATGCTGAAGCGGAAACTCCAATATTTTGGCCATCTGATGCAAAGAGCCAACTCATTGGAAAAGACCCTGATGCTGGGAAAGATTGAAGGCAGGAGGAGAAGGAGACGACAGAGGATGAGATGGTTGGATGGCATCAGTGACTCAATGGACATGAGTTTGAGCAAACTCTGGGAGATAGTGAAGCCTGGTGTGATGCAGTCCATGAGTCACAAAAAGTTGGACATGACTTAATGACTGAATAGCAACAACTCTAGGCCAGGAGCCTGGACACATTTGCACTTTGCATCCCAGCATGCTGGGTATCAAAGAAATCTTCCCATGGGAGATGGAGGCGCTAGGGGCATCATCCATTGAACATCTTCAGAGTGAGCTCCAGAGCTTAGAATAAGCCGTAACCTTCCAGCTGTGTTTATTTAATTGGGGGTGCAAAATGGTGAAAGGAGAGGGAGCTTGAACCTGAGTTTAAAAGAGGCTCTGGTTCACAGCATGAGAAGGGACAAGTTGACTTGAGAAGTTTCCCAGAGGTATCAGAGGTGAGGACAGCTCAGAGAAAAATGAGGCATTGCTGTGAATACCCATAAAGTCTGTGGGTGCTCTGGGAGCCTGGGGATGACCTTATCTGTTTGAGAACCAGGTCAATCAAGGAAAATTTTCTTGAGGGGAAAAGGGAACGTAGGTGGTATAGCCAGGACCACACTGTTTGTACAGACACATGAGGATCATGGGGTCAGCCCCCAGGTGGCCCATCTCCAGGACCAGAATCTTTGAGACATGTTCTTCAAAGTCTGCTGGAGAGGGCATTCCACTTTATCCCCTATTCACCAGGTATAGGGTTACAAACTTCTTATAAAAGAGTATTTTTTCATGAGACTTCACATTCGAGAACCTCATCCAGTTCAGTCTAACGTTTATTTATTCATCAAATTTTCAAGGTTTGCAAATTTTACATTTTCAACAGTTATGTCAAATGTCCCACTGGAAATGTATCAATTTATACTGTCCTTTTCTCATACCTTACACTGAGTATCTATCACATTTTCATCTGCTTTGAAGGGAGTCAAACTTCCCAGAGATTTGTCTATTTGATTTATCTTTTCAAAGTTCTGGTTCTTGATTTGACTAATCAATTCCTTGACTTTTTGCTTTGTGATTAATGTAGGTTCTTATCTTTATTAATTTCTTCCTCTCACTGATACTTTGCTATTTGCTTTCCAGCTTCTGATTTTGAGATCTTAAGCCAATTATTCTCAATCTTTCAACATTTAAGCATATTTATTTTAGTAATAACAGCTTTAGATTATGGATTTTACTGAGAGTAACTTTAGTCAGATTCCCATATGTACTTTTATACAGTCCTCTCACCATCTTAAATGTCTAAATAGTCTGTCTTTTCAGTATTGATTTCCATTTTGACAGAAGTTATTTTTTATTTTGTTTAATTTCTGAATATCATTTATCTTAATCTAGGCATACTCTTGCTATTAATGTGACCAGGAAATATAGTTTGTAAAGTTTTAATTTGGAGATTTGTTGTGGATTTCTTCACCAGATATTTGTATTGTATATCAGTCAGGATAAGTTAGATTAAGCTGCAGTCCAAACACCCCACCTAAGACATCAGTGGTTTAAATACCTTGGGTAAACTGAGAGTTCTCAGCACAGTCATTCAGGGGCCCAGTATGATGGAATCACCATTTTGACATGTACTTCCATGATCACAGAGGCAGAGAAAAGAGCCTGGCTCTTTATTTTTTTTAATTAATTTGAATTTGAGGATAATTACTTTACAACAGTGTGATGGTTTTTGCCATACATCAACATGAACTGGCCACAGGTAGACACGTGTCCCCTCATCCTGCACCCCACTCGCACCTCCCTCCCCACTCTAGCCCTCTGAGTTGCTCCAGACCACCAGCTTTGGGTGCCCTGCTCCATGCATTGAACTTGCAGTGATCATCTATTTTACACATTCAACACTATTCTCTCAAATCACCCCACTCTCGCCTTCTCCCCCTGAGTCCAGAAGCCTGTCCTTTACATCTGTGTCTCCTTTGCTGCCCCGCATGTAGGATCATCATCACTGTCTTTCTAAATTCCTTATGTATGTGTTAAAATACAATATTTGTCTTTCTCTTTCTGACTTAGTTCACTTATATAATAAAGCCTAGCTCTTTAAACTACTTCTGTGCCCATTTCATCAGCTAAAGAAAACTCAGATTCCTGAGTTCAACAGAGCATGGATGTCTTTTCTTTTTAAATTTATTTTTTTTATTGAAGGATAATTGCTTTACAGAATTTTGCTGTTTTCTGTCAAACCTCAACGTGAATCAGCCACAGGTATACATATATCCCCTCCCTTATGAACCTCCCTCCCATCTCCCGCCCCATCCCACCCTTCTAGGTTGATACAGAGCCCCTGCTTGAGTTTCCTGAGCCATACAGCAAATTCCCTTTGGCTATCTATTTTACATATGGAGCATGGATGTCTTACCTTCTAAAGAGAGGAGTAGTGAGTGTTTACGAATAAGCATTCTACCACGTGCATTCAACAGATACTTATAAAGGACTATGGGGATAACACATTCTATACATCCTAGATTGTCATAGACATTGGGATCCTGACTGACAACTTTTAGCTCGAGTCCTGCTTCCTTTTCCCATCCATTCTCCGGCCAGAGGTGGCCATGTGACCCAGATATAAGTGGAAGTTGGTGGGGTTCCTGGGGAAGAGTTTGCTTTTCTGATAGTGGTGCTTCCCTGTCTTCTTCCTCCTTCTCTCTGTCTTGACTGCTAATGTGGGAAAGGCCAAAAGAATCCCAGATGCTTGACATTACTGAGCATCTGAACCAAAACCAGCAGCAGCCTACCTTCAGATCTCTCATACGAAGAAAAACTAGATTCAGGTTTGGACAAGCCACTGTGGTTGTTTCTTGTTATCTGCATCTGAGAACATTTTTTGTTTCTTTTTTTTTTAATCTTTATTGATTTACTTATTATATTGAAGTATAGCTGTTTTACAATGTTGCATAAGTTTCTGCTGTACAATGAAGTGAATTGGTCATATGCATTCACATGTCCTGCCTCTTGGACCTCCCTCCCGCCCCAACCCCAACCTACCCCTCTAGGTCATCACAGAGTACCAAGCTGGCTTCCTTTTGAAAGCATTTCTGATCCACATAATAATTCAGCATATAAACAAGATAGACAATTTCCATCTTCAGTGAATGATAATCCTTTGGAAGTATTCTGTTGTGAGATAATAGAATATGGATATATATATATATATATATGGGCTCCCCTGGTAGCTCAGATGGTAAAGAATCTGCCTGCAGTGCAGGAGACCTGGGTTCTATCCCTGGGTCGGAAAGATCCCCTGGAGAAGGAAATAGCAACCCACTCCAGTATTTTTTTTTTTTAATTGGAGGCTAATTACTTTACAATATTGTGGTGGGTTTTACCATACATTGACATG
>NW_011494644.1:5533756-5550405 GCF_000754665.1 Bison bison bison
TTCGAGGAGTTGGGTTGCTTTTCTGGGTGCCTGATGTCCTCTGCCGGCCTTCAGAAGTTGTTTTGTGGAATTTACTCGACGTTTAAATGCTCTTTTGATGAATTTGTGGGGGAGAAAGTGTTTTCCCCGTCCTACTCCTCCGCCATCTTGGCACCTTCCCTTCAGTATTTTTTTTTTTTAATTGGAGGCTAATTACTTTACAATATTGTGGTGGGTTTTACCATACATTGACATGAATCAGCCATGAGTGTACATGTGTCCTCCGTCCTGAACCCCCCTCCCACCTCCCTCTTCATCCCATCCCTCCAAGTTGTCCCAGTGCACCAGGTTGAATCCCTTAATTTATGCATTGAACTTGGACTGGTCGTCTGTTTCATTCTTGCCTGGGAAATCCCATGGACAGAGGAGCCTGGCAGGCTAAGGTCCATGGGATTGTAAAGAGTTGGACACAACTAAGCAACTAACACACACACACACACACACACACACTCACACACACACACACTCACACACACACACACTCACACACACACACATATGTTCTGACCCTGGTTCCTGAACAGAGCTCCTAAAACTCTTGTAGTTTTCAGAATGGTAAGAGCACTTGGAGCATCTTTTGTTCTAATATTTGGTATTTGATCTCAGTTCCTGACCAGAGTTCCTAAATCCCACGAATTCCCTCAGTGATAGCAGTGTCTTTTGTTCTCATGAGGGGACTCTTGGTGTACTCCTGGATGAGGGAGGGGCAAGTCACCAGAAAGACCAAGACCTAATTAGAAGCTTGCAATTTTCAGCCCTACTCCCAATTCTCCAGAGAGGGGAGAGGGGCTGCCAATGAAGTTAATAATTGATCACGCCTATGTGAGGAAGCCTCCATTTAAAAAATCCAATAGTATAGGGTTTAGAGAACATCCAGGTTGAACACATCCATGTATTAGGAAGGTGACTCACCCCAACTCCACTGGGACAGAAGTTTCTGTGCCAGAGTGTTGAAAGCGCAGTAGCAGTAGTAGTATGAGAGTTAAGGATGAAAGACACAAGAGGGGCAACCTTTTCCTGTTTATCTATAGACAGCCAAACACAATGCTGAGTGCTTTCTAAATATGCAAAAGAGTTTATGTGATTCCAAATGTCACAAAATCTTTATCCTTAAAAATATGCTGTGAGGACTTGCCTGGAGGTCCAGTGGTTAAAAATATGCCTGCCAATGCAGGGCACATGGGTTCAATCCCTGCTCTGGAAAGATTCCACATGCCATGGAGCAACTAAGCCTGTGCACCCTAGAGTCTGTGCTCTGCAACAAGAGAAGCCACTGCAGTGAGAAGCCCACAGACCACAACCTGCTCCCTGCAACTAGAGAAAGCCCATGAGCAGCAATGAAGCCAGTGCAGGCAAAAACAAAAATAATAAAAATAGATAATAAACAAATAAAAATAGGCTGTGAAATAAGATTTGCAAAATGTTGCTGATTGTAGCACAAAGAAACTATTTTTCCTCTCTCTCTCATTTTTCATCAGTTAAAATAGGCTTGGGCTTCCCAAGTGGCTCAGATGGTAAAGAGCCTGCCCAAAGTGCCAGTGACCCACGTTCAATCCCTGAGTCGGGAAGAGCCCCTGAAGAAGGGAATGGCAACCCGCTCCAGTGTTCTTGCCTGGAGAGTTCCATGGACAAAGGAACCTGGCGGGCTAAAGTCTATGGGGTTGAAAAGAGTCAACACAACCGACACACACACACACACATAATAGGCTTAACAACCACACTGACAATTACTTAGACAACTTTAGATTTCACTGTTCTTATTTGCAGTAACAGCTTTGTTGAGATACAATGCATAATTCACCTGTTTAAAGTGTAAGTCAATGGATTTTAGTATGATCACAGAGTTGTGCAGCCATCACCACAACCTATTTTAGGATATTTTCATCACCCAATGAGAAACTCTGTACCACCAGAAGTGCCTCCTATTTCACCCCAACCTGCCTCCTTCACTCCAGTCCCACCCACAGCCCTAGACAAATACTAATCTGTTTTCTGTCTCTATGGATTTGCTTGTTCTGCACATTTCATATAAATGGAGTGATACATTATGTGGTCTTTTAGACTAGTTTCTTCCACTTATAGTTCATTCATGTATCAGTACTTCATTTCTTTTTATTCTTAAATATTATTCTATTGTATGAATAGACTACATTTTCATTTATTTGTTGTTGAAGGACATTTGATTTGTTTCCATTTTCTTTGCTGTTATGAATAATGTTGCAATGAATATTCCTATACAAGTACTCATTTAAAGACCTGCTTTCAGTTATTCTGGATATATATCTGGGAGTGGAATTGCTGAGTTGTATGTTAACTCAATGTTAACTTTTTGAGAAACTTCCAAGCTGCTCCCTAAAATGGCTGCACTGTTTTGCACTCCTAACAAGAGTTATGAGGATTTCAATTTCTCCATATCATCTCCAACCCTTGTTACTACCTTCTTTTGTATTTTAGCTCTTGGAGGGAGTGTAAGACCTCACTGTGGGTTTGATTTGCATTTCTTTGGCAGCTAATGATACTGACATCTCATATGTTTATTGGTCATATGTGTATCTTCTTTGGGGAACTGTCTATTTAAATTCTTTTCCTACTTTTAAGTTAGGTTGTCTTTGTATTGTTGAGCTTTAAGAGTCTTTTAAATATATTAGTACAAATTTCTTATAGGGAATATGATTTGCAAAAATTATTTCCCATTCTATAGGTTGTCTTTTCACTTTCTTATAGTGACTTTCAAAGCACAACAGTTTTTAAATCTGATGATGCCAATTATCTATTTGTTTCCTTCTGCTTGTGCTTTTGCTGTCAACTTTACAAAGATTTTACATCAACATTTTCTTCAGGAATATAATAGTTTTATCACTTCACTTAATTATTTGGCTGTGCTGGGTCTTAGCTGCGGCACACAGGGTCCTCAGTCTTCAGTGCAACATGCAGGGTCTCCTGGTTGCGGTGTGCGGACTTCTTAGTTGCAGCATGCATGTGGCATCTAGTTCCCCGACCAGGGATTGAACCCAGGCTCCCTGCATTGGGATTGTGGACTCTTACCCCCTGGGCCACCATGGGAAGTCCCTATCACTTAATTTTAGTCTTTGACTCATTTTGAATTAATTTTTGCTTATGGTGTGAGATGGGCTTCCCAGGTGACTCCGCAGGAAAGAATCCTCCCTTAATGCGGAAGACACAGGAGACACCACGAGTTCGACCCCTCAGTTGGAAAGATCCCCTGGAGTAGGCCATGGCAACCCACTCCAGTATTCTTGCTTTGGAGACTCCCATGGACAGAGGAGCCTAGTTGGCCACAGTCCATAGGGTTGCACAGAGTCAGACGCGACTGAAGCGACTGAGTATGAGTTGGTTGCTTCTCATACCAACACATATGGTGTGAGATAGAGATTTAACCTCATTCTTTTGCATGTGATATCCAGTTGCCTTTACAGTATTTGTTCTTTGTCTCACTGGGTTGTCTTTACACTCTTGTTGAAAGTCAGTTGACTTTTATAATATGAGGGTCTATTTCTGGATTTTCAGTTCTATTCTGTTGACCTGGATGTCTGTCCTTATTCAAGTACTATACTGCCTTGACTACCATAGCTTTCTAGTAAGTTTTGAAGTTAGGACATAAAAGTACTCCAACTTCTTTTTTAAGATTTCTTTTGGGTTATTCCACATCCCTTAAATTTCCATATGAATTTTTGTATCAGCTTGTCAACTTCTGCAAAGAAGACAGTTGTGGTTTTGATAGGGATTTCACTGACTCTGTAAATCAATTTGAGAAATATTGCCATCTTAACAATATTGTCTTCCAACCCATGAGTATGGGAGGTCTTTTGATTTATTTAAATCTTCTTTAATTTCTTTCAATAATGTTTTGTAGTTTCAACATACAAACCTTGCATTTCTTAAGTTTATTCCTGAGTATTTTATTTTTTGATGGTGTTGTAAATGGAATTGTTTTCTTAACTTCATTTCCAGGTTGTTCATCACTAGTGCATAGAAATACAATTAGTTTTTGTATATTGATCTTATATCTTGCAACCTTAGTTATTAGTTCTAATTGCTTTTTTTAGTGGGTTTCTTCAGAATTTTCTATATATAAGACCATGTTATCTGCAAGTAGAGGTAATCTGACTTGATTGCTTCCAATCTGTGTCTTTTATTTCATTTTCTAGCCTAATTTCCCTGACTAGAACCTCCGGTACAATGTTTAGTAAAAGTGGTGAGAACATATGAGATCAATGATTGTAATAGTGTAACTCCAGATATGAGAAGAAGCAACAAGAGGGAATACTTTCCTGGACCATAAGAGGAAAGTCGTCTGGAGGTGGTCTGTAGCCTTTTGGCCCTGTGGATGAGGCCTACCCCAGTAGCAGCACACTGAGTGGTCTATCAGTGAAAGCTTCGCCAGACCTGGGAATAAGCATTCCTAGCACCATGGGATAAAATGCTCATGAAATGCCCTACAAACCATGGTCAGATTTCCTGCTGACTGGAAACCAGACCTTGTCATCTACCTCCACAAGGATTAAATCCTGGCCACTGAAGCTGCCGACCTTCAACATCCCCTGAGAGAAGTTCAGGGTGGAGATCAGGAATGAGGCAGTCTGTGCTCTGGGAAAAACTGGCAGAACAGGTCTTCAAAACGTTAGATATTTTCAGGAGAAAATTTTATGAGCCTCAGTTCTTGCATCTTCTTCTACCTAAAGAAACACTAACATCATTAACGGTGACATCTGCTTTGGCTATTAAGGAGAATATTACAATTAAAAGTCAAAATAAAATTTTTTTAAAAAATGAGAACAGATATCCTTCTTGTTCCCAACCTTAGGAAGAGACAGTCAGTCTTTTTCCACTTAGTATGATGTTAGCTGTGGGTTTTCAATAGATGTTCTTTATCAGGTTAGGACGTTTGCTTCCATTCCTAGCTTGTTAAGTATTTTTATAATGAAGGAGTATTGAATAGTGTCAAATCCCTTTCCTCAGCTACTGAGATAATCATGTGACTTTGTCCTTTATCCTATTCATGTGGTCTTTTAAAATAATTGAGTTTGGGGCCTCCCATTGCAGGGACAGATCCCAGTTAGTCACAGGGTGTAATCATTTTTATATATTGCTAGACTCAGCCTACTAGGTTTTGTTGCAGATTTTTGCATTCATATTCAGTTTCCTTTTCTTGTGAAAGCCTTACCTTATTGGGGTATCAGTGTAATACTCATCTCAAAGAATGAGTTGCAAAGTGTTCCCTTCTCTTCAGTTTTTTGGAAGAATTTAGTATCAGTCCTTTAAATGTTTGGTAGAATTCACCAATGAAACCCTCTGGCTCTAAGCTTTTCTTTGTGGGTAATTTTGTTTTGTTTTACTAACTCAATCTCTTTACTTGTTAAAAGTCTATTCAGATATTCTACTATTTCCTGAGTCAGTTTTGGTACTTTATATCTTCCTAAGAATTTGTCCATTTTGTCTAAGTTATCTAATTTGTTGGCTACAGTGTTCAGAGTATTCTATTATAATCTTTTTTATTTCTGTAAGGTCAATAGTTATGCTGCAAAAAGAAGAAGAAAAAAAAAGAGCTTCTTCTCTCAAATCTCTACTCTATGCCTTTTCTCAATACTTAACGTTTGACATCCAAATGTGGGAGGGTTTTTCTAACACCAAGCAATTCTCCAGTTTTCTGTAGAAACCCACTGGATGCCCTACAGTGCAATAGCCCTGACACTGTCTATTGGGGTTAGCAAATATCCCACAGACAAAGGACTCAGCACCACAGGACTGCACACACGCCCCCACTGTAGATGCCAATTGCAAGTACAGGTTGTTACCTGTGCTTCTGGCCAACTGGCTATAAATCACAGATTCCCATTACACCCTCTCCTTCTGATAATTTGCTAGAATGGCTCACAGAACTCAGCAAACAATTTACTAGATTACCAGTTTATTATAAAAGAACACAACTCAGGACGGCCACATGGAAGAAATGCACAGGGCAAGCTATGTGGGAAGGGGCAAGGGACCTCCATGCCCTCTCCAGCAAGCCACGCTCCCAGAACCTCTGTGTTCACCAACAGGGAAGCTCTCCAAACTCTGTACTTTAAAGATGTTTATGTAGGCATGATTGATTACATCACTGGTGATTAACACAACTTCCAGCCTGCCCCAAATCCTCTCAGAAAGTTGTGGGGTGGGATTGAAATTTTAAACCCTCTAAACAAGTAGCTGGTTCCCCTGGCAACCAGTTCTTCCCTTCCCCAACCCTTAGGAGGTTTCCCAAAGTTATCACATCATCATAAACGTGGGTGTGATTGAAAGGGGAGTGTTAGGACTAAAAAGACATGACACTCCTTTCATTGTTCTTTCTAATCACTTAGGAAATTCCGAAGGTTTTAAAAGTTCTGTTGTCAGTAACCTGATGAAGACCAAGTACATATTTCTTATTATAAATCACAAAGTCCTCTTTTTCATTCTTGATTTTAATAATTTGAGTCTTGTTTTTTCTTGATCAGTCTAACTAAAGATTTGCCACTTCTGTTGACCTATTCAAAGTACCAACTTTTTGTTTTTTCCTCTATTGTTTTTCTAAGCTTTTTTCTTAATTTCTGCTCTACACATTGTTTCCTTCTGCTTTCTTTGGGTTTAGTGTGTTCTTTTTCCCCATTTCTTTTTTTTTAATTTTTATTTACTTATTTTTGGTTGCACTGGGTCTTCCTTGCTGCCCATGGGCTTTTTCTCAGGTTTCTCTTGCTGTCGAGTATGAACTCTAGGGCATGTGGGCTTCCGTAGTCGCAGCCCAGCTCTAGAGTACAGACTCAATAGTTAGGGTGCAAGGGTTTAGCTGCCTAGGCACTTGTGGGATTTTTCCCAGACCAGGGATTGAACTTGCCTACCCTGCACTGGCAGGCAGATTCTTAACCACTGGACCACCAGGGAAGTCCCTTTCCCCCACTTCTTAATGTAGAAAGTTATGTTGTTGATTTGAGATATTTCTCTCTTTTTTAAATGTAGGTATTTACAACTATACATTTTCCACTGTTTTAGCTGCTTCCCATAAGTTTTGGCATGTTGTATCTTCTTTTCCTTTCATTTCAAAGTATTTTCTAATTCCCTGTGATTTTTTGTTTTCTTTTACACATTGGCTATTGAGGAGCATGTTTCTAATTTCCACATATTTGTGAATTTGTGAAAAACAGAATTTTTTCCTGTTGCTTTTACTCCATTATATAAAGAGAACAGTCTTTGTATGATTTCGATCCTATTAAGTTTATTGTGACTTGTTTCATGGTGTATTATATGACCCACCTTGGAGAATGTCCCACTTGTGAACTTGAGACAAATATATATTCGCTAGTGTTGGATGGAGTGTTTTATAGGTATTTGTTAAGTCTAATTCATTTGTGTTGAAGTCTTCTATTTCCTTGTTGATCTTCTGTTTAGTTCTATCCATCCCCATCCCTGAAAATGGGCTAATGAAGTTTCCAACTATTACTGTTGAATTATTTATTTTTCTCCCAGTTTTGTCCATTTCTGTTTTATGTATTTGGGGGCACCGTTGTTAGGTGAATATATATACTTGCCATATCTTCCTGATGAATCCTTTCATCATTATCAAATGCCCTACTTTAGTATCTTTTGTTTGTTTAAAAGCCTATTTTTTTCTGGTATTAATATAACCATTTAGCTTTTTTATGGTTGTTATTTGCATTTCTCTTACATCATTTTATTTCCAACCCACTTCTACCTTTGAGTCTAAAGTGTATCTTCTATGAATAGCAGATAGTTATCTCATTTTTAAATCCAGTCTGACAATTTCTGCCTTTTGATTAGATTGTTTAACTCATTCACACTTAATGTTATTATGTATATAAGTTGGAACCACTGTTTTCTGAATACCAAATCTTCCTTTTGTTCAGTTCCTCACTTTGAATTTTTTTTCATTTGCTGGAGAGCTGCTTCCAGTAAATTTCTTATGGCTATATGTGGATAATACCTTTTCTGAGTTTTTGAAAAACTGAAAAATTTGTCTTTTATTCTTATGCACCAACAATAGCTTGAAAGGGTATAGAATCCTAGAGTTGCAATCATTTTTCCTCAGGACTCTGTAAACTTTTTGCCATTGCCTTCTAATACTCACTATTGAAGGGTAACAATCTAATGCATCTTTCTTCCTCTTTAATCACATTTTAATGTATTGAACTGCTCTTACTACGTTAACACTGAGGATTTATAAAAATCCACAAAATACATCCATGTACAGACTTTTTTCCAATTAATTCTGAGGATAAATCAGGAAACCCTCTTGGCATAAAGATTTAAATATTCAGGTCAAAAAATAAATAATTTTCAGGTCAAGTAAATTTTCATTTTTTCTTTATTTTTTTCTCCTCTGTCTTTCACTATATATTTTTTGAATTCCTTTTACATAAATATTGAATCATTCTATCTAGTTTGATATCTTATTTTGTCTTTCAGGATTGTTGTTTCTTTGTCCTTTTTAACCAAGTGCTAGAGGAGCTTCTTAAATAGAGCTTTTTAATTAATTGTCTACTCTATTTTTTCAATCATGTTTTGTAGCTCCAAAAATTCCTTTTGCTTCTCTGATACTACCTTTCCCTAGTAGCCTGCTTTTACTTACATCACTGCCGTATCCTCCCCAGTCTCGCTGCTGCAATACGGCTTCACGACATGGCACTTGTTTTGAATCCTCAGAGACTCACTCTGATGAACTTTTTCACGTGTCTAGAGAGCTTTCTCAGAAATAAGGTGAAGATAGTTTAATGCCAGTAGCTGAGGGAGTTTCATTAATAATTCCTCACACTGATGAATTGTGAGACCAAAGGAAAAGGAAATTCTACATTATACTGTTTGTTTATCTAATTGACCTCAGTTACAGAAACTTGAGATAAATATACCTCTCGTTTATGGCATATGACCACCTTCAGGCCATGAAAATCCTTCTTATTTTATTTACGCATATATATAGGTAAATAGAGTGCCTGAAGAACTATGGACAGAGGTTCGTAACATTCTACAGGAGGCAATGACCAAAATCATCCCCAGGAAAAGAAATGCAAGAAGGCAAAGTGGTTGTCTAACAAATAGCTGAGGAAAGAAGACAAGCAAAAAGCAAGAGAGAAAGATATATCCAACCAAATGCAGAGTTCCAGAGAACAGCAAGGAGAAATAAGAAAGCTTTCTTCAATGAACAATGCAAAGAAATAGAGGAAGACAATAGAATGGGAAAGACTAGAGATCTCTCAAGAAAATTGGAGGTATCAAAGGAACACTTCATGCAAGGATGGGCACAATAAAGGACAGTAAAGACCTAACAGAAGCAGAAGACATTAAGAAGAGATGGCAAGATTACACAGAAGAACTATATGAAAAAGGTCTTAATGACCCGGATAACCATGATGGTGTGGTCACTCACCTAGGGCCAGACATCCTGGAGTGTGAAGTCAAGTGGGCCTTAGGAAGCATCACTACAAACAAAGCCAGTGGAGGTGATAGAATTCCAGCTGAGCTATTTCAAATCCTAAAAGATGATGCCTGTAAAGTGCTGTACTCAGTATGTCAGCAAATTTAGAAAACTCAGCAGTGGCCACAGGACTGGAAAATGTCAGTTTTCATCCCAATCCAAAGAAGGGCAGTGCCAAAGAATGTTCAAACTACCAGACAATTGTTCTCATTTCACATGCTAGTGAGGTTATCCTTAAAATCCTTCAAAGTAGGCTTCAGCAGTATCTGAACCAAGAACTTCCAGATGTATAAGTTGAGTTTAGAAAAGGCAGAGGAACCAGAGATCAAATTGTCAACATTCATTGGATCACCATGAAAGCAAGGAATTCCAGAAAAACATCTACTTCTGCTTCATTGACTATGCAAATGCCTTTGACTCTGTGGATTACAACAAACTGTGGAAAATTCTTAAAGAGATGGGACTACTAGACCACCTTATGTGTCTCCTGAGAAACCTGTATATGGGTCAAGAAGCAACAGTTAGAAACTTACAGGGAACAATAGGCTGGATGAAAACTGGGAAAGGAGTATGTCAAGGCTGTATATTGTCACTCTGCTTATTTAACTTATATGCAGAGTACATCATGTGAAACACTCGGCTGGATGAATCATAAGCTGGAATCGAGATTGCCAGTAGAAATATCAATAACCTCAGACATGCAGATGACACCATCTTATGGCAGAAAGTGAAAAGGAACTAACACCTCTTAATGAAGGTGAAAGAGGAGAATGAAAAGCTGGCTTAAAACTCAACATTCAGAAAACTAAGATCATGGCATCTGGTCCCATCACTTCGTGGCAAATAGAAGGGGGAAAAGTGGAAGCAGTGACAGATTTTATTTTCTTGGGCTCCACAATCACTATGGACAATGACTGCAGCCATGAAAATAAAAGATGCTTGTTTTTTGGAAGAAGAGTTATGACAAACATAGACACCATATAAAAAATGAAAGACATCACTTTTCCAACAAAAGTCCATATAATCAAAGGTATGGTTTTTCCAGTAGTCATGTATAAATGTGAGAGGTGGACAATAAAGAAGGCTGAGCACTGAAGAATTGATACTTTTGAATTGTGGTGCTGGAGAAGTCCCTTGGACTGCAAGGAAATCAAACCAGTTAATGCTAGAGGAAACCAACGCTGAATATCCATTGAAAGGACTGATGCTGAAGCTGAAACTCTAGTACTTTGGCCACCTGATGCAAACAGCCAACTTGTTGGAAAAGACCCTGATGCTGGGAAAGATTGAAGGTTAAAGTAGAAGGGGGCGACAGAAGATGAGGTTGTTAGTTACTACCACCAACTCAATGGCCATGAATTTAAGCAAACTCTGGGAGATAGTGGAAGACAAAGAAGCCTGTCATCCTACAGTCTACAAGGTGGCAGAGTCAGACACAACTTAGCAACTGGACAGCAACAACAGCAGAGTCTAGTGTACTGCGGCTGACATGTAGAAGGCATTTCATAAACATTTGTTGAAAGAATGATCAAATCTTCAGCAAACACTGGGCAACCACGTGGAATCTATAATGAAAATGGAGGGCTGCAGCTGATCCCGCAGTTCCATCTTTTGACCCCGAGAGCGGGCACAGAGCCTGGCTGTAGATCATCGCTTCCTAACGCTAGTGGGACCAGGGGTCAAGGACTAATGTGCTCCTGCCCTGGCAGGCTTTGGACAACAGACCTAGAATCTGAGTCGGTTGAGAGCAAACACGAAGATGAAACAGGAGCTGAAGGAGTGTGTGTTGCAGTCGTGATAAATGCTGTGTTGGGGTTACTTGGAACTAGAGAGGCATTTGATAGGGACGTTGGAGGAGGGTAGAAGTCAGGGAAGACTTTTCTGGTACTTGAGAAGAGATTAATATGGATCAACTAGGTGACAAAGAGAGGGGGACATCCTATTCTTTCCTTCTTCATTTCTTTTTCTTCTCCCTCCTCTTTCTACTCTTCCAGTCCTTGTCCTAGAATTCTGAGTGTGCCAAAGTTGTGCCAAAGGAAGCCTATGTCAGTTAGGGAACAAAGACCTAACAATGTGATACCTTAAATAAATTAATAGGCTTTTATTTTCACACAATAGTCCGGAGCTGCAGGATTGCACTGCCCACCCCGACGTGTGGCTTCCATGTCTGCTCCCGGGGCCAGCCAGCAGGAAGGGGGAAAGAGAGGAAGAGGAGGGCAACCTACTTCCTTTTAAAAGATGTGACCTGGGGACTCCCCTGGTGGTCCAGTGGTTAAGAATCTGCCTTCCAGTGCAGGAGATGTGGGTCTGATCTCTGGTTGGGGAATTAAGAGGCCACGGCAAAGCCCTAGTGACACAGCAAAGAGCTGGTGCTGGTGCTTAGTTGCTCAGTCATGTCGACTCTTTGTGACTCCATGGACTGTAGCCCGCCAGGCTCCTCTGTCCACAGGGATTCTCCAGGCAAGAATACTAGAGTGGGTTGCCATGCCCTCCTCCAGAGGATCTTCCCAACCCAGGGATCGAAGCCAGGTCTCCCGCATTGTAGGCGGATTCTTTACCAGCTGAGCCACAAGGGAAGCCCAAGAGTACTGGAGTGTGTAGCTTATCCCTTCTCCAGCGGATATTCCCAACCCAGGAACTGAAGCCAGGTCTCCTGCATTGCAGGCAGATTCTTTACCAACTGAGCTATAAGTTTACTGTCTGAGCCATCAGGGAAGCCCCAGCAAAGACCTAGTGCGGCCAAAAAAAGAAAAAAGATGTGATCTGGACATTGTATATACCACTTCTTCTTACACTCTTTCAGCCAGAAGTTAGTCATGTGACCATACCTCCTTGTAGGGAGGCTGGGAGATGCAGCCTCTGGTAGCATAGAGAAGGGATAATGCAGAACAGTTGCCTGTATCTGTTTAAGATCTGTATCTGGGTTGAGATCATTAACCCAGAGAAATCAATTCACTTCTTCAATGCCTCTTAGCACTTGATTGGGTGTTGACAGAAGTTTTACGGGCCAGAGCAGGGAACCTGGTTGGGCCCTGGCTTGGATGAGGGTCAGATCAAATCAGATCAGTCGCTCAGTCGTGTCCAACTCTTTGCAACCCCATGAATTGCAATTAACCCTAACATTGTGTTCACACTCATCTAAATAGATAAGGGAGGCAAAGGGGATTTCTTTTGATCAATTGGCCAAGCAGACAGAAGAGGATGTGTATCTTCCCAAGGCCATTCAGCAGGCCAACAAGCTCCTAACTCCCTCCCCAAAGCTCCAACTGCACAACCTTCCCCACACAGCTCAAGGCCAGGTCACTGAGCTCCAGGGCCTGTCCTCACCCACTCACCTTGGATGAAGATCAGGGAAATCCAGTTGCTAATCCATTTAACACCAAGCACCGGGTGTTCTTCTACATACTTTACACACATGACATTGAGGCACTAAAAAAAAAAAAAGTTAAACAATTTGCCTAGGGCCACAAATTTGGGCCCTAGGGCTTCCTTTGTGGCTCAGCTGGTAAAGAACCCACCTGCAACGCGGGAGACCTGAGTTCAATCCCTGGGTTGGGAAGATCCCCTGGAGAAGGGAAAGGCTACCTGGTTCCAATATTCTGGCCTGGAGAATTCCGTGGACTGTATAGTCCATGGGGTCACAAAGAATTGGATGCAACTGAGTGACGTTCACTCACAAATTTAGGGCATGGTAAAACTGACATCTGAACCCAGGTGGTCTAGCTCCAGAATCCATGATTTTAATCTGTTACATGAGACCACCCCTGCTGCAGAGAGGAGGTGGCCTCTCCCGTCCCTGTGACCTCAGGTCAGAAAGAAGCCAACCTCAGATTCAGAGTGAACAAATATGTGTTGAATGTCTCAACGTGCAGGGAAACTTTGACTCTGCCACTCGTGGAGGTTCTGAAGCAGCAGACACTTAAGCCTTCCCCACTCCCCTCTCTGCCCCTTGCCCACCTGTTTGCCAGGTTCTCCCACACCAGAGCCTCGCTAGAACATCTCTGCCTCATCCTGCCCTCTGACCACCCACTGCCCACCTTCCTCCTCTTTCTCTAAGCCCAGGATGCTTCAGCCAAGACTAATCAACTGGTCACCCAGCTCTGACCACAGCCACTTCTGTTCCGCTGGGCTGGGAGGAGGGTGAGCACAGACCAGACACACGGTCTGAGCTACTGTGTGAAGGCAGGCTCTCTGGCCTCAGCCCATGGGGAGGGTCTGGCTGCTGAAACCCCATTAGCCCAGACACGCAGGCTCGGGAGAAGGCGGTCAGGGAACACGAGAGCGGTTGTTAAGTAGAAAGCACCACGCGTGTTGCCCCCATTATTCCCTTTCTGCACTGTCACTCTGACAAGCTCTGACACAGGGGCATTAATTTTTCATGCCACTCTGCCACAGACACACAGATTTGTTTGGAGGGATGACAAACGAAATGGAAATGTGGCTGGGAGCCCAGGGCTGAGATGAGGAGACCACGGGTCACACCCTGCTCTGGCCTCACCCACCTGTCCCGTGACACCCGCAGCCGCCACTTTGCATCTGCCACATCCCAGTGGCACCGAGGAGCCAAAGGTGACTGGCAAGGAGAGGGCACACAACACTCTCAGCGGGTAGCAGGCAAGTTGATTAAGAAAAATTCACTCCCTCAATACGGCTTCTGATCGCGTGTTTATCTTCATTTGAACCATCCTGGGTAGATGTGTTTTAATTGCAAGCCACTTCCATTCTTTTTCCAGAAGCAGGCAGGGCATAAATTATAAAATAAATAAATGATTAAGAAACATCTAATTATTGTTATTAGTTTCTTACTTGAAGGTACTTCTAAGCTGCTTCTTATTAAAGTCATTCATCAAGGAGCCACTGTGCCCTTTCTGGAGGCGCTGCTCCCAGGACCAACTCGAGGCTCGCTGCCTCCCGAAACCCACGCTGCTTAATAAACACGGGAATATTGATGGCTGTGAATTCCTCCCTCAGCCTAAACTCCAGCTTGATGGATTGATGCTTCCTCAACATGGCGACTATTTCTCCGGCCATTCATCAGCCCCACCACAAATACAGGTGTCAGCCCAAACAGACGTCAGCCTCTAACTGCCTCCCCCAGAGCAGACGTGGGGAGAAAGCCTGCATTTTCCCACACAGGGACCTCATCCATTTTTCATGTGCTGCAGTCCCTTGACTTATTAAATATTTATAACAATGTCATTATTTACCAAACAAGCTACCAGGCTGTGTCCGAGGTCCCCAGAGCCTGGCTCCTGCGTGTACAGAGCAGGGCTTCCCCCCGCCCCAGCACCCCTTTTTCCTCTGGAGAACCTTCTCAGTAGAGGCCATTGGGTCTGGCAGACAGGTTTCTCTGCCTTCTTGCATGAATGCCTTTGTAGGTTCTCCCCAGGCTTGCCTGGAGGGGACGGAGGGGCTGGAGGTGCGTGACCCTGCTGGAGACGGACGGATGAGGAAGCTAAGGCGCTATGAGGAGGGGACTCCCACCGGGCCCCCCTTGCCATTCCGCCATCCTTGCCATGCTGAACTCACCAATCCCCTGATCCACTCCCCACGTCACTCTCTTCTGTCTGGGACCACCGTCCCAAGCTCTAATGCTTCCAGGTCATGGCAGATTATGTCTCCAGCCAAGAGACAAAGAACTCACAGGCTCCACAAGGATTAACTGAGTGCCTGCGGGTGTGGGGTGCTGCCCTAGGTGCCAGGGACAGTGCAGTGTGGCAGACACCAGGCTCTCTCCCCAGCACTCACTACCTCCCCTAAGCTGCTTCTCTGCTGGAGCCCGCCCTCCCGCACCTCCCCCCAACACTGGCTGGAAATGGTTGTTAGTCACTTCCTTCGCTTTCCTTGTAGATTGGCCACGGGCAGGTTACCAAGATCCTAGTGAATGGATCCGAGGGGAGGGTTTCAGAAAATGACGGGTGGGGCGGGGGCGGGGGGGCGGATATGAGAAACATTCCCCTCCCTGCACTCTGGTAGAGAAAGGCCCTATCTTTCTCCGCTGGATGTTGTCACTGAAGGCCAAATCTGAGGACCTGCTGAGAATGGCAGAGAGCACAGCCTTGGTCCAGGCTGAGGCACTGAGCCAGCCCTGCACTTTTCTGCTTCTGACCTTCTTATTAAGTGAGGTTTTTACCATGTCTTTCTTTCACCACTAGAGTACCCCCATGGCCTCCCTGGGGGCTCAGTGGTGAAGAATCCACCTGCCAATGCAGGAGATGCGAGTGCCGTCCCTGGTCTGGGAAGATCCCACGTTCTATGGAGCAACTAAACCTGTGTGCCACAACTACTGAGCCTGTGCTCTAGAGACCAGGAGCCGCAACGACTGAAGCCTGCGTGCCCTACAGGCTTGCTCCACAGCAAGAGAAGCCACCGCAGTAAGAAGCCTGTGCGCCACAACCAGAGAGCAGCCCCTGCTCACTGCAACTAGAAAAAAGCCCACACAGCAAAGACCCAGTACAGCCAAAAAATTAAAAAAAAGAAACCTTCCTTACAAAAAAGAAAAAGAATACCTCTGCAATAAAAAAGTTGTTGCAGGTGAGATCCACTGGTGGATGCTGAAATTAGTGGGCCACAGGAGGAGAGACGGGACAGTTGCCTGACCTAACGTTACCTCCTCAAGACATTTATTAAGTCCATAGGGAAAAACAGCACCTTTAGAGTGGAGAAACCCAGAAGACATCACCTTAACCAAATGGCCAATGTTTTAACACCACCAGTAAAAGGACATTATCAGTCACCTTCTCCCTCTGATACGTTGCTTTTGGAATATTCTTGCCAAACAATGAAAAATCTCAATCTGTTTCATGACAAAGCATGAAACAAATCCAAACTGAGATACATGCTATATAATAACTGGTTAATACTCTTCAAAATTGTTAAGGTTGTGAAAGAGTGAGTGAAAGTCGCTCAGTTGTGTCCGACTCTTTGCAACCCCATTGACTATATAATCCATGGAATTCTCTAGGCCAGAATACTGGAGTAGGTAGCCTTTCCCTTCTCCAGGGGATCTTCCTAACCCAGGGATCGAACCCAGGTCTTCCCACATTGCTGGCAGATTCTTTACCAGCTGAGCCACAAGGGAAGCCCAAGAATACTGGAGTGGGTAGCCTATCCCTTCTCCAGTGGATCTTCCCAACCCAGGAAT
>NW_011494644.1:5550505-5550807 GCF_000754665.1 Bison bison bison
CCTTCATATTTGAATGAGATCCTTGCTGGGTACAATAATCTGGGCTGTAGGTTATTTTCTTTCATCGCTTTAAGTATGTCTTGCCATTCCCTCCTGGGTTGGAGAGTTTCTTTTCTTTTCTTTTTTTTTTTTTGATAAATTTAACGCCTTTTATTGCCATACCTCATTTTACTGTGCTTTGCTTTGGTGAACTTTATAGATACATTTTTTTTTTCCTTATTAATTTTCTGTTTAGTTGATCTATCCATAAGTGTGAATGGGGTATTAAAGTCTCCCACTATTATTGTGTTATTGTTAATTTC
>NW_011494644.1:5550907-5552000 GCF_000754665.1 Bison bison bison
TAGCCTATCCCTTCTCCAGTGGATCTTCCCAACCCAGGAATCAAACCGGGGTCTCCTGCGTTGCAAGCAGATTCTTTACCAACTGCGCTATCAGGGAAGCTCCTTGTGAAAGAGTCAGGTCTGTTAATTTGGAGGAACTAAGGGGACACGTCACTTCAACGTAACATGGGATCTCGGATTGGTTTCTGGAACAGGAAAAAAAAGACATTAGTGGAAAAACTGGTAAGATTCAGATAAAGTCTGTAGTTTAGTTGATAACACTAAACCAATATTAATATTGAGTTTTAATAAGTATTTTGGTTCTGCAGTATGCTGACATTAGGGGAAGCTAGGGAGAAATAGCAGCGGCTGCGCTTTACTGGAGCAGCCGTGAAGAGAGACCCCACGTCCAAGGTAAGAGAAACCCAAGTAAGACGGCAGGAGGGCATCAGAGGGCAGACACACTGAAACCATACTCACAGAAAACTAGCCTGCCGGGAGCCAGCACGGGAGTCCCCACCCATGACAAGGCCATGTGGGAGAGTTCTGGTGGGCAAGGCGAGCCAGAATTCGAGGGGTGCCCCTCTGGGCCTGCCTGAGCGTCTACCCCAAAACCAGAGTCTGTTTTACTATTTTACAACTTTCACCAACTCTTCTGACATTAACGGGGGGCTATCCCCGACCACCTTTCTCTGTAAGAAAATCAACTTAAAACTCTAGTTAATAAGTCTCCTGGACATAATAGGAGTGTTTCAATTCAAACTCCTCTGATGACTTTCTAGCTTGCCTGACAGGTTTGTTCAGATTCACAGCCTCCCAACCACGAGAGGCACGGGAAGCTTAAGATATTCTAACAAGGCAGAGCTTCTCAGAGAATAGAACTAGTAGAGGATTTCTTTGTTGAGCTAATGCTTGCTGCCAAGTTTCCATATCCTTTACCTACTGTGTCCCTGGGAGTGTATTGATTAATATAGTTGGTGTATAGAAATTAAGTAGTAGCTTTAATGTTTGTAACCTTGGACCCTTGAGTTAATTCTTTTCTTGTTATAGCCCACCACACTTTTGCCCTATAGGAATGCAACTTTATCTAACGCTTTCGGAGGGTGGCACCTGT
>NW_011494644.1:5552100-5552657 GCF_000754665.1 Bison bison bison
CTGGCTCTGGCTGCCTGTCACCGGAGGGGGAAGGTTTGCAGCCGGCTACCTCTGTTTAGTCCTTTTTTCCGTGCGCGGGTTGGCGGTGTCTTAGGTTAGGGCTGGCTTTTCGCATGGTAGATATCCCACAGTCTGGTTTGCTAGCCCAAATTATTTCGCTCAGATAGTGCTCAGGGTATTCAGGCCAGATTCTTACTCTCAGCGATGCAGCCCGCGCCGCGCCTCCCTGCCCAGCCCCCGCTTGCTAATGGCGGATGCAGGCGTCTGCGCTGCTTCTCCGCTGGAGGAGTTACCGCTGGGCTCGCAATCAGCGTAGTTTTAATTGTTTATTTATTTTTTCTCCCTGTTATGTTGTCCTCTGTGCTTCCAAAGCTCGGCACGGATTCGGCAGTGAGAAGGTTTCCTGGTGTTTGGAAACTTCTCTTTTTAAGACTCCCTTCCCGGACGGAACTCCGTCCCTCCCTCTTTTGTCTCTTTTATTGTCTTTGATAATTTTTCCTACCTCCTTTCGAGGAGTTGGGTTGCTTTTCTGGGTGCCTGATGTCCTCTGCCGGCCT
>NW_011494644.1:5552757-5554736 GCF_000754665.1 Bison bison bison
GCACAACTTAAGGTATAAAAACTACTTTGGAAAGTAAAGTGCGGGCCTTGCTCACTGAAGCTTGGTCTCCCCATGTCGTTCTTTCTCTTTCCTTTTCCTATTCAGGCTGATTCCATGGAGCGCAGGGGCTCTCTGCGTTCACTTTCCTGCCTGGGCTTCTAAGACCCACTCAAGAAGGTGCCTAAGATGGGGCACCTTCCGCGATTCGAGAGGGCGCCTGCGGCCTACGTGAACAGAGCAAGTCCCGTGCTGGGGCTTTATTGGCTTTCTGTGTAAACCAAGGAATATCAACCTCTTTTCTTTCCTCTATTTTCTTAACTGCAAAATTCTTTCCTTATCTCTTTATCTATTCTTTCACCGAAGTTGTCCTCCCGAGGGAATCTCTGGATCCAGCAGGGGCTGGACCCTGGCACTACCCAATCAGATCACACGAACCGCTGCTGCTGCTGCTAAGTCGCTTCAGTCGTGTCCGACTGTGCGACCCCATAGATGGAGCCCTCTAATTCAATGAAACTAAGCCATGCCGTGTGCGGCCACCCAAGACAGGCAGGTCATGGTGGAGAGGTCTGACAGAATGTGGTCCACTGGAGAAAGGAATGGCAAACCACTTCAGTATTCTTGCCTTGAGAACCCCATGAACAGTATGAAAAGGCAAAATGATAGGATACTTAAAGAGGAACTCCCCAGGTTGGTCTGGGTAAACTCCAGGAGTTGGTGATGGACAGGGAGGCCTGGCGTGCTGCGATTCATGGGGTCACAAAGAGTCGGACACAACTGAGCGACTGAACTGAAAGTGAACTGAGGGAGGAATATATGGGAATGCTCTGAGCTATTTCTGCAACTTTTCTATGAGTCTAAAATTAATTTTTAAGTTTCAAAAAATTAAACCAATGACACTCTCCTAAACTGTGTTTCCAAAAAGTAGCAATTTCCCCACTTCTGGAATTCGCTGTAGTAAAAATTTACTCAGAGATTCCACACAAAAGAGGATTTTATACAGTGTAGAAGGATTCCTCATCTAGTAACTGCATTACTAAATGCAGTTGTATAGGTTGATTATAAAATTTCCTTAATAATAGTATAGAGTATTGAAGTAATAATGAAAAAAAAGACAAGTTTTGAAGTAGTGGGGCTATGTTTGTACCCAAAATGTACCACTTAGACTGGTGTGATTGTTAGGTAAGTTATTTACTCTCTCTGCACCTCAGCATACATGTATATAACACTGAACTGCTGCTGCTGCTGCTGCTAAGTGGCTTCAGTCGTGTCCGACTCTGTGCAACCCCATGGATGGCAGCCCACCAGGCTCCCCTGTCCTGGGGGATTCTCGCCGGGATTCTCCAGGCAAGAACACTGGAGTGGGTTGCCATTTCCTTCTTCAATGCATGAAAGTGAAAAGGAAAGTGAAGTCGCTTAGACATGTCTGACTCTTTGCCATCCCATGGACTGAAGCCTACCAGGCTCCTCCGTTCATGGGATTTTACAGGCAAGAGTACTGGAGTAGGGTGCCATTGCCTTCTCCGAACTAGCACAGTCTAATTTGGTTGTACACTTTGTTCCTTAGAGCTAAAAACATACAAAATAACATAAGTAACACAGCAAAGACAAAGACTCAGCTTTCATGGTGACTATATTCTGCTCGGGAAGACTCATGATAAATTAGTGCCAGTGAAGAAATAAGTAAGAATATCAGAGACTGGGATGTGCTATGAAAATACAATAGGGTAATGAAATAAAGAATGAAAAGAATTAAAGAAATGAATATAGAGGTATTCATTTTAAAAAATGACTGCAGACTCAGCTGACAATGACTCTAGATGTGGGACTCCATTTGGGATAAGAAAGAACTTGCCATATGGACATGCAAGGGAAGAACATTCCTGGCAGAGGAAACAGCCAGTGCCAAGGCCTTGTGGTCAAGACACTCAGGTGGCTTCTATGCTTGCAGTGAAGGAGAGTGACATAAGACAGGATTGGAG
>NW_011494644.1:5554836-5561459 GCF_000754665.1 Bison bison bison
ACGTGGACAGATTTATTTAAGAGGCTGATGCAGAAGCTCAGTCAGGAGACTATAGTGACCTGAAGTCAGATGTCATCAGTGGAAAGAAAGGTGGGCAGATTCAGTACATAATTGGGGTTGATTTTGTAGACAGTGATTGCAGCCATGAAATCAAAAGACACGTGCTCCTTGGAAGAAAAGCTATGTCAAACCTAGACAGCATATTAAAAAGCAGAGACATCACTTTGCCAACAAAGATTCACATAGTCAAAGCTAAGGTTTTTCCAGTAGTCATGTACAGATGTGAGAGTTGAACCATAAAGAAGGCTGAGCACCAAAGAACTGATGCTATTGAACTGTGGTGCTCGAGAAAACTCTTGAGAGTCCTTCAGACAGCAAGGAGATCAAACCAATCAATCCTAAAGGAAATCAACCCTGAATATTCATTGGAAGGACTGATGTTGAAGCTAAAGTTCCAATATTTTGGCTGCGTGATGCAAAGAGCCAATTCATTGGAGAATACCCTAATGCTAGGAAAGACTGAGGAGAGGAGAAGGGGGTGACAGAGGATGAGATGGTTGGATGGCATCACTGACTCAATGGACATGAGTTTGAGCAAACTTTGGGAGATGGTGAAGGACAGGGAAACCTGGCGTGCTGCAGTCCATGGGGTTGCAAAGAGTCGAACACAACTTAGCAACTGAAAACAACCAGGCTTAGACAGGGCTTGCAGATGGATTAGATGTAAAGATAGGGTCTGAGGGGAAAAGCAGAGTCAAGGATGGATCCCTGGTTTCTGGACTGATCACCTGGAGTGGATGGTGATGCCATTTACTGAGCCCTAGAAGCAGATGGAAAAATGGGTCAGAAGCAATATTTAAAGCAATAATGCCTGAAAACTTTCCCAAGTCTGATTCATGAAGTGCAGGATAGAAACAAACCAAAAAATAACCCCACACCAGGCCCAACGTGATGAAACTGAAGAAAAACAAAGAGAGGCATCTTCATTTAGAAAATAAATACCCACCTTCAAAGGAACTGACTTATCTATAAAAGCAAAAGACCATGGAATGAAAATGCAAGAAAATAACTTCCAACATAGAATTCTATCCCCACTGAAAATACCCTTCAAAAGCAAAGGCAAAATAAAGACATTTCCAATCACATAAACACTAAGAGAATGCATCATTAGCATGGGCTTAAAAAAGAAACACAAAAGGAATTCTTCAGGAAGAAGGAAATTGACCAAAGAAGGAACACTGAAATGCAGGAAGGAAAGAAGAGCGATGGACTGTAAATATCTTGGTAAGTCTAAGTGAATACTGGATTCTCGTATCAATTATGATAATGTCAGTGAGGACTTCCTTGGTGGCACAGTGGATGAGAATCCGCCTGCCAATGCAAGGGGCACAGGTTCGATCCCTGGTCTGGGAAGATCCCACATGCCAAGGAGCAACTGAGCTACAACTACTAAGCCTGTGCTCTAGAGCCCGGGTGCCACAACTGAGCCTGCCCACTGCAACTAGAGAGGAGCCCCTGCCCCCTGCTACTACAGAAAAGTCCACCCCAAAGCAACAAAGGCCCAGCGCGGCCAAAAATAAATAAATGCAAAAACAGGATAGAAAAATAAAATAATAGTAATGTTAGTTGTATAAGTTATATATACAGCCATCTCTCAGGATCATGGGAGATTGGTTCCAGGACCCCCACCTCCGCCTCGTGAATACCAAAATCCAAGGATGCTCAAGTCCAAGGATGGCATAGTACTGTCAGTCCTCCATATTCACAGGTCCCCCATCTGTGGATTCAACCAATCACGGTGTAGAACCCACAGAAGGGAGGGCTGACTGCATATATATGCTAAATACACATTGAATCTGAATACACAACAAATAGCAAATGGCAGAGAAGGTACAATGGGGTTAAAGTGTTCTAAAACCCTGAAGGGGTAAAAATTACTAGTTTTTCTTACACTCTGAAAAATCAAGAATGCATATTGAAATCACAAGGATAACCACTGAAAGAAGAGCAAAAGAATGAATAACAGAAGTGAAAACTGGAGTTTAAAAAATGGTTGATTGATCTAAAAGAAAGAAGGGGAAAACAAATACAAAACAGATGGGGTAAAACTAAATACACTAGTGATCATATTAAAAGTAAATAAACCAAGCACACCAATTAAGCCTCCCAACCATCATATAGATACAGTTGGCGACAGCTTACAGGTAAAGAATTCGAGGCACAGAGAACTAAGCTGCCCAAGATTGTCCAGCTAGGAAGTCATGGTACCAGGGTTCACACCTAGCAGCCTGCCCCCGAGGCCTGAGCACGCCACCTCCTCTCTGTTCACCCAACACTGCTTTAGGTCAGCCCTGCCACAGGACTCTACCCAGATGCCTGTAACAAGTTCCTAACCAGGGCTTGCTGGTGCCACATCGTTGCCATGGTGACCATGCTAAGTCACAAAGTAGATCTCATCTCTCCTCCAAATTAAAATCTCTTCCTGGATTCTCATTTACTTCAGGACAAATGCACATGGTCATAAAAGGTCCTTCCAGATGAAGCCTCTGGCAAACTCCCTCCCCCTTCATCCACTGCTTCCTGCTTTCCTGCCCTACATTCCAGGAAGACCAGACTCCTGGGATTTCCAGAAAGCACAAGCAGTTTCCCCAGCCTGGGATGCTCCGATGCAGTTATGCTTCTATGCCTGCTCCTCTGTAGAGGTCCCCTGAAGGTCGGGGTCAGCCCCTCCTCCCCATCCCGAGCCCTTTCTCTGTGCCACGCCCCGTGCTGAATGCTTAGGGCATCTTTCCCGTTTAATTCCATGAAGTACCATCACTTTTCATCTTCTAGACAGAAAGCCAAATGCAGAAAGGCTACGTGGATTATCCAAGCAAATCCACTCCTCCAGTTGGTAAATATTTACTTAGTAACTACTTAGTAGTTACTTACTTGTGCCTGACACTCTCCTAGGTGGTGGGAAAAGAACAGAACAAACAGCCCTGCCCTCCTGTGAGCACACAAACTATTTTAGGTATACACACTGTATCCCACACACAGCTCTAATGGTAAAGAACCCGCCTGCCAACGCAGGAGACGCAGGTTTGATGCTTGGGTGGGGAAGATCCCCTGGAGGAGGGCACGGCAACCCACTCCAGTACTCTTGCCTGGAGAACCCATGTGGACAGAAGAGCCTGGTGGGCTACTGTCTGTAGGGCCATGGAGTCAGACATGACTAGAGCGAGCTGGCACACACACGACTGTATGTTGCATATATAATGTACAGATAGTGGCTGTTGGTACTAAGGGACATGAAGCAAAGTAGGGAGGAGGGAGAGAATGTGAAGCTGGCTGCACTGTTTTAAAAGGTGGCCAGGGCACACCTAGCTAAGAGGCTGACATCTGATGAAAGACATTAGGAGATAAGGGAGTGAGCCGTGGGGCATCGCAAGAGAAAAGGCTTCTGAGCACAATAGCAGGAAGTGGCTGGAGATGGGGTGGGAATGTGGAGGTGCCTTGAGGGAGGAGAAGCAGAAAGTGTATGCTGAAATCTTCATTATCTATCCACCAACCTGACCCCGACTAGACAGCGAGTTCCTCGGAGAACGGTCCTATCTCCAGACAGACAGAAGGCGTTGCTAAACAAAGAAAAGTGAAAGTGAAGTCACTCAGTTGTGCCCTACCCTTTGGGACCCCATGGGCTGTAGACTGCCAGGCTCCTCCGTCCATGGGATTTTCCAGGCAAGAATACTGGAGTGGTTTGCTGTTTCCTTCTCCAGGGGATCTTCCCGATCCAGGAATCGAACCTGGGTCTCCCACACTGCAGGCATACTCTTTACCATCTGAGCCACCAGGGAAGCTTGGACTTTAATTTTGAATCAGACAATTAAAGGGGCGCTTTCCCCGACACACCCTTTTATGGATCTGGAATCCTGAGGCTGGCGCTGACCACACAGCATCATCGCCCACCCTGTGCCTTCCCTTCCCTGCTCTCTGGAGATGAGGACTCTGACACAACGCCCCTCTGTCCTGAGAACTGGATCTGTACACTGCGGGCCTCTGTGAAACCTTCCTAAACCAAGGAAAGCTACAGGAGAGCCTGCCGGCAGCAGGGAGGCCCAATTCTGACCGCAACACTGGTTTCACTCATGTCTTCCCACTTTCTTAAAGAAAAACTGAGCTGTTTTAAATCCAAACAGCAAGTCAAACTAATGTCAGCCTCCTGCACATGCTAAGAAACGGGGTACCAAGCTGATGGGTTATGCAGCATCAGACAAAAACCTGTCTGGGAGAGGAGAGCTCTGGTCCTCTGTGCGGAAATGTGGGGAGGGGGTGAGAAACACGGCTGAGGCCAGACCAAGTTAGGACTGAGCTGCAGAGGGTTCTAAATGAGTAAGACCCAAACCACCCAGAGGGCACACCTACCAAATAACCCGTCTCAGACAGAGAACAGAGCCACGAAAAGAAAACCCGAGACGTCCACCTGGGAGAATTCAGGAGGTGCCAGGGAAGAAGAAAGGGCATCCTGGGGGCTGAGGGGTGGAGGGTGGCTTCAAGCCACACCCTGTGGAGTGACAGTGACCTGGAATCAGTCATGGGACCCACAGGAATACGTGGGCCAGGGAGAGGGAATTTATCAGGCCTTTGCTTCTTCCAGGAAGACCGACACAGAAGGGAAACATGTGGGGAGATACTGATCATTCAAATATTTGAAAATCATCTTCCAAATTCTAAGGAGACAGTGATCTTTCAATACTCGCCTTATTATCAAAATGACTACAGCATCTATGTATTTTACAACATGTGAACATTTTCAGACATAAAGACGCCTCTCAAATGATCAGTGTACTACATGGTTACGCTCTCCCCTACAACCTAAAGCGCAATCTTACCAGTTAAAATTAGGTTTATGGTGCTGTACTTTAGGTTTTATGGTTCACTCATCCTTGGTTAGGAACAGCCTAACCCTAACCCTAAACCATAATGCTGTGCCATAGGAAAATAAGATCTGTCCTGTGGTCTGTATCCAACAATTGTTAGGAAAAATAATGGCTGGTGGTACTTATCTAAATTGAAACCCCTGTCCACTTACAATGCTCCTCAACTCATATCAAATAAGCATTCCCACATAGGCTATGAACCTGAAGGACAGACTTGTAAAACACCTTTGATAATGGTGATCTCTAGTGCCCCCAAGTGGTCGTAAGTGATGTGACATCCTCAATAGGGAGTCATCCTGAGAGGTGGCAAAATCTTTGCCATCGGGGCATTTTTATCACAACAGGATGGCTGAAAAAGAAGGTATCAAGGGCAAGAGGGTCCAGAAAATATGGTTCCTTTTATACCGCTGTCGCCTCCTATCATAAAATCTTGGTAGAAGAGAGAAAAAATACAAAAGTTTGAAAGCCCACTGGAATTGAGTTAAAATGTGAGTTTTTATCTACTTCCATGGCCCAGGAAAAACTGCCTCTTGAAGGAAACGGCTGCATTTACTCTTGGTTATGAAGATTAAATAAGCATGGATGTGATTTTTTTTTTTTTTTTGCTTTAAAATGTTACTTACAAAATGTATGTATCCTTCTGTAACTTGCTTTCACTTAATACTACAACTTTAAAGCATTTTGTATACATCAGCATAGTACAAGTACCTGTTTAATTTCCAAAGTTAGTTAACACCAAAAAAAAAAAAAAGTTAACACCAAAAATATGGAGGTTGGCAAGGGGAGAAAGAGGAATATGGCTTGAAGAGGGCATCATGTAATAAATTTATTATATTTCATTACATTTTTCCACTTTTCTCTTAAATTCCAACTGTATACTATATAATCAACTGCTGTTCCAGAAATAAAACATTTTAAACATAAAAATATAAATTTTGCTTCTTAAAAGTGCATACACTTTGAATAATAAAACATACAAATAAATAACAGAAGTCAGTGACACATCTCATGCACTTGTTCTAAAATAATTTAAAATGTATGATACACTTTGTTTCCAGCCTCAAGGAAAGACATCCTGCCTTCCATATTACTGTACAACTAAAAAAGAAAATCATACACAAATCACTATGAATGGTGCATGACCACCACCAAAGCATTTTGTTATACAGTGATATGACATGCAGCTTTTAAGACAACTATAGAAATTCCACTGTAAAAACTTAAGAGTTCAATCAAGAAACTGCTTTTGTAATGGGGCTTGAATTCAATTTTAACCAGTGGTGAGAGGCACAGTTGGTGAGCAAAACCAAAGGGAACATAAATGCATATTTGAAAGGCCTACAAAGAGAACTTCAGCTCCAGAAACACAGTAACTGCTTCCCCATTTGGTATAATGACACCTCACCATTTAGAATAGCACCTAGGGGATTTCATATTGCATTTTCACCATTACAACAGGTATCACTGCTCAGGGCAGCCTTTCTAAAGGAGCATTTCCAACTTGGGTTTTTACTTCTAACTTATTCCTTGAAATGTTGAAAACCTCCAGTAAACTGTGTTTTCTTTTTCTGTAGGCAGCATCATGCTTAACAGGAAGAAACCACCCGAGAAGCACAGCAGCTTATTTTGAATATATTCATAGTGCATTCAGCCCACCACAGATTAAAACTAAATTTCATTCGCCTCCATAGGTAACATGTACTG
>NW_011494644.1:5561559-5569916 GCF_000754665.1 Bison bison bison
TTTCACATTCATTAAAAAAAAAAAAAAAAATCCTGAAACTACATTCTGGATAGTGAGAGAGTGAGCTAAATATTCCTTAACAGGAAATTGGGCAGCAGCCTCAGGTTTGCTACTGTAACTATTACAGGTGACCATGGTCTATCAGAATCAGGGACAGGTTTTGCAAAGCCACTGGAGGCTTTACTTTAGCATTTTCTAACTCAGAGTGACTGTCCTGCTCCCTGCCAAGGTCTGGCCCTGCTGTGGCCTCCGGCGGAGAGGCTGTGGGAAGGAGGCAAGCCCCACGGGACACCAACTGCTCCAGTGAACTAAAGACCCCCAGCTCCCACCAGACAGGCAAAGGCTGAGGCACACGATGCTCCAAGCTCCTCACATCAGAAAGGCACCCCCCCTTATCTCAAACAGGAGGTTGATCAGTAACTCTTTTTTTTTTTTCCCTTGTCTCTCCAAAGCAACAGAGGACTCTGAGTCATTTGTGAGTACTTCACACGGCAGTGATTCTCGCCATAGTTCTCAGCAAAGGGAAGGTGTATCACAGTGCTTCTCAATTCTGCAAATTAGAAACACTTCAGAGCTTTAAATATATTAATGGTAGCTCCTGGGACCTGCCACTACACTAATTAGATCAAAAGCTGAGGAGTGGGACTGAGGCACTTTTAAAAGTTCCCCAGACGATTCTAGTGAGTGCTGGGTATCCGAACCTCAGACAAGTTCTTCACAAGAGGCTTGATGGAATTCGGGAGAGTACGTGAGATCTGAAAAAAGCCTCCCGAGTCTGGATCTCCCTTCTCCCTCAATTGGGAAACACCAGTCTTAAGACGACTGTGAGCAGCTCTAGAACCTAACCCACGGTGGACGCTACTGTACACCTCACAGCTCAGTCTCATTGTGACCAGTGGTGGGGAAAGCGCCAAAGCTTTCCAGAACAGCTCTAAGTCTCTACAAAAGTGTCTGAAAATTGTTAGCACTGTTAGGAGTCACATTCTTTCCTTGTGACCACGATAGAACCCTAGAAGATATAAAAAATTAAGATCTATAGAAAATGGCAGGTTATTTTTAGAACAAAATACTTTAGGAAAGTCTTCTGGCTAAATACAGTATATAAACCACTGTGTGTTCAACACACCCATTTCCACTCCTGCTTGCAAAATACTTATTTTACACACAATCTTGCCAATGATTAAAAAAAAAAAAAATCGGCAAAGAGAAACACATGCAAAGCAAAACAAAAAATCACATTCATGCTTTTCAATACTGATTATAGAATTACAAATCCAAAAATAGAGCTCCATAATCTAAGAGATGTCTTTTTTTTTTCAAACTTACACTGAGTGTAAGTAGTCTGTATTTTTTCTTAGTTGTTTGCATAGGTAGTAAGAGCATGCTTTCTGGGTTAGACGGAGGCCATGCAAAATTATTTCCATTACTTGGGGGAAAAAAAATGATTGGTCATGCTCAAAATGCAGATGCAAAAACACTTTGAGAGTTGATCAAAAGTCAGTATGGACTGTTCATTTGAATAAAAGCATGGGATTTCCCCCCGAAAATATGGAGTTAGCAATAACATTACCCTTTAAGAAATTGCAGACAGACAGCCTGCACAGTAACAGCTATTTTTTGTGTTTATGTTTATGATATAGGCACTGGTTTGTCCGCAAATTTGCTCTTCTCAATTCCAAGTAATACAAAGTTCAGTGTGCCTCATAGAACACGTTTTATTGAAACTGTGCTTGTGATTTGCATACTATCTCAAAAATCCAACCCGGAAACACTAATAATCTTTGCATCCAATAATTATTATAACCTACACAGGAAAACAGCATCTCCAGCTGCTCAGTAATTTGTCAGAATGAAATTTAACGTCGGATGTCAATCTACTTTTTAAAACACGTTTATTTGAAATAGATGAGCTTTGTTCATAGCTCTTCTGTTCCTTTTTTTATAAAGGCTGCCACTTCTGTTTCCTTTACATTCTGTCCTGTTTTCTTCACGATAGGTTATTTTAGAGGGATGACCATTTTTCTCCCCACCCACCCACAGAAATCCCCACATCCACCTCACACAAATGCAAATGACCAAATTCTAATGAAGAGTGACTTCAGATCGGATTTCCAACCACTAAGTAGTAGAGACAGCACAGTCTGAAACAGAGGATGTGACAGTAAAGTATCTCCAAAGATGAAGAAGGGCACTTTTGGTTTCCAGAACAGAACAGACTTGTTCAAGAGGCCCACAGGCCTCGGCCGATCACCAGGATCCACCTGATCTTTCTGCTTGGAAGGACTGGCACCCCTGGTTCATCAGCTGTGCTCCCAGGGATCCTCAGCTACAGCAAACTCCTGAAGCTCTCAGCTTGCCTTTACAAGCAAAGCAGGCCCTCAACGAATGTTTGCGGAATGAATGATGAAAGGAGGATTACAGAAGAGGTCGCGGCAGCCTCACAGACAATAGCAGTATTTTGCTGCACCACAAACACCCCCACACCCATTTCTATCGGTCCAGTGGAGCACTACTTCCTTTCGTTAGGCTGCTTTTAGCATGAGAAGATACACAGCAAAGGTGGGAGATGGTCTTGAGGTGCCACGAGCTTAACAGTCTCTTTGTGCTTCCACATTGCATTAGGGGTTTTACAAAGGCAAGGTGTAGGTAGGGCTGTTGGAAGGAATGACGAGGACTCCGCGCACCCGATGTTCACAGGAAAAGAAATCAAGAATAAAGGTTTTAAAACGCAAACAAACACGACAGATGCAGCACTACTGTCGGTGGTTATTTTGTGCCTATCAGGAAATACGGCTGCTCTAATCGGGCCCACCTGGTTGTCAACCAGGAACCCAGGGCTACCATCGTCAGCAGATGATTTTTAACCCCCAAACACATATAAGCTCACTGTGCCAAACATCACTGAGAAGAGAAAAAACAGAACACCAAGTCCCTAACTCCACCAAAGAAGTGAACTGAACCAAGTGTAATTTTTCTATAAGATACTTCACACCACAAAGAGCATCTCCACACTTTTAGGCAAAACATCCTTTTTCTGTGGCTTAAAGGTTGCAACCTAATAACTAAGGATGAAATTTTCATTGCTTACCAAGATGCCTAGACAGTGCCATACTTCCTGATTATTTTTACCATTAAAATCTGAAACAGGAACTAAATTCCATAGACATACAGTTTATAGATATGCAAAGTTTATTTTTAGATCCCATGGAACTTTAATATACTTCATAGATTTGGTTTTTTTTTTATTATAAAGACACTAAACACAACAGAAAATCCATTCTTGGAGAACTCCGGAATAAAAATATTTACCACTGGGAAAATTAAATTACATTCTGTTAATGCTTAACTGTTTATATTCCCCACCTCTCCCCCCAAAAAAGTGTTATTAAAACACTGAGTAGTCCAACTATGATTCTAAGACAGCTTCAGATAAAAGATTTCAAATGAGATTTACCTATTAAATAACGATTAGAGGTTCAAATTAGACAAACACTCAATTCCAGATAATGACAACCCCACATCTGGTGCAATCTTTTTAGGAAATCAAAGTGATACTGGAAAACTCACAGTGGCTGAACACTGATGGAGCTGTCAATGTGCTGCTCGAAGCAACAAGATCAAGATGGAAGGCAGTCACAGCCCGGCAGGGGAGAGTGAGGCTGCTCTGGGGAGCCAGACGCCTGCACGGTGAGATGAGGACTCCTGGCACAGTGGTGGAGTCAGGATCAAGCACAATAGGCTCAGAGTAAGTGGATTTCACAGAGCACTAGCCTAACTCTCACAAGGCCAGATGTGTTGTCTTAAACATCGCAGGGGTCTACAATTCCAGCTTACCCTCAACACACATGGCCTCCAGACTTGCAGGTTAACCTGCTCGTGCTCAAATTAGCAGCAAAATAAAGCAACCTACTAGAAGCATTTCCCTAGAGGTATTCATAGCAAAGAAAGGGGAAAAAAGAAAAATAGGACAGTGCAGAATCCATAGCTATGCATGTAATGTATGTTCTAGTTACTTCACACACGGCAATACTGAAAAGGGAGATTATATAAATGGATCTGTGTACAAGGTGTTCAGGAAGAACCTGAAGAGTCCATGACTTTAAAAAAAAAAAAAAGTTAATATGTAAACGCATATAAACTTAGCATGCTATATTTCACAGCAAAGTGACAAATGCTATTCAAAGAGAATCAGAACCATGACTCTCTCCGACATTTTTAAAAAATGGAAAAAAAAAAAAGGCTAAAAATCCCAGAACACCTCCTAAAAGCTTGAAATAATCTATATACATATCTTATCTGTGAATTTCTTGAGGTTCCCTTTTTCTCTAAAGAAATGGAATTTTCACTGACAATGCCAGATGAAGCAGGCTCCATCCTGCTTGTGAGTTTCACTACATCTTCAGCACAAAGAAGAAATAAATGCATTCCTGAAAAACAATCCCAGAGAAGCCTGACAGGCAGACATTATGCACATAACACTGTCACACATCGCTCGAAAATACCATCACTGGCTGCTGGCATCAGGCAACTTCTTTCCTCTCCAAGTTACAAGACGAGGAAACACAGGTGTGCGTTCTTGGGGCAGCATGGAGCTTTCAATTTCTAACATAGGAAAAAAAAGCCACACCAGAGAAGGAAATGGCAGATTTATGCATCCAGTCTAGAATTCATTTCTTTTTTTCCAGGAATTTTCTCTAGTCCATTTCAAAACCGCAGTGACCTTAGTGAGCAAATTTACAAGGGGAAAAAAAAAAATTTAACTACTAGTGACTGGCTTTCTGGCTATCCGACTTGCCATCTCTTAGAACACATCCCACAGGTCAAGACAGCTTATGGCAACGCACGTCTTTGCAGATAGGAAGGTGGTAAAAGACTTCATTTCTACCTCTAAAAACTCTCTGTGGCAGTAGGAGAAATGACAGCAACCCACAGGCCACCTTCTTTGATCCTTTCACGGATGCGCAACCGTCCTACACTAGCTGAGTATATACCTGAGAAACATTAGTGTTAAAATATTGCCCTTGACAAAGACTGGTAAGATGGGGCCAAAGTGCAGAAAGCGACAGTTTTTCCCTCGGTTTATTTCTCTGTTAAGTGTCACAGTTTATAAGAGTTCCTGGTGCCACGTGACAATCCACAGTTGACGACAAATTCCGCTCAGATGAAACGAGAGTCAAGTAATTCATCCTTCTACAGAGCACACTAGTGATAGCTTAACTGGTTTCACAGGTTTCAAATCCCTAGTGTCCAATGAAAGTCATTAAGAGTTCTCTAGAAAGAAATATGTACAGTTACTAAAGGGACCATCCAGGGTATCATCTATAATTATTTCAGTTAGCTTGGTGTCAATGCTTTGCCTATGGCTGTTATTTGGTTCAATGGCAGAATAAGGCGACGCTTTTAACAATTTGCAATTGAATTCTCCACATACACACACGCACGCACACACACCACACAAACACACACACACACACGGCAGGCACATGACCCCCAAAAAATACAAAACAGAAGCATAAAGGGCTTTGGTGGGAGGGAAGGGGTTCTAAATAAATTAACATCTTTACACATAAAACACTTGGACTGCAGAAGTATCACTGAGGTTTCTGAGAAGGCCGTGCAGAGGTTTGCATGCTAGAAGGTAACTTTTTGGAGGATTTCTCAGCAGACTGCCTGCACCCAGGAGACGAGGGCGCTGCAGAATCGAGCTGGGAAGTCTTGGACTTGCGAGTGGACAGCAGGGAATGTTTACCAGAAGAGGGGTCCTTGGAGGCAAGCGGCTCTTTCCCAACTGCAATGGCATTCGGCTGCTGGGAGCCTGGCGCCTGGGAGCCTTTCTCTGCCTTGTCATCCACCACGCTCTTACAGACCGACTTGACGGAGCCCCCGCCCGCCTTCTTGGACAGCAAGCTGGTCTTGCCCAGATCCGTCGACCGCCGGGTCTCCTTCTGTCTCAAGGCCGACTTGAAGAAGGACAGCCCCTTGTCCTCAGACTTGCTGTCCCTCTTCAGGCCGGCCCTCACGCTCGTGCTGGGGGAGCGCAGGCTGGCCATGGAGGAGCTCCGCACGTGCCTGCTGTCTGCCCTGCCGTCCCCGGCCCTGGCCTGGCTCACGCGCGGGGAGTTGGGTTTGGAGCTGGAGGTGACGCTGGCCCTGTCGGAAACCAGGCTGTGTCTGGAGCCCTCTCGGCTTAAGCTCCTGTCTGAAGTCCTGCTCTTCCCAGGAGGGAAGGGGCCCCTCGGGGTGGGGCCTGAGGCTTTCTTGGCAGACGTGGAGGAAGCAGTATAAGCGAGGGAAGAAGCCGACTTCTGCTTCTGGAGCGAAGGGGACGACACAGACTCGTGGGACTTGGGGGAGGACTCCTTCTTTGGAGCAGGGGCAGGGGAGGAATGCCGTCCACTGGCCCTGGAGGAAGAATCGGCTTTGCTTCGGGAGCGGGAGGGCTTTACGGACACTTTCACGGGAATGGGAGAAGAAGGGGAGGTACTGGAAAGAGAGGACTCCTGGCTGGCCAAGGCTGGTCTCCCCTTCCGCAAGCTTCGCTCTGGCTCAGAAGCGCCTTTGGCGCTGGGGGATCTCTTGGTTGTGCTCTCTGGTTTCTTTGCGAGGGAGCCTGGGTGGCTTGGGGATTTCACCTCTTTGACGGGAGAGCTGTCTACAGAATCGCTCTGATCCACATAAGCAATCTGGTTATTGTTATCAAATGGATCAGAGACGGGGGGCAAGTGATCCCCATGTGCTGAGCTTCTGCTCTGTGTGTCCGCCACACTGGAGTTCAACTTGCGGGTGTCCGACTCGTCTCTGAACACACCTTCCATGACGGCCAGAGGGGCCCGACCCACAGCCTTGTGCTCCCGCCGACTGTGACTGTCGCTCGAGTCCTGGTGGCTGCTGGACAGGTTCCTCAAGCTACCGAAGCAGGAGATGGAGACCTTGTCATCCACAGCCTCCCCGATCTTCTCCAGGGTGGATGCAGAGGTGTGAATTGGAGAGTCCCCTGAGTAGCGGGAAGGGGAACTGGAGCGCATCTGCAGCTTGGCAGACAGGGACCAGGAAGGCCGCATGCAGTTTTCATTGACGGCCAAGGGGCTGGTGACAGACGGTCTGGATGACAAGCTCTGGCGCTGGACACTTCTCACGAACGGACGAGTTGAGAAGCCTCCTGAATGCAGCAAAGAGATTACCGTTAAGCCAAGCCAACAAGATGTGCTAGTAACATCTACAGAACAAAGAAGGCCAGCATCAGGGGATGACGGGAGTGTGACCTTCAGAGCCAGTGCGTCTGGGGTCAGTGAGTCATCACGCGATTTTAACTTTTCTGAGCCTTTACCTATAACATAGGGGCATTCTAACTTGGGGACCCAGCAAAGCACCTTCTTGCTCAACATCAGGGCTCAGCAGACTTTTCCTCTAACGGCCAAGACAGTAAATATTTTAGGCTTCGTGGGGCAGCTGTTCACCTCTGTCACCTTAGTGCAAAAGCAGCCACAGGCAACAAATAAACAAACAGGCATGGCTGTGTTCCAACAAAACTTTTTTTTGTTAACAAATAAAGACAGGGGCCATATTTTGGCCTGTGGGCCATAATTTCCTGACCCTTGTAACTCACAGAGCTACTAGGAGAATGAAATAAAATCTTCAAAGTCCTGTGCCCAGCAAGGTACCTGACATTGCACACTGCTCAATAAACGTGAGCTACTTCATTTACGGCTTCTTCATCTTACTAAGGACACTGGGGCCCACAGCAGTGAGGTCCGTGCCCATGACCACACAGGTAATTAGAGGCAGAGCCAGCACCAGAACCACAACCCCTTCTCCCAACTCAACATCACAGGCAGGCGGGCTGTGATCGCTGACTGTGAAAGCCATCAGTGGAAGGAACTAGAGACAACACGCTTCTACCCTGAGTGCCTTAAAACTTTCAAGAAAAATATTCATGATTAGAGCAGTAAGTGACTTTGAACTTCCAAAGAAAATATTCTAAATGAAATTCTCCACACACTTGCTACTGGAGCTGTGGTATTAATACAACTCTGTCTGGATGAGACCCTGAGAGACAGGCCCTGGTCCGTGGGCACCACCCAGCACGACTGTATGATGATGACCCTGAAGAGGTATCGATCCCCCCGACTCCACTATTTAAACAGACTGGGCGCAAACCATATCTAGGCTCCCTGTTGAAACAACAGTGAGCTCGAAGTTTAAAGGCTTTGCTGAAAACCACCTCCAAATAATAAACAAGCCAAGGGGCACTGCCAGTTTTTCACAAAATGTCAGGAGTGCCAGCCAGGAGCTTGGTGGTTACAGCCCAAGACTCTTACGCTACAGAAGACGACGCAACAGTTGGAAGAAGGGGCAGA
>NW_011494644.1:5570081-5570575 GCF_000754665.1 Bison bison bison
GAAGGGGCAGAGCTGGAGGTGAGACGGAGCTCTCCACGTCAGGCCTTCCTCCCGACTCCTGTTTTCTTCCTGCAGTTTGCGTTCAGGTTTACCATCACCACTAGCAAGCAGCACTTTACTAGAAGCGATGGAAATGCCGCCCACAGACTGACTGAGCCCTGCCGGGGTGAGTCACCGGGCTCGTGGTATCCCACAGAGGCTGAGCTCACCCTCTCCCCCTCCCAACGCTCAGGACTCCAGCTGCCTCATCGCCTCCCCCCAGCTTGGGTCCCGGGTGGAGCGGGGGGCTGTGTTGCCACTAGTCCGGCGGCAGCTGAAGGCAAAAACACCAGAGCTCAATTTTTATCAGCTCTGCCAAGCTTGCATACTGTGACTGTTTCCCAAATTCCCCCAAACAGCTTTACGCAAAGGCAATGGCTTCTGTTCTAGCTGCTCCTGCACTCCCCAAGCACACACCACAAGTCCCTCCAGGGAGGCAGCGTGGTGGGAAGGTG
>NW_011494644.1:5570675-5573490 GCF_000754665.1 Bison bison bison
ACCAGGCCCCGCATAGCAGCTCATCCCCAGGCAGCCTCCCACAAAACCCTCAGCAAATCGCAAGCTCGCTGAGTCCCCTCATAGCTACTCTGAAGAGTTTAAAAAGCACTCTGATTAAACTGTACCAGTTACTGTACAGAGTTAAAGCTCTAGCCTCCACGTTTACACTTTAAAAGTGAAAAACGACAGTGGAAGAAAAAAGTCCTGGATCCCAGACGAGAAGCAAAAGGCCCGGTGATATAAAAGGTTACGTACCATGGTGACCACAGCCACGCAGGCCCCTCACTGTCACCCACTTTTATGTCCCCCCACCTCCTTCTTGGGACTTGGCTCCTCAACACGAGGAAGCCTGTGCGCGTGTCCACGAGTCACTGTTTCAGAAATCTGTCACCGAAACCCAGACCCACCGTCGTCTTCACTCCTCTCCCCAGTCATCTCCACAGACTCTGACAGCGAGGCCAGGGAGGTGCGTCTGGAGGAAGCCGCAGAGGTCACGCTGGCTTGCTTGCTCCCGGGGAGTCGGCTCACCCAGTGTTCGCACAAGGAGGAACTCGTGGAGCCTGCAGGAAAGGAAGCGGGCACTGAGGTCAGGCCAGAAGCCCGGGGACCTCATTGCTGGGCCAGCGCTAACTCCCAGACCCCACACCATGCCCACTCGAATGCCCCCTGTGAGGATGAAAAAGAGGGCAGACTCCCACTCACGTCTGCAGCTGTAAAATCCAAGTACAGGGATGGGCACTTCATAAAGCAAAGTCTTAAGTGCCGGCAACAGAATGAACAGACACAACTGTTCATACCTTCCATCCACCCTATACACGTTTACTGAGCACGACAGCCCAGAGAGCGTTCTAAGCACCTGCAGTAATACACCAGACAGACAGACGAAAGCAAGCAGCGGTGTACTGTTACTTTCTTGGCCTTTGGTGAAATTTTTAAATCATTTAAACCACAGTATTAATATACAACAAGCAAGCACACACACACAGGGCCACGTGCCGTTCTGTCTTGTCTGTTCCAGGAAGGCCCTTAAATATGAGTTAGAACAATAGAAGCCACTCCTGAGATGGAGAGCATGCAGCAGCATGACTATCTCGAGGAGACCTCAAGGGGGTGTCAGGTCCGAGCACATCTCAGACTCTGGAAAGCACTGTGGGACGGTACTAGAGCCCTGGAGTTCCCGCCTTCTGTGAACGAAGAGAGCAGCTACAGACTGAGTGCTGTACTGCGTGGGGCGTGATGCACCAGGGGTCTCTCTGCCTCAGCGATGCTTCCTTTGAGCGGCTTCCGGCTTATCCCTCACAAGCTTCGAGGGGTGCAGGGATGAATAACTGCTCACACACGGCCACGTCCCACAACTCTGTCCTATTCTCTCAACTGCAACGTGGCACTAAGACGCCTTCTCCCCGTCTGGATTGTGTGTGGCTGCATCAAGTGTGGATACTGTTCTTGTGTTTGTTTAACACAACAGAGTAGATCTCCTCAAACTAAACCCAAGCCCTCTAAGATTAGTACAGCCTTCAATCCTTCCCCTAACAGAACAGGCCAACCTTACTGGAAAAAAAGAATAATTTGTAACGGTGCTTTACCCTTTGCAAAGGGCTTTAACCCAAGTTCACCTGATCTGCTGGACACAACGACCTCATGACACAGGTAGCATTATTACACCCATGTTACGGCTGACAAATACGTGGCTTAGATGGGACATGCTCCACGATAACCCGAGCAAGGGGTGGCAAAGTCAAGTCTGGTTCTGCTTCCAAATCACGCGGTCCCTCTACTCTGCGAGCGCCTGGTGGTGCTCTTCAGCTCCCTCGCTCACTGACTCCACAAGTAAACACACGATCGTGCTCTGAGCTGGGCTCCACTCTACCTCCATGCCAACTCCTGGTATCACAGTTGCTTGCGCATTCCAGCCCCGTTTCCTTGACTGCAACCATTCTGCCTTCCAGATTAAATGCAAATGTGACAATTAACCTGATCCAACCAGCAGAATCAGAGGACCTTCTGGAGAAGTCCTCTGGATCATCAAGCACCACCTTCTGTTCTCAGAAAAACCGCACCTGGAGTGGAATGGCCTTACCCGCCACCGAGCTGTTGGCCGACCACGACGGTATAGCCGTCCGCCTCTGGTAGAAGAGGATGTACGCCGTCTGCGTGCAGACCTCATCTTCCGACAGCTGCTGCACGTCACTGTCGTCGAAGCAGTACCAGAGACCGTCCACGGAGTTCTTGCAGAACGCTGCCAAAGAGAGCCCACCAGCCATCAGCACTGGGGTGGCCACCCTGGCCGCTCCGCTCCACCCACAGACACTGTTTCCTTGCCTCACATAATTCAATAACTTTTTAAGGTCGCAGGTAGTAATGCAGAGAAAGCGTTAAAAAAAAAAAAAAGCCAAATTCCAAATCATACACAGGCAAGATGTTTCATGAAATTCCAACCTATTTCAAATGGATGAAATTCTACTTAATCTTAGAAAATGAGTATTTAGTTAAACCAATGGCTTTCAGACAGAAATGCTTTTGCCCCAGGGGACACGTGGTAATGAATGGAGACCTTTTTGACTGTCACAACTTGGGGGGCGGCAGGGCAGGTAGGATACTAGTGATGAGTCGGGGGTAGAGACCAGGGCTGCTGCTGAACATGCTACCGTGCACAGGACAGCCCCACAATGAAGAGTCACCAGCAAACATGCTAATGTGCCAGGACTGAGCAGCTCTGTTTTAAGGATGCTGTAACATTTTAGTCTTTCGGGAACTAGAAATAATGATGTTAATAATAGCAGCAGCTAATACTTGTTTAACACTTGTTATGTAT
>NW_011494644.1:5573590-5576478 GCF_000754665.1 Bison bison bison
TCTAGTCCTTGAGCTTGTTCTTAGACCCCCACCCTACCCTGCCTCCCTCAGAGGCAGCAGAACGGTGCCTCATGGAAGTCCCCCGACAAACTGAGAACAGGGGCTCGTGAATGCATGCGGCCTTCTCTCCAGATCAAATTCTAAGCCTGAGATAAGAATCAAGAGCGCTGAAGCACCAGCAAGGACAGACAGACACAGCTTACTGTGCTGGGAATCGATCAGGGAGTGTGATGAGCTGGATCCGGAAAGCTGTGTGCGTACCAGTGCTTTCTGACTTACTGGGGTGGGCATAAATGAGTGCTACAATATTTGGCTGAACACCAGGACAGACTCAGTAGGGCCCCGGGGGCAGGACACATAAGGTCCCTGAGTGGCACCAGGAGTGACAGCCTTGACAGGCCACAACCACTGGGTAAGTGTGGACTCCGAGGAGATGAAAGGGACCCGGCGAGGCAGGGCTACACCAGACAGGTGCCAACAAAGAAGAGCAGGCGAAGAATCTATGACTGCAGGGTAGGAAGGCGTATGCAGCTGTGGACTCACTGGAACCAGAGGGGAAAGGCAGATGGAGCTGGTAAAACAGCAACTGTTTGGTCAGCGGCGCGGTCAGGCTTGATGCGCTATGGCCCAGCTGGAGAGGGGATGCGGTTCGGGAGTGGGAGAAGGGGTGGGAGGAAAATGGTACGGAGGAGCGTGCCTGAGAGAAGGTGGCTGAGCAACCGTGTACCAGCTCCAGTCTGCTTCTCCTCGGGATGCTCTGTCCTCAGCCACAGCATGGAAACTCTCAGGGGCTCACCAATGGGTTAATGATGTATTTATAAAATAATTTTGTGTGCTTTTCTTCCCAGCGCTGTTTTCTAAATTGTTTTCTAGACCAGTGCTATGCAAATTGTGTCTCACAGACTGGTGCCAGTCCAAAAGAGAAGCACCAAAACGGGGTAAGCATTTAAAAACATTCATAGTAGTCTGACGTTTTTATTGCGTTTTTGTGTAAGTTCTGGCTCGCGAAGGATTGGAAATTTTGAAAAAGATTTAAGAAATCTTTTAAAAGGTTCTTCATCGCACATCGTTTAAGCAGCGCTGTTCTAGAATCACTACAAGTCAGGCATACATATACCATGTAACTATAGGCAGAACCAGTGCAAAATAACACATTAAAATAAACATTCCAAGCGAAAGCTCAGAAGTAAGGTATCTTTAACTTAACAATGCTCAAGTACTTAAATGTTCTTATGAGAAAAGCAGTGGTATGGTCTAAGCATGGGAAGTAAAGTAAGTCAAGTCAAGTCGCTCAGTCGTGTCCGACTCTTTGCGACCCCATGGACTACAGCCCACTAGGCTTCTCCGTCCATGGGATTTTCCAGGCAAGAATACTGGAGTGGGTTGCCATTTCCTTCTCCAGGAGGTCTTCCTGACCCAGGGATTGAACCCGGGTCTCCCGCATTGTAGGCAGACGCTTTACCGTCTAAGCATGGGAAAGGGGAAATAAATGCAGAAAATATCTGAGTCACTCCTAGGTACCAGGCCCAAAGAAGCAGACATGAGCACTTTCAGCTCCCTTGCATGGCCACCAGGTTAGAATAAGGTTCTTCACCTAAGGTCACAGAGCTAGGAGATGTGTCTGGCTTCTAGCCCACACTCCTCTAACTAATTGTACTGCCTCCAAGGTAGCTATGGTTTCCAGGCACTTTCCAGTCTGTTCCATAAACAGAGCAACACTGTCCTATTTCCTCAACATTTTCTAGCTAGAAACCACACAACATGCTTGTCCATATTTTCCTGAGAAACAGTCTTCCACATGGAAGATTCTTTACCAAAGCTGAAGCTACACAAACACCAACCAGGGATGCTGGACAAAGTATTACTTCACCAGCTAATGAGTGAAATTAAATTCCCTCTAAGTCCCTTTCAATTCTCAGAGTCCCTGAGTATATAACTCTGTGACTTAGTATCAAAGAATGGAGATATGACCAGGAATGCCCCAAGAGGAAAAATCCAACTAGATACACAAAGTGGTTCCCATAGAATATAAATATAAAATATGTAAGATACAAAATCTAGTATTAAAATCTGGCTTTAATAGATTTTTCAGTAGATCCTCTATCTCCTTCTTCTCCTAGAAAGTGCTTCCTAGGGCAAAGTAGAGGCCATCCAAAGCGCTCCACTGAGATACACTCCAAGTTCCATCATTCCTTTCACAAGTGACTGCAGCTTGCGGCATCTAAATATTGAAAGAATTTGAACTTAATGGGTTTCAAGAACAAAAGATTGTGTCCAGTCACACTCAAGCTCTTGCCTCCTGGAGGAAGAGCAAGTTAAGAGAGGAAGTGTGCAAGGCCAAGGAGGGGGTCTAGGACCCGACAGGCTCATTCACCGTGTTATGGGGCTAACTGCCAGGGAGGAGTCTCAGAAAGCCTGAAAGACCAACCGGCAGGGCCAACCGTCTTCTACCTCCCCCCACGTTTACGAACCAACAGCGCCCTGTTGGGGCCCATGGTGGAAACCACTGAATTGAGGATGCAAGAAAGTCCCAGAGAAGTGTTTCTGCCAAACAGGCTGAGTCGGAAGGACATAGAAACCCGAGTCCTGGCCACCCACACATCAAGTTCCCCCCATACACAGATGTCCAGGCAAGAAGCCCCCAATATACGTGCCTCCCCAGCATGCATGCATGCCCTGAACCCCATCACTCCATTTCTGAGACTCAATCTCAAAGAGATACAGAATTAACACAGAGAAAACGGGACGATGCACAAAGATGTTCACCAGTGTCATCTTCAAAGGACATGGTTATATATCAGACTAGAGTTTCATCATCAGAATATCCTGCAGTCATTAAAAATAACGTTTACCAAAAGTTAAGTGTCTGCCCCGTGAGAGTAGGTGGC
>NW_011494644.1:5576578-5578954 GCF_000754665.1 Bison bison bison
CGCAGCTTCCTCTGACCCTCCAGGAAGGGGGTGCTCTGGCCACTCTCTTCTCCTGGCCCCTGTTCTACCCACAGTCCACACTTCAATCACAGAACCTAATACACACTTCGCTCTTTCATATTACGTGTGCCTACGCTGTCCCAACCACTTGTTTACACTCTTGGAAGACAGAGGCTGAGATTTTTTTCGTTTCCAACATGTCTCTGATATGTTATGGCCCACGGCAAGCAAGAAACAGAGGAGGTGCTCCATAGCGGTTCACCCGTACAGAGCACATCAGTACAGACCACAACAGTATAAAGTAACGGCCAAAACGTACAGAAAACATTGGAAGTTAACACCACTTATCGAAATGTTGCCTACTTACAATGGGATATTATTCAGCCTTAAAAAAGAAGGACATTTTGACACACAGTACAACATGGGTGACTCTTGAATTCATTATGCTAAGTGAAGTAAGCCAGACACAAAAGGACAAATACTGTATGATTCACTTACACGAGGTACCCAGAGTAATCAGTTTCATAGAAAGAACAGTGGCTGCCAGGGATGGGGGAGGGTTCAACAGGGAGTTACTGCTTAATGGATGCAGGGTTTCAATTTGGGAAGATGAAAGAAACTCGAGATGGACAGTGGTCATGACTGCACGAAGATATGAATGAACTTAATGACACTGAACTGTATGCTTGCTGCTAAGTCACTTCAGTGCTCCCCCGTCCCTGGGATTCTCCAGGCAAGAACACTGGAGTGGGTTGCCATTTCCTTCTCCAATGCAGGAAAGTGAAAAGTGAAAGTAAAGTCGCTCAGTCGAGTCCGACTCTCCTTCTCCAATGCAGGAAAGTAAAAACTGAAAGTGAAGTCACTCAGTCGCGTCCGACTCTTAGCGACCCCATGGACTGCAGCCTACCAGGCTCTGCCGTCCATGGGATTTTCCAGGCAAGAGTACTGGAGTGGGGTGCCATTGCCTTCTCCGGAACCGTATTCTTAAAAATAGTTAAAAAGGAAAATTCTGTTGTGTGTTATTTATCACAGTTTCTAAAAAAATTTTTTTTTCTTTTAAAGTTTTTGGCCATGCCACAGAGATGTGGGCTCTTAGTTCCCCAACCAGGGACTGAACTCTCACCCCCTACAGTGGAAGTGCAAAGTCTTGATCTCTGGACTCCAGGGAACTCCCACCACCGTTTTCTGAGTAATAATCTCACGGATTATTTTGGAGCGGTATCCTCATGGGTTGATGGCACTATTCTTTTTGCCTCTTTCTAGTCTCTAAATTTCATGACGAGCACTACTGCTTTGACAAATCAAAAAAATTAATTTGAACACAAAGCAAAAAGAAAAACCCTTACAAGTCACTTTAAAGACACTATTAAAAAAAAGTGGTCCACAACCACTCCAAATCAGGGAGATGCTAGGCCCTGAAGGAAGCAGAGCAGAACCTTAAATGGGGCTGTGCAGGTGAGGTCAAGAAGGCAAGTCCTGGGTGAGCCAAATGAGGCCACCCCTCTGCACAGGCTACCACTCTCCCTGCTCGGGTCAGAGCCTGACCAGATGAGGCCAGGGAACAGAGAGCTGGAAGGTGAAAGCTGCCCTCGTGGTCGGCACACTTCCCGCTGGAAGAGAAAGCAAGGTTCTAAAGCACAGCCACCCTGTCGCAAGCACAACACGTCGGGGGGATCGTCAGCACAGGCGCCCGGCCTCTCGCGCTGCAGACCTGTGTAGTGCCCCCCTTGCATGGTGCCATGATGATTGCACACGGCATACAGGTCATAGATGTAGTCCTCAGGGTCCCTCCCGAGTCCGTAGGGCCGTCTCCATGGAGACCAGTGGGATGGCAGACTCCAGCTGCTCTGGCTTCGCTTAACCACGTGAGGTGTCATGTCCAGGCCGGTCAAAGGGAACTTGACCATGTTCTGAAGTTTCATACGCTTGTCTCCTTCCTGTTGCAAGAAGAAAAACAAGTCCTGATGGCACATTCATGCGAGCAGAGGGTAGGCCAGTTCAGCGTGAAAGGCAGACTCTATTGGCTAAAGTAGGTTTGAGTTTCCTATCTGATGTTTCCAAAGACATACGACACAGGGAACAGGTTAATACAGTTAACTACTGGGGTTGGCCAAAAAGTTCATTCACATTTTCCCGTAAGATGCTATAGACTAACCTGAACGAACTTTCTGGCCAACCCAATACCTGGAGGGTTTTAATATCACCAAAAATGGAACCCACGATTAACTACATGTAAGAGGATAATGAGCTTTCTGGTCCTTACCTAATAAAAGTTTTTAACATGCAAAATGACAATTTCCGGTGGTTCATCCAGAGGCATGAAAAGGAATGGAGTAACAACATATGTCAAGGGACAGCATGGTGTTGGCACCGAAC
>NW_011494644.1:5579054-5592545 GCF_000754665.1 Bison bison bison
CCTCTTCCCGGCCCTTCCTCCAGGAAGTACATTCAAAGTTAACAGTGACTCAGCTTGCTACATTCACTGAGCTGACAACCTTAGGCAACCTGGAAATCTTGCCATCAGTTGAAAGATATCTACTGAATGTTTCCTGTGTCTATAGTGAAAGTCACTCAGTCATGTCCATGGAATTCTCCAGGCCAGAATATTGGAGTGGGTAGCCTTTCCCTTCTCCAGGGGATCTTCCCAACCCAGGGATCAAACCCAGGTCTTCCACATTGCAGGCGGATTCTTTACCAATTGAGCCATAAGGGAAGCCCTCCTGTGTCTATGGGGGCTTTAAAAAAATGAATCAGGTATAGATAATGCCAATTCTAAGGGAAAAAAAAAAGTTCCTAAGAGAAAGGCAGGCGGTCCTGCAGGATCAGGCTAAAGAACCTGGATCCTGCTCTGTAGTCAAGGGGGAAGCTTGGGGAGGAAGCTTGGGGGAAGTCAAGGGGACGCTCTGAGGCAGGAGATGATGTCATCAGAGCTGCCATGAAGTAGTGCCCAAAATGTGCTCCAGAGGGAAGAGCAGCGTAGGTTACAAAACCAATAAAAAGACACCGCAACTGCAACCTGCTGGGAAGGAGCAGAAAGTTGGAACTGGCAGGATGACAGCAAGAATGGGGAGAAGAGGACACATACAGAAGGAAGTGGGGAGGACAACCAAGCCTAGATGTTAGAGACAAGAAAGAATAGTCAAAGATGACACTACAGTTTTGAGCTGGGGCGCTGGAGGCGTGACTATATGTCTTCAAAAGAAACAGAAAGCAAAGGACATCAGTCTGTGTGTGTGGAAAGAGACAGAGGGCTGGGCAAACCCTCAACAGGCCGTCCACCCGCAGACCCCAATGGAGGCGTGCAGCTGGGACACTCAAGGCAAATGCTCACTCCTCACTAGCACAGGGGCTGGACTCCAAACCTCCATGCACTAAGCCCCGCCCCGGCGACCTTGTGTGCGCCCCCAACATCTTCACTTCATCAGCGAATCTTAGACATCTCCCAATCTATCCGGGTCTCTCCACCTCCGCTGCCGCAACTCCAATGCCAGCCATCAGCCGGGCCTGCCCTGGATAAACGGCCTCCTTCAGACCTGTCTGCATCCTTGTAGCCTCTCTTCAAATCACGCCTTTGGTCATGTTGCTTCAGTGGTTCAGAACCCCACTCTGCCTACCAGGCTTGGATGGCCAGCCACAGCCGGCCTCTTCTACTTCAACTCTCGCCTTTCTCCCTGACCCCCCGGACCTCCAGCCACACTGGCCTCAGCTCTCAGCCCCCTGCCCTGCTCTGCACCCGCTGTGTCCAGGCACTATGTGCATGCCCCTCCCTCACCTGTTGTAGGCCTCCTGCTGATCTTTCAGATCCACACCTTCTTGCAGCCAGGCTCAGAGACTCCTCCAGCATCTACCTTTCATTTACCTCCCTTACAAGGGGGCCGCCCAGGACAGCTCTAACCTCAGGAACAGACAGCCTTTTTGGGAAAACTGACTCACAAAGCCATACAATGCAAAGCAGATTTTCTTCGTATACATGTATGACTCATCTCCCCAACTGTACAACAGCTCCTTGGAAGCAGGACAACACCCGTTATTAATTTAGGTAGAAACAGAATTCTTCCCGCCCCCAGAAAGGAGCTCAATTTTTTTTTTAATCCCAAGGCACACTTACATGAGCACAACATTTACAAATCTAAAGCAAATCCTCAGGAACAAAGTAAAATATCTGCCGTATGAACTAAAATGGTTGGGATTCAAAGGTCACAGGACACTTGAACTTTGCTTTGGGAAAGAACAAAACAGGGCCCCAAACACAGGGAAAATGTGGGTCTGTAACAACACAAGATCGTGGGCTCTCACGGGGACACCAGAGAACCATCCCCAACAGCCCGCCAGTAGGGGGCGTAAGACACCTGGTCACAGTGCTCTTCCCTGGGCCAGAGGCTCTCCTTACCTGTCGAAATCTCTTCAGATGGATAATCAGCACATCGGGCAGAGTCCAGAGGCTCAATGTAATGCTGCCTTGCTGCAGCTGCTTACAGTGCGGGCACCGCCAGGCGTCGTCAGGGGCGAGCTGGAAACAAGGAGCACGACGCTGTTAGCGCCACTTAAGCAGGACCCCTAGAGGAGAAAGCCTTGTCTCCTCACTTCTGGGCCAAGGCATGGCACAACTCTGAATCCCTCTACAAACTACGTTTAATGGGAGTCAATGGAAAAACACAATCAAAGGGCTACGGGTGGCACCCAAACACTGGCTGAATAGCTGCTGCTGCTGCTGTTGTTCACTCGCTAAGTTGTGTCTGACTCTGTGGCCCCATGGACTGCAGCACGCCAGGGTTCCCTGTCCTTCACCAGCTCCCGGAGTTTGCTCAAACTCAGGTCCATTGAGTCGGTGATGCTATGTAGCCATCTCATCCTCTGTTGCCCTGTTCTCCTTTTACCTTCAATCTTTCCCAGCACCAGGGTCTTTTCCAATGATTTCTGAATAGACTCTCTCAAAAAGGAACGACCAATGAGGTAAATCCTACAGAAAGATGTTAAATGTCACAGAAGCTCGTCATACTCCCAAACTCGTCACCTTTCTGTCAATACAGTTCCCCTTTCTCCTCCTGTATGTCCTACCCCAGCAAATATCACTACCACCTGTTAAGAGCAGAACACAGGGGTCATCCCAAAGCCTCAAATCCTTCCCTCTTCCTCCACTCGTCCATCCAAGATAACACCCCTCTAACATTCCTCACACCTGTCTCCTTCCTTCTCCATCCCCCTCAACCCAGCTTAATTCAAAGTCCTCATTCACTCTTATCCCTTCTTCCTCTAGTCTCTTAATTGTTCTTCCTCCCCCAAACATCAAACTGCTCCAGACAATCCTCCCCCTCCTGCTTACCACCAAGATCTTTCTCAACACCAGTCTGAGGCCTCAAATCCCTGGGTGTCCCATCTGCAGGGAAGGATTTCAGGAAGGGGACATAGATGTGCTAAGAGGACATGTCTGGTGAGAGAGGTTTTTTAAATTTCATTCTGGATTTCAGAGATGCCTCAGATCTGGAACCATTAACATGATGAAGTGAGGGCAGCCATGGGAACAGAACAGATAGCCATGCCCTCTGAGACGTCAGAGAAGCCAAGGACAGAACCTGGGGGGATGTATATTTTTAAGGGAAACAAAGATTGAGAAATCACCGAAAGCTGAGGATACAGTCAGAAACTCAGGCAAGTCAGCAGCATTTCTTTCATGCAGACCAAGTTAAGAGTGGCAAGAACAGGCTGGTTATCAGAACCACATCCCATGGAAAGAATTGAATGCAGACTGAGCAAAGGCCACTGAACTGAGCCCAGGAGGGGCCCAAAGAATCCTGGACAGCTGTCAGAAAGCCAAATCAGAGAGATGACGAGGGATCTGGGAGGAAGGAAGGAGAACGCGCTGAAACCACTAATGATCAAGTTGGGCAGAAAAGAAGAGAAAGACTGGCAGGACAGCCTGAAGGGGAAGCAGAGGTCAGGGGATTTCTTTCACGACAGGAAGACCCAGCTGTGTGTGCAGGAAAGATGCGGAGGGACAGGCGTCTGAGTGGCTGGAGCTGAGTGAGAACGCTAGACAGGAGGGACCTATGCTGTCATCTGGCAAGTCCACATCTTGGCAACATGCAAACTGTCCACCTAAGTACATGGCCACCCGGCCCAGCGCTCCTGGTAAAGAAGCAGGCTGTTTGTTTTTTCATTTTCAACACATCGTGAACAGATACTCTTTTATAAGATACAGCAAGAACGTCATGACAATGTCCAATAGTTTTGACAGTTTCTACAGCAACGCTCTGTTCCTGTACTGAGCGCGTCATAAACTGCCACAAAGCTGCCAGGTCTATGGAGCACAGCTGGAGCACGGCCGGCCTCACGAACTCCTGGCAGGGAAGGCGCTGGCTCAGGAGGCAGCTGCTCCACTTTCAGTCTGTTATAGAGTTCGTCCTCAGATTAAGATGAAATTACTCTCCCTGCAATTTCCAGTCTCTAATTCTGCTTTTTAGTTAAAAGAAGTCCAAATCCTCATCCACAAGATGAAATGGATGAAAATACCTATCAGATCTTCACTTTAGGTCTCCTTTGTCAAAACACATTCAGCCGTGCCAGGATTTCCAGATGCACCATCCACAATCCACACTCTCTGCCTGTGCCCCTCGATGTCAGTCTCTTAACAGTGAACATCCAAGGTGATGAGGAGAGAAGGGCTGTCACCACCTGAGACCTGGACACTGTTTCCAAAGCATCCTTAGGCAGCCAACAGCACTGACATTCGCAAATGCTGTTGACCATCACTACTGAGCTTGCAGACAGCCTGACCCCAAAATTATCACCACACAGCCTAAGTTTGACCTGCTCCTCTTTCCTATCTGAACTGTTATTTCTGGACCCAATGACTGAGCTTCCCAAGGAACACTCACTCATTCATTGCAGGACATATTTATTGAAAGCCTTCTATGGAAGTGCTGGACCCTGCAGTACTTGCTAGGGTTATTTTACGACCAGGACAAAGTCTCTTACCTGCCATGCCCCACCACATCGGCCTCATTTCTGTTTCTCAACCTTTCTTCTACCCCACGGCCTTAGCTTCTTTATTTACTTGTTTATCCCCACTACACTGTAACAGCCTGAGGGCAAAAATGCTGTCTGTCTTGGTCCCTGCTATAACCCCAGGCCAACCACAGGACCTGGCACATAGTATGCACTCAACAAACAGGTACTGAATGAACAAATCCTGATTACAAGATCAGTGAGATGTTTTGTAGAATACCAATGTTGTCATCTGGGCTTCCCTGATAGCTCAGTTGGTAAAGAATCCGCCTGCAATGCAGGAGACTTGGTTCGATTCGTTGTCATCTAGTGAAAGTGAAAGTGAAGTTATGTCCAACTCTTTGCGACCCCATGGACTATAGCCCACCAGGCTCCTCTGTCCATGGGATTTTCCAGGCAATAGTACTGGAATGGATTGCCATTTCATTCTCCAGGGGATCTTCCCAACCCAGGGATTGAACCCGGGTCTCCCGCATTGTAGACAGATGCTTTACCGTCTGAGCCACCAGGGAAGTCCCCATCTAGTAGATCTGCCCAACTTTAAGCTTTGCTGCTGCTGCTGCTGCTGCTACGTCACTTCAGTCGAATCCGACTCTGTGTGACCCCATGGATGGCCTCCCACCAGGCTCCTCTGTCCCTGGGATTCTCCAGGCAAGAACACTGGAGTGGGTTGCCATTCCCTTCTCCAATGCATGAAAGTGAAAAGTGAAAGTGAAGTCACTCAGTCGTGTCCGACTCTTAGCGACCTCATGGACTGCAGCCTACCAGGCTCCTCCGTCCATGGGATGTTCCAGGCAAGAGTACTGGAGTGGGGTGCCATTGCCTTCTCCAACTTTAAGCTTTGAACATCTCCCCACCCCCCAAAAAAAGGTAAATAGGATAAGGGGCTACACAGAGCATGTAATCAGTCAGGTTCAATGTCAATCGTTTTATATACGCCTAAGATTAATATGTCTAATGAAAAAATAGTAAAGGAACTAGCTATTAACTGAGTGGAGGAGAAAAGGCTTAGTAAGAAGATGAAAACTATTTTCAAACATCTGAAGGATAAACAAGTAGAAGAAAACGAAGACCCATTCTCAATTGTTCTTAATGACCTGAGAGTTTGCCTGTGTGTTGTAGCAACTGAGGACGTATTTCAAGGTAACATCAGTCACCATCAGAGATACCCAAAGAAGAAATAGTGTCTCTGACAAACGGCAGCTGGACAATCATCTATTTGAAATTAGCAGAAGAACTCAATCATTAGAAAAAAGCTTTGAAGTCCCCTCCAACTCTGAAATTCCATGATTCCCTACATGCAAGAATGAGTAGTAACAATCAGTAGTTGGAATTATGATCCTAAACATCAACTCAAAATCAGATGAACTCTAAGTGCTCTCATCAAGGTTTCTCAAGGTGTCTAAACCTGAAAAGGCTTAAAAACCACACAGCACTGTTGCACGGTGAGCAGCAAGAGTGCTTCAGTTCCTTGGTTCTGACTGCTACTGTAATGTCTGTTCTTTTCCTCTACACTGAAAAGGCTATTTATGTATCCTTTTAAAAGTATTGAGAAAGTCAGCACACTATATTAGCTGCATGAAAGGGTATGAATGATCCAGAATATCCCTCCATAAATTTGCTTTATCATGAACTACAGTCGCACCTAACTAAAGATCTCCAAGTTAGTGGTAGTTTTCTAACTGTGTGTTTAATACAGGGTTTTGATCCCAGAATAATAACAGAAGGATTTTTACAAAACTGCAAAGGAAAAGGCACTTTAGCTTTGTCAACGAATCAAAATACACAAAGAGATGGACAGGGAAACACTGACACGGCCAAAACATCTCTATATACTAAGATTCATGCTAAACTTGCTGATGTTTTAACAGAAGCAGCAGTAGATTCCTCTTGGTCATTAACAAAAAAGATAAACACAGTGACCCCTTCATGGTTGAGATCATGGAGATGAAACATAAACCTGAAACTATGTAAGCTTAACCAGAGGTCTTGTTTTGGACGATGGGACATGCCATCCTGACGTGGAAAAAGAAAAGAAAAAGATGCATATATCCTTATATGCAATGTGCCATTAGAATACAAAAAATCAGAAGTGAATTCTGGCTTTTTAAAAATAAGAGTGCAGGGGAGAGAGAAATTAGTAAAGGCTGAAAGAAAATTCACTAAAGATGGAGTTTTAAAAGTAATAAAACTTTACAAAATAGTGTGGCTGTGACTTAAAGGGTGTACTATTGTTAATCAAAAGGGAACTGACTCCTTTGCCTTAAATGCTCTTGCAAAAGAAGGCCTAGTAGCTTTGCACAGAGCTAAGAGCAAGGTGGAAAAGCTGACTCTGGCCTGTGGTGGGGTAGCTCTAAATTCTTTTGATGACCCGAATCCTGACTGGGACATGCTGAACTTGTCCATGACTACACACTGGGAGAAGACAAGTTCGCCTTTATTGAGAAATGCAACATCTGTGACATTACCGGTCAAAGGACAAAATAAGCACACACTCATGCAAATCAAAGAGGCAATAAAAGATGGCTGGAGGGCTGTTACAAAGGCTGTCGATGATGGCTGTGTCACCCCCAGTGCTGGTGCAGTGGGCGTGGCAATGGCAGATGACAGCCTTGATTGTGTACAAGTCCAGTGTGTAAGGGGCAGGGCCCAACTTGGGAGTCCAAGTATTGCTGATGAATTGCTCACTATTCACGAGGTTCCTGCTCAGAACTTGGGTTTTGACCTTCAGGAAACACCAGTTTAGGTTCAACCAGAATATTCAGAATCAGGTCAGTTTGTGGGTGTGGACTTGAACGCAGACGAGCCAATGGAAGGCATATGAGATGACTGCTATGTAAAGAATCAGCTTCATCACTCCTGCACTGTAACTGCCACCAACATTCTCCTGGTTGAGTTTATGAGAGCTGAGATGTCTCCTCTAAAAGGAAAGTAGAACTGAAGCTTCCCTTGTATCATCTGAATCATGAAGACTCTATAGAGTGATCCTAAGAATATAGGTATGGAATTTTGATCCAAGCCTCAAATGAAAGGAATTTTCTTTTTTCATTTGAAAAAATAAGACAACACTGGCACCTATTCAAATTCTGAAGTTTTGAAATTACAGTGTATTTTAAACTGCTCTGAATTATACACACATACAGCAGGCTATATTTATCCAATGAACAGGATGTTTAGCTTAACTTAGTTATATAAAAATGTTAGATAAGCATATGTTATCTACCTTGCTATTAAATATTCCTGTTGAAAACACACACACAGTCAAGGGTCCCATCCACTCTCTCAATTACCGAATCCCTATAACCTGCAAAGCACCATGCTAAGTGGTCTAAACCATGCTGTTCTACACTGTGCAGATTTACATCTGTATCTACACTGTCCAAAGCAAGAGCAACCAGCCACAGTGTTTCCTGAGCCCGTGAAATGAATTTTCAATTTTAATTAATTTTAATAAGTCCTGGCATCTATGTTCTCACTACCAAAAAGTTGAGAACCACTGATCTAGTTACAAAGGAAAATAATTTAATGTCAAAGTTAAAACAAAAAAATAACTTAATCATTAACCATTAAAGAGGAGGGAAAAAAAGAACTATACAAAGGTTTGTGTCTAGAGCATTTTTTTCCAGAAATTCCAGAAATTTATACTGCTTTTTGTTAAAGTCGTAAAAGGATTAACACTAAGATGCACATCACGTGTGCAGAACCTACATAAGTGCAAGCACTTCCTGAGGCCTTCTCGGGCGCAACCTGTCCTTCTCCAGGGCCATCCCACCCTGGTGCCTCCCTACTGCCCCCATCACCCAACGGACGCTGCCCACCCTTACCCGCTCCTCTTTGGTGTAGAGTTGGAAACACTGGGATAAAGTGCAGGTCTGAGGCTGGTGGTGACGCTCCTTCTGCAGCCGGACGCTCTCTGCATCAGGGATATACTCATCCTCAGTATTTACAAACAAACTGCAATGAGGGGCGGAAGAGCATGTGCCAGGCGGTCAGGCGAAACTGACACAAGAACAAAATTAACGGCTTCACGGCACGACTCTAACTCAAAACTGAAAAGATCACTATGTAAGAGAGCAAAGGGGCAATCCAACTCTTCTAGGATCCAAAACGTTCTTGAAAAGTTCTCAATCTAAAACATCATTTTCAAGAAATAATTTGCAGTTGGTTTTTCTGGGCCTGGCCACACACTATGCTGATTAATTCATATATTCTTATCCTTTTGTATTAAAGGGCATGCCTTTGGTGTAACTAGAGTTAATGGGCCTGTAATAATAATCAAAGTAATTTGAATATATACCTTCTGTCTCATTAGCAGTAAATAAATGTTCTAAGATTTGGGGATCCAGACAACAGAATGTATAGGAGAGAAATAATACATTGCTTAAATAAAGGATTAGCAACACACTTGGATAGTTAGCTAAAGAAAAGAGAGGTTTGTGTTTCAGCTAATTTGAAAGCTCAAACGTATGCTATTAAAATAACTATCAAGACAACTGACTATATAAACACTAAGTCAGAAAATACTTACAAATCTTTTGTCTCCTTGTCCCATTCTACTACTAATTTCACATGAGCAGTACCGCCTGGTCCACAAGATTTTAGTGCCCTATAGGATAGAGAAGAGAGTCACACATTACTTTCTAAATAAATGATTTTAATTAAATATTCAAACCGTCTGAAATCATAGTGTGATTGCTGAAAATCTTTGTCATTGGTTCCCATCAGAAAAGGTTTTATAACCTCATATTTAATGATTTGACTACAACTGGACTGAAAAATCCTTAAATTAAAATATTCAACATGGAAATAAAGATACGGCAAGAAATTTAGTACCACACTATAAGGCTATCCATGTAACTCTTAGAGGGTATGACCTTTCCAATTTTTGTCTAATTTTTCATCAAACCAGAGACTAGACAACAACCTCTTTGAGAACCAAGTCTGCTTCTCTCCACCTCCCTCCATACACCGTGGCTGGTCCCGGGACTGTGCCCACACCGATGTAAACTGTGCCTTCCTGCAAGGGACCCCTCAAGTTTTACCTCATTTATTGCCCCTGAGCTCCTTGGCTCCTCAGTCATCTTCTGAAACACTCAGCATTAACAGTCAATATTACTTCTCAAGTACTTTTTATTTTTTGCAATGTTTTAGATCATTATATAATCTATTAACTCTAATTTCTAAAGCCAAACAGTGAATTCCTTTCGAACAGAACTATGTTGTATACTTTTTTGGAATCCTGAAATGCAGGCACTTCAATATTTATTGGAAAAGGCATTATAATAGAGGGAGTACTGTGTTTTATATGTATCCATATATGTGCAGTGTGTCTATGTACACATATGTCTATTATTTTATTAATACAGTAGAGTGTTGCAAGAGGACAGAAGTGTATAGAAAGCACAGAAGTAGCACGGGGAGAGACTAATTCTGGGGGCAAACAGGGGGAGGGGACAGTGTGAAGAGAGGCCAAAGGGAAGGAATTATCAACAGAGAGGCTGCATGTGGGAAGGCGCATGTAAACCCGTGCTGTTACATTCAATCAACCCTCAGCACTTTGATGCTGCCGAAGGTCTGAGACAGTGGGGAGAAGGATGAGGCCTGACAGAACAGAAGCAGTCAGGGTTGAAACTGTAGAGAAACTGGGCTTATCATTTAAGGATTTCAAGGAGGAAACTGTTATGATTAGAATTCTACTTTGGAAAACTTCAATCATGGTGAATATGCAAGTGTAATTCATCTATCATCCTGAGACTTAGACCAATTTAGTTTCCTAACATAAGTATTCTAGGTTTTCCTGATTCTAAAAATGATCATAAGACATATCCCACTCAAATATGAATCAAAAGTAAGTAAGGGTTTACTTTCTAAATGAGCCTGAAGAACCTACCACTCTTCTACGGAAATTACATCAGACATCACTAGAAATTTACACACAAGCATACCTGAAATCCTAGAAGGTAATTTTTTTTTTTTTACCTTTCTACTGTCGGGTGGCACAGAGGTTGCTCCTCCTGGGGCAGCAAGTACGTTATTCCCACAACACTGACCACACGCAAACTGAACGGACACACCTGCATCAAACGGCAAAGGCGAGTCAGGTTGGGTTTCTCCTCCAGGGCATGCGATTCACAGGGGCATTTCCCAACCAGGTTAGCGGGAAAGCAAACTGTTCTACAAAACACTTCTCTGCGATATTCCGTGAGGTTGCCGAGCCACTCTAACACACTTTATATATGACTGACCCAAATGCAATTTACTTATCAAATGTTATGCAAGACAGGTAACATGCTGCTTTAGCTTAACATTAAGTTTTCCACAGATACCTTAACAAAGTAGTCAGAATTTTGAAAATATATAGTTTGTCTACAAAATCTCTCTCTCTACAAAAGCGGATCACGTGCTAAACTTTATTAGACAAACGTAAAGGAATACCCGGCAGTTCACAGAAAACCTTGCAAGAGCCAGCTCCCTTCATAAAATGAGGGATAAGTTCTCAGTCTGGAAAACCTGAATGTAGATTCTGCTAAGGAGCTTTTCTCCGGGGCTCCCCAACACTCCAGCACAGTGGCTAGTCTTCCCTAAGGTCAAAGGTCTGAACTCCCCATCTCACTGTGGTGACTGTTTCTGCAGGGGGTACACACACGCTGTTCTGGAGTGTCAAAAGGCTTACACACCTGAATGCAAACTGTGGGCCTCAAGAAGTACTTCATCTTCTCCAAGATTTCCTTCTGCAGAAGGTCCCATGCTATTGTCTTCTCTAAGTGCAGCACAAAAGGAAGTCCAAATCTGACATACATAAACAACTGTCATCACCTTAAAAAGTATGACAATTCTCTCAATACTGTAACTCCTTTTTCACGATCTTTTTAAATAGAATCACAACACAATTAGTTTTAGGGCAGTTTTCAAAAGAAAGCAAATAGGAAATTTAACACTCTTAAGTGGATGAAAAGAGTCAGAAGAGAAACTGAGATTTGTAAATGAAATTTAACAACTTATACACCAAAATGCTTCCAAAAAAGTATGGTACCATGATATTAGGTAGTAAGTTGACAGAATTAGTGGAGACAGTGAGGAAGGCAGGTGGGTGTGGACGTGTGTCTGGCAAATAACATGGATCAAACGCGTAAGGGGTTAGGTGCCAGAGGAACAGACAGAGAGGGCTGGGAGGTCTAGCAGGGACGGCCATATCCTGGTGGTCTGACGAGGAAGACACTGGCAAGCAAGTGACACTAAAAGTCAGCTCTAGTCAAGGGGAGAAGCCACGTGGCCCCTGCCAGGTTTCCTATCCCACGCTGAACTCACAGGTGTTAGAGAATGAGAGATAGAGCTGTGGTTCTCAGCCATGCGTACAGGCTGGTATCAGCAAGGGAACTTTAAAATACAGTCATGCCCATGAGATTCTGCTGTAATCACTCTGGTCTGTGGTTTAAGTACTGAGACTGTTTTAGGGCACCCCCCCCAGGTAGTTCTAAGATGCAGCCACGGTGGGGAGCAATGGTCTAGCCTTAACTCTCACCCAAGCCTCAGCCATTGATCTACTTGCTGTTGCCCTGAATGCATCCAATTCACACCCTGAACAGGCAGTCAATTCCCTCAGCCTGGAAAAGCCTTGTCACTCTTAAGCTATTTCCTACTCAACCATATAAGGACTCAGTGGCACCCTGTGGCTGCATTCCCTGAGCTCTGTGGACCAAGCACTGCTGCTGCTGCTGCTGCTAAGTCGCATCAGTCGTGTCCGACTCTGTGCGACCCCATAGATGGCAGCCCACCAGGCTTCCCCGTCCCTGGGATTCTCCAGGCACTACTGCATTGCAAATACCACCTGCTTATTCTGCCTCCACCAACAGACTGTGTTATCTGATAGCAGGCACTATGACTGACTTATCTTACTAGCCCAAAGAGCCGACGCCTAGAAAACAGTAGATGCTGAATGAACGAATGAACAGATGAATACACAGACTGACCCTGACTTAGGCCAAAGCAGAGGTGCTAATGTCACTGAGAAACCTGCTCCTAACAAGTACCAGTTTACTCACAGTAGTACTCAACAGTAAGCCTACCTGCCTAAAAACAACTGTGATGTGAAATACATTATAAGCATGATGTGTAAATCGGCAGCCATATTGTTTATATGACGATGTCTCTACTTTTAAGAGACCAGCATCATGAAAGGGATTCCATAAGTCCTTTATTTTATATAAATCTGATGAGCTGCCTTTCCTTCTGTCCTTAAACATGCCAAGCTCCTCCTAATCTCAGCATCTTTTCAAAAAAATTTTTATTCCAGTATAGTTAATTAACAATGCTGTGTTTCAGGTGTACAGCAAAATGAATCAGTTTTACATATGCATATATCCACTCGGTTTTGAATCCTTTTCCCACATAGGCTAGAGTATTGAGTAGAACTCTGTGTTACACAGTAGGTCCTTATTAGCTATCTATTTTATAAACATATTGATAGTTGTATGTGTATGTCAATCCCAATCTCCCAATTTATTCCTCCCCTTCCCTTTCAGCCAGTAATACCCGGAGAAAACCCTAATCCAAAAAGATGCATGCACCCCAATATTCATTGCAGCACATCTGCAATAGCCAAGAATGGAAGCAATTTAAATGTCCATGGACTGGATAAAGATGTAGTATATGCATACAATGGAATATTACTCAGCCATAACCTCAGCACCTTTGTACTCAATGTCCCCTCTTCATGGGATCCTTTCCCCAGAGGCTCACATAGCTCACAACTTCTCACTTGGCTTGGCCCAGCTACCGCCTCCTCAGGGAGGCCCTCCCTCACTTTCCTCATTAATGTAGTTTTGCCAGATGGCACCCCACTCCAGTATTCTTGCCTGGAAAATCCCATGGACGGAGGAGCCTGGTGGGCTGCAGTCCATGG
>NW_011494644.1:5592645-5592979 GCF_000754665.1 Bison bison bison
CTGCAGCCTATGAATTAAAGATGCTTACTCCTTGGAAGAAGTTATGACAACCTAGACAGCATATTGAAAAGCAGAGACATTACTTTGCCAACAAAGTTTTGTCTAGTCAAGGCTAGGTTTTTCCAGTGGTCATGTATGGATGCGAGAGTTGGACTGTGAAGAAGGCTGAGCGCCGAAAAATTGATGCTTTGGAACTGTGGTGTTGGAGAAGACTCTTGAGAGTCCCTTGACTGCAAGGAGACCCAACCAGTCCATTCTGAAGGAGATCAGCCCTGGGATTTCTTTGGAAGGAATGATGCTAAAGCTGAAACTCCAGTACTTTGGCCACCTCATG
>NW_011494644.1:5593079-5631918 GCF_000754665.1 Bison bison bison
GGTGGGCTGCCGTCTATGGGGTCGCACAGAGTCGGACACGACTGAAGCGACTTAGCAGCAGCAGCCAGACCCCCACCAGTGCATTCTATCATACCAGCATGTTTTAATATCTTCAAAGTAACACTGACTGTCTGAAATTAAATGCTTACTTGTCTTTAGTGGCTCTGTCCTAACTAGGTTGCAAGCACCAAGAGAACACAGATCCTGCTGTACCCCTAGTGTTTAGAATAGTGCCCAACACACAACAAACACTCGCTAATGAACATCATAAATATACAAATCAACACATTTTGCATTTATGTTATTTTCCATTCTTAAATAAGAAACTTATTTCAAAGCAACATTTTAAAAGGTTAATATAAATGCTACTCTAATATTAGAAACACTGTATCCTTCCTCCCTGAAACACATCCATATGTTGTTATTACTCAAGTTACATTACTAGTGTGATAAAGTTACTTTTTAAAAAGACAGTCTAAAACTCCCATAAATCCTTAGAGAGGGAAACAGATTTAACAGAGATTTCTAACTTCCAAATGTCTGACTAAATACAGCTGAATGAATAGTGGTGCCATTTGCCGAGACAGGAAATGATGGGAGGGTCAGGTTTATAGGGAAAGACAATGAGTTCAGCTTGGAACACAAGATTGAGGTGCACATGCCATCCAAGCAGCTTTGTTAAGATTTTTTTTTAAGCTGTAAAGAAAGTAGCTGGATACAGGTCTAGAAGTCTAGAGCTCCAGGAGGATCTTGAGCTGAAAATACAGATAAGAAATGTGCCCCTGAAAACTATGTGAGCTTGAAAGCCATCCTAACTCAGATCTTATCATCCTAATTTTATATTCTCCCCGTGTCAACCCCTCAGATCAGGTCAACTTATACACATGCTCTTCCTAAAATATCAGAATCAAAAATTAAATATTCAAGAGTAAGGATTTTTTAATCCCTACTTTATAAAATATTTGAAAATGTTAGGCTTTTAAAGTCTCAATACTCATTGGAAAGTAAGTTGCTTGTCACCTTTTCCCTTGCTGCCCAGTGCAGGCTCGGTTACAGACTAACAGAACGATCTTGTCGCTTCCTGCTCTTGAGGGGGGCAAGTCCGCTTTCCCCTGCTTTGCTGCGGCTTGTGTAGAAGACAGTCTACAGTGATCCAAGCCAAACTTCAAGTGGTTTAGGTTGTTGTTTAAGTGAATTCCTAAAATAAAACGAAAACTTACTTTATCTCTTCAAATGTCTTTATTATTTCATTATAAAAAATTTACGCATCAGAGAAGTTAAGTTGTCATTACGTTATTTACACTGCAACTGAATGAGGAACAAATGATTGACTTTGAGATTACTCATCCAGCCCTTAAAAAAATTCTTGGCATCCATTATATCATTTAAACTAGCCTTACCTACCTTAAAAACTGAAAATTAAAATGATTCACTCCAGTGAATATTGGTTTTAGAATGGCAAGTCTGCAGGATGACCCTCCAGGACAGACTTAAAATGAGTCCATACAACCAGCAACCAAATTTTTTTTAATAAAGACAAGTATATGTGGAACAATCTTCAATATTCCAAAGGTAGTTCCTTTTCTTTGATTTAGACCCAGGTGTCTAAGGCTCACAGCCATTATAGAACTTTAATCAACTAGACTGGATTGACCTACAATAAAGTGAACAAAAATGTATGTTTGACAGGCACAGTGCTGGCCTGTGCAGGTCTTCAAAATCCAGGTCTTCGAACATGCCCCAAGGCAGAGCTATCTGTCAATCAGAGGTGCTAAGGAATTTAGCATCTAGCCAAGGTCTTACACTTAGCTCAATAACTGCTCATTTCCTTAATCCTTTGGAAGGATAGCCTAAGGAAATGATACACCAACTGGAGAAAAGAAGCCCTCCACTGCCACCACACCAAAGAAATAACAGTATTACCAGAAGGAGAATAAAATAAAAGCTGCTTTACACAAAGGTATTCATGGCAAAACTCCAGCAATAAGCTAAATACCCAGCAGTAAGTATTCAACAAATTTATTTTGGTATTAACTATGCATTTGTTGAATCTAGTTAATACCAAAATAAATTCCAAATTAATTAGAGAACATAGAAACTAGAAATAAGGAAGAATTGAATCTTCACCAAGCTAGTAGAGGAAAGAAAACCTTTTAAGCTTAAATACCATAAAGAAATCACAAAAGAGCAGCAGGTTTCACTTCATAACCATTTTAAACTTTGGTATGAGAAAATACTGAATTTGAGACAATTAATGGGCTCATTTCCTAGGTTCTTAGCAGAGGTAAGGTTGGGAAGACCTATTCTGCTAAAAGTGATCAGGATTCCTAATGAGATGAGAGGAAACACTCAGCTGCTGAAAAATCAAGCTCCACATTCAAAGTCTAGGCCCACCATTACCAGCTGTGTGACCTGGGCCCCTGACCTTACCTCTCTAAGTCTCAGCTCCCTCCCCTGTAAAATGGGGAAAAGAACAGCCTCGTAGGTATCAACGAAATACTGATGAGGCCTTTGTAAAGAGCAGAGGCTTACCATATTCGCTAAGTGCTATACTCTTCCAACAAAGGCACTTATATAACCATGGACCTCACCAAATTCACTTATAAAATAGAAACAGTGTTAACCCTAAGCAACTGGGAGATGAAGGGGGATTTGGGGAAAGGCTCTGACCATGTATTCGGAATTATACTCATCTTTCTGGGTACAGAAAGATGAAGCAAAATACAGTCCCAGCTACAAAGAATTTCACAGTGTGGTAGGAAGGACAGAGAAGAAACCAGCATTTCCACACAACACGCTAGTGTCAGAGATTAGCAGAAGCCACACTGGAACACGGAAGAGCAGGAGTCAGTCAGCCAATCTGGGGTTGGGGAAGTGAGGACAGGCTTTCAGCATTTTACTATAATGCAATTAAAATTAGAAAACAATTAAAAAAAAAAAAAGCATATGCCTGAAAATAAAGAGAGAAAACTGGATCCTAAGCTGGCAGTGGGGAAAGCTGAGCAACCCACAATACAGAATCACCACAGGTTCAGAGACTAAAGGCCCCAGAGACCTGTGGAAGTAGAGCTAAAGAAAAGAGGAACAAGAGAATCGCCAACAGGGGCGCCAAGGCGGCTCAACAGCAAAGAAAAATCTCTTCAACAAATGGTACCGGAGCTACTGAACATTCACACGCAAAAGAATGGCACTTCACACCACACACAAAGATTAACTTCAAAAGAATCTAAGACCTAAATCTAAGAGCTAAAACTTTCTTAGAAAAAAACAGATAAATCTTCATGGTCTTGGCTTTAGTGTTGGATTCTTGGAAACGACATCAAAAGCAAAAGCAACAAAAGAAGGAAAAGAAAAACTAGACTTCATCAAAATTAAGGACTTTTATGCCTCAAAAGATAGTATCAAGGAAGTGAAAAGGCAACCAACAGAATGGGAGGAAATATCTGCATCATGTATCTGACAAGGGTCTAGTACCCAGCAAACATAAAGAACACATAACTCAAAAACAAAAAGGTAAGCAAGCCAAGTTTAAAGGAGGGAAAGGTCTTGAATAGACATTTCTCTAAAGAAGAAATGGCCTAAAGCTGCATGAAAAGATGACCAACATCATTTATCATTAGGAAAATGCAAATAAAAAATCACAATGACGTATCACCTCACACTCACCAGGATGGCTAAAATAACAGCTATTGGTAAGAATGTGGAGAAACTGTAACCTTCATATATTGCTGGTGGGAAGGAAAAAATGATGCAGTTTCTACTAAAAACAGTCTGGCAATTTCTCAGAAAGTTAAACACAGAATTATCATATGACCCAGCATTTACACTTCTAGGTATATACCCCCCCCAAAAAAAACTGAAAATAGGTATTCAAATACTTGTACACGAACGGTCACAGCAGCACTACTTCATAACAGACAAAAGGTGGAAATTCAAATGCCCATCGACAGATGAATGGATCAAGGAAATGTGGTATATACACATAACAGAATAATATTCAGTCATAAAAAGAACTGAAGGACTGATATATGCTATAATGGATGAACCTGGAAACATTATGCTAACTGAAAGAGACAAGTCACAAAAGGCCACGTATTATATGATTCCACTCATATGAACATCTAGACTAAAAAAATCTACAGAGACAGAAAGCAGAATAGTGGCTGCTTAGGACGAGTGGGATGAGGAGATCGGAATGTGTGCTTAGGGGAGACAGAGTAGGTGTTAATGAGAGCTGCAGAAATGAATTTTCAGCAGAGCAAACAGGAGGGAAAGTATAAAAGCATGTGGCATGTTCAAGAAATAAAGAGTAAATCTGGATAGGGTACATGGGAAAGAAGATGGAATATATTAGGTTGGTGCAAACATAATTAAGGGTTTGTAGCATGAATTTGCGAGAAGGCAATGGCAACCCACTCCAGCACTCTTGCCTGGCAGATCCCGTGGACGGAGGAGCCTGGTAGGCTGCAGTCCATGGGGTCGCTAAGAGTCGGGCATGACTGAGCGACTTCACTTTCACTTTTCACTTTCATGCATTGGAGGAGGAAATGGCAACCCACTCCAGTGGGCCTGGTGGGCTGCCGTCTATGGGGTTGCACAGAGTTGGACATGACTGAAGTGACTTAGCAGCAGCAGCAACAGCAGCATGAATTTTAAATCATTATAACTAGGCTCAAACATATCTTTATTAGTCAAAATAGGAACCATTATAATCAACACATTTTGCCAACAAGAAATAAGTTTGTTTATTCTTATAGCATAAAAACTCTTGGAAAGCATTTTCTGCATCCTGTTGGTTGTGGAAGCATTTTCCCTGCAAACAGCTGTTGAGATGCTTCTCGAGTGGTAGCTGGTTGGCGAGAGGTCAAGTGAATGTGGTGGATGAGGCAAAAGTTTGTAGACCAATTCGTTCAACTTTTGAAGCGTTGATTGTGCGAAGTGTGGTCAGTTGTTGCTGTGGAGAAGAACTGGGCCCTTTCTGTTGACCAATACTGGCTGCAGGGATTGTAGTTTTCATCAATTGCTGGGCATACTTCTCAGATGTACTGGTTTCGCCAGGATTCAAAAAGCTCAAGTGGCTCAGATGGGCAGCAGACCACCACACAGTGACCATGACCTTTTTTTGGAGCAAGTTTGGCCTTGGGAAGTGCTTTGGAGCTTCTTCTCAGTCCAACCACTGAGCTGGCTGGTCGTCACCAGCTGTCATTTACAATCCACTTTTCGTCGTAAGTCACAATCTGATCAAGAAATGGCTCGTTATTGCTGTGTAGAATAAGAGAAGACAATACTTCAAAACGATGTTTTTGATTTCCAGGCAGCTCATGAGGTACCCACTTATTGCACTTTTTCACCTTTCCAATTTGCTTCATATGCTCAATGACCATAGAATGGTCAACACTGAGTTCTTCAGCAACTTCTCATGTAGTCGTAAGAAGATCAGCTTTGATGATGGCTCTCAATCGTCATTGTCAACTTCCGATGGCTGACCACTAGGCTCATCTTCTAGGCTCTCATCCTCTTTGCGAAACACCTTGAACCACTACTGCACTATTCATTTGTTAGCAGTTCCTGGGCCAAATGTGCTGTTGGTGTTGCAAATTGTCTCTGCTGCTTTACAACCCATTTTGACCTCAAATAAGAAAATTGCTCAAATTTGCTTTTTGTCTAACATGCTTTCCATAGTCTAAAATAAATATAAAATAAACAGCAAACAAAAAAACACAAAGCAAGAAACACATATTAAAATGATGTATAAAGTAACCACCACATTTATTTAGAATGTATTCCAATTTATCAAATGGCCAATTTCAACAATGCAAAAACTGTGGTTACTGTTGCACCAACCTAATAGTAGAGAGGCTAGAAAAAAAGCAAAGCATTCATCCAAGATATTTAGATTTAAATGCAGACAAAAGGGACCAGGCATTCTTCCAAGGTATTTAGATTTAACTGCAGACAAAGGGGAACCACTGGGACATCAATAAGCATGTAACATGATCAGAACTCTATGTAAGAATAAGCCTGGTAGCACTGTGAAGAAATAACTGAACAGGAGAAAGCCCAGGGGTAAAGAAATTTCTAGAAAAGCCCAGTTGAGACTGGTCTGCACTGTGTCAGCAGCAGTAGAATGAACAGGAAAACTACAGAGTATTTGATCAGTTATGAATTTAAGTCAAAATCCAAGAGAAAAGTGCTTGGGCCAAGCTTGGGTGAGAAGAAGGACAGTGATACTCCACAGAAAAAACACAAGAGGAGCAAGAAAGAAACGCTCAGTGTGAGATGGCCGTGGGGCTCCAAGCAGAGATTCCAGCGGGCCGCTGAAAGTCAGGGTACGCAACCAGAAGATGAGTAGGGGCTAGAGGAGAGTTTAGTTCTAAAAATCACCAGTGCAAAAAACTGGTAAGACTGGGTAGAGCAGCAGCTCTCCAACTCTCACCTGCACCAGAATCACCTGTTAACTGACTGCCGGGCTCTGCCCCCAGCGTCTGTCACTCAGTAGGTCTGGAGGGGCACCTAAGAATTTACATTTCTCATCAGTTCCCAGGTGACACTGATGCCTTGACAACCACTGGAGTAGAGTAAAAAGAACAGAAGCCCTAGGAGCTGAAGAACCTAAGGCCAGGAACAAAGTTCTTTTCAAGAATTACCTTCTTCCAGGGAAATATGTAACCTAAAATGGATACCATCATAAAAAGATATGTTAAGTGTATTTCACCACAATTTCAAAAAATTATACCATCATACAATAAGCTAAAAGAGTAGACAGTTGTTAAACCTGCAAACCCAGGTGGTATTATGGAAACAGATGCTCATTTACCTCTTTGACTGAGAATTCCTTCGGGCCTAAATATTTCTGGAGTCTCAAAGGCAAAAATGCAGTCACTTTCATGGACTGTTTCCAGGTCGTCTGTGTCACAAAAGGAACGATGGAACCCATCATAGTACATTTCTGTTAACACAATCTAAAAACGGGAAAAATGCAAATAGTTGGGTAACTGGAAAGTCAGTAAGAATTGATCTCCTAATCCAGCTGTGAACTTCTCCAGATCAGCAGGCCTGCAGGGGAGTTGAGGGCTTGGAAACATCTCATCACGCCCGGGCGATCTGCCTTTAATAAGAGAATCTTGGAAGCACAATATCCTCTGTGGTTTTATAACAACAAACTGATTTCAGAGTGCTGGGGCACTAAATCCAGCTTTGGTGAAGAGAGTCAGCGCTTACAAAGTCTAAAGCCCTTGTTTCACAGGGAGAAGAAACTAAAGAGAGATGGAGTGACTTGCCTAAGGTTATACAACTATCCAGCCTCATAGCAATAAGAGTCTACATCTGATTCTGAGATTTTCTACCATTAAATTTTCTTCTTTTCAGATTAAAAAATGTCAAATAACCATGGAGATTTGTACTGGAAAAAAAAGTAAATCGACTCAAATGCCCAACAAAAGGAACTAGTTAACTATACTATAGTTCTACTGGAATTATAAAGTTCTTTCAAAGAATAAGCTACATATATTTGCACTAACATGGAAAGATCTCCTAAGTAAATAGTGAAAGTCAGAAAAGAAAAGTATGAGTACATGGTTCCATTTTCATAAAATAGTAAATAAAGTATATGCACAAGACAAAATATAAATGAATATACAACACAGTATTAAAGTTAATAAGCCTTAGTTCTAAGATCCTAATACAAGGTACTTTCACTTTTACTAACTTTTATTAAGCTTCTGAAATGGCTGACTACTTCATAAAGAAAGAAAAATAAAAGATGGGGAAAAAGACAATGGAGACATGTAGAGACCTCATGACATGCTCAGCAGCCCCGTCCAGTGAAAAAGTACTGGGCCAGGCCTCAAGAGGTTCCAGTTCCGGCCTGCCACCAACCAGCCCCGTGACCCTGAACAAGTCACATGGTTTCTCTGGGCCTCCTTCAGATGAGGAGGTTGGACTGGGCTCCTAAGGCCCCCTCTACTATCACAAATATACTAGGAGTCAGTGAGGTGAAAAGGGCTTGGTGGCATAGTCCACAATCCAGGAAAAACAGTCCTCTCGTATTTTTCTTCTAACAATTTTAATGAACACACTGTCTTCCTGCAGGTGAACACACAAGTACACTTCACTTTCTCCAGCAAGCTGAGGTCAAAACAAATCTGTAATTATATCACTCACTTAAACAATGCAAAAAGAGCCAGACAGCACTGGAGGCTTTAAAGATACAACCAGATTAGCCTCAGACACACACCGAAGCCTCCCTCTCTCTCTCTCCCCTCATCTTGAATTTACAACAAAAAGAAAGAATGAATGAGCATTTCAAAGTAAGGAAAATCACGAACATTTTATCAATCTGCGAGGACTTGGCCTATGAAAATATGAAATACTTGCTGCATCAGGGCAACACTGCTGGTGGTATCTGTTTTACTGCAATACTTCCCAGATGAGGTCACAGGAGGCCAAAATACAAAACACCTTCATTATTTACATGATTACATAGCAGCATTCAGAAGTTATCTAGCGAAAAGCCATTCAGCCACTGAATCATCTTTCCTTGGTAAATATTAAATAGGGAATTTTTTACCCCAATAAAACTCTTAACAGTGAATTGAGTAAAAGAGGTATGTAAAAGTATGTCAAGTCACAAACAGGCCAAATTATTCTGGGTCAATACAACTGTGTATCAAATATTCACTCAAAAAAGAAAGGTGGGGGGTTGGAGGGGGTTACAACTTTCCTTTCTCTTATCTAAACAAGGTGAAACACTCTAATCAGAAAATAAACCACACTGACCCCTGTACGTACAGTACTAGCAATAGGCTCATTCTTTTCACCATAATGGGAAGGAATTTTCAAGAACAACTGGCTGGGTTTTCTAAGCCTCTCTGACCTTCAAATACCACAGGATGCTCTTCCTGTGGCCCACATGAGCATCCACAGAATGATTTAAGGTGGTGTTGGTTTAATTAATTATACTCTATAAACAAAGCTGAAAGAAGGTCTTGGTGTAAAGTCACAGCTTTTCCTTTTAAATATATATATACACAATTAAATGAAGAATTAAAAGTTTTTGTGTGTATTTTTCTCCTTTGGATCTTGATGTTTTTATCTTTCCTTTAACAGTAGAAGCAACATAGTTTTAAATTTCTATCCAATCATGTTTGACTGAGAACTGTTAAAAAAAAAAAGTTCCAGAAGAAGAGAAAGCAACATTTTTGTGGCTCGTGTGTCATCGGCCTTAGCAAGCTTATTACCTGATCAGTGGGGATCTTTGTTTCCACGGACACTGCTTCCCGAAGTCTGGCGACAGTCCCAGACAGAGGCACGGCCACGCCAACCCGCATGCAGTGAGAGCATTTCCCCTGATACACTACGGTGACATAGAGAGGCCTGTGCAGATCAAAGTCAGATCTTCTCATTAGTCGCTTACTTCAACTAAAATGAACGAGCAAAACAACTTTGACATAAAATCAACAACACTAAAGCAAACCCACACCTTCAGCTGGACCTATGCAGAACTGTCCAGTGATAATCAATAACTCGAGAGAACTGGCTCACAATGGTGGAGGAGATGGACGTGTGCCCACGGACTCCTGTGAGAGCACCAAAGAATGCTTTGGAAAGGGCAGTATTTATAAAACAACCATACAGCGTACCAATACTTGGTCCTGTGCTTTGCGGTTTCTTTAAAACAGCCTAACTCCTAGAAATTTTGAGGAACAGTTCAAATAAAACAGCTAATTTAAAAGTGTAACGCAAGGTCTCTAGAGGCTCTAGGAGGCACTCGACAACCTTCTCCAGCTCCCACACTACAGGTGGACGACCAGCTGCACAGAGTACAACCAGACCAACCAAAAAGACTTGCCTGTCCCGTGTACCTGTCGACCCTACTGGCTCAGACTGGCATTTATAAATTTCTGCAAGGCCTTAATAATGCCTGTATTCAATTTATCACTAATGCTATTACTTGTCTAAATACATAAGAAGCCCCAATAGAGGCGGCTACAGAAGAAAAGGAACATATAGGAACACAGTTTTAATTTGATTAACTCTGTTCTTACCTTGTGTGGGGTAGAGGAATTGGCAAAGAAATGCAGAGGAAAGGATCAAAAGTGTTGCTCTGCTTCTGACAATGAGGACACGTCAAAGAAGATCTTCAAAAGTAAGAATGTAAGACACTCCCATTAAGATCACCTCGAACTATATAAGCAGACAACATAAGGGAAATTTAATTTGCTCATACCTGTATTGGGCTTGAAAAAGTTCTTGTACAAAAGTGCTACAGACAGGAAAAGATGGTCCCTCAGGCATCATATCAGTCTCTGATGGTGGCTAAAAAAAAAAATAAAGTACAACTTCACAGACTAGAAGCGCCAGGTCTTGACTGATGATGTCACAAATGTCCCAGACCTCCTTTACCAGATCTGCATCAGATCCAGATGTTTCAGGGAAAGGCATCTGCTCAAGGAACCAGAACACAGCTGCCAGGACGTGAGTCACATGGACTCATGGCCTCACAAGGCTCTCCCAGACACAGCACTTGTCCGTCTCGCCACACCATCCAGGCCCTTGGGCAGTCCTTCCCCCGAGCGCTGCAATCCTCCTCCAGCGCTCAACAGGCTCCCTCCAACCTCATCCAGGGAATAATCTCAACCATTCAAAAGTACCAATTCCTGCCTAAAGGGAATTTGCTCTCTAGCACCTATTAGCTCTGCTGCCTACTTAGGCCTAATCATTCTACTCACATTTTACCTAAGCTTTTCATCCCCCTCCCCGCCACCACAGTTAGTTACTGAGCATCAGGTACCACGTGCAGAGAGCGCTGCAAAAGGCATAAGGATACAAAGAGAGGTAAGACACAGCGCCTGATCTTGGGTGCGTCTCTGTCTGGAGGGAGAGGCAGCCACAAGCGCACAGTCATACGACAGTACAGAATGTTCAGGGACAAAGGACCTTGAATCAGAATAATCTGACAGCTCACCAAAACTAGAAATTTAAAATTTGAGGTACAGAATAGAATTATCAAAAGTTTTTTAAAGCTATGAGAGGAGAACAACACTTTCACTTTATTTCCATTACATAAATCATTTTGTCTGTCATATTAAGACTACATTAAAAAAAAAACTGATAATGAATCACTGATTTTCAGTAAGAAGATTCTAAGGGTTCAGTTCCGACACTCAAATCTAATCCTAACAGCAGAGACATCCATACATTTCCTCTTTGATTGTGTGGAGATCACATTCCAGTGATCTACAGACTATGTCTCACTGGAATAGAAGGCAAATTTTTGCTTTAAAGACAGTTTACTGAGTTTAATGTCAGTCTAAAGGTATACAGGCACATGTGTCCCCTCTCGTGAGTGTAAGCTCCTTGGAGACAGTGACTCTCGTTCCTGACAACTGCCAGCAGTGGTGGTGGTGGCGGCGGCGCAGGGGGAGACAACCTCTAAGTATCCACGAAACTCAGTCAATTTCACAGTATTAACTAAATACAAACTGCTACAACTACTCAGAAGAGGTTTGGAAGAATTTGCACTCACTCCTTCCTCCATTCAGCTCAGCACTCTCTGACTGCCCCGGGGGCGTGCCCTTACCTTCAGAGGAGGCTGGCCACTCTGCTTCACAGCGTGATTGAGGTCTTCGTGAACTCGGTCCAAAAGCCACAGCAGAAACTCCTGGGCATCGTGCTGGGAATTTCCCCGATACTGCAGTGCATTCTTTGACACAATACTCTACACGGGTAGATAAATCAGAATGAATAGTGAGTTTCTGGCTTTAAAGATAAAGCATCCATAATCCCAAAGAGGAATGCAAGATCTCAAGGGTGTTAGTGAGTACTTCCTGTAAAGACAGTAAATATGAAACCAGACACTCATAAAAGCCCCACCTGTGCACCAAAAACTTTTAAATGCACCGACCCAACAATCCTACTTTTAGGAACATGGATCTAAAGGAAACCATCAAAACAGCATGCTAAGACTTTTAATAGAAAAAAAATTCACTTCTAATTCACTAATAGGAAAAAAAAACATGGTTAAAACCTGAACATCTTAAATATAAGAACTGTTACAAATACCAAATCATTGTTAACTTGCAACTAATATGTTATATGCCAATTATAACTTCAATTTTTTGAAAAGTAAAAGAAAAAATGAGAATTGGTAAAAGTATTACAGTGTTGGATGATAAGCCAAAGTATAAAATAACTCCACATAAGGTAAATGACTGAGTAAATAAGTAGGAAGAGACAAATCTCCCTTAAAGAAGAATTCTAAATAATGTGTCAAGAATCTCTCCTCCAGGAGCTGGACCTTAACCCCCACAACCCCAACCCTACCACCTTGAATATGGACCATGACAGTGACTTGCTTCCAAAGATTCTAGTCTTTGCAAAGAGGAGTAGCCAGTGAAAGGCTGCAGGTAAAGCAGTGAAGTAAAATTAAGATCACGGGCTCTGAAGCATATAGCCTGAATTCAATCTCTGTCCTGCCGCTCACTATTGGTGAGGCCGGGCCTACTTTGCTCCAAAGTAAAAAGGATAATAAATGTTTAGTGTGATGGTTAAGTGTGAATACATGCAAAACATTTCACAAATAAGTGACATATAGTAAGCACTCAAATGTGAGCTATCAGTAATGGATTTGAAAGCAGGGAGAAAGAAGGGGAGACAACTGCACAAAGGAAGCACAGTCAGAAGACAAATGAAGCGACGAGACGAGAATACGGGTCTAAGCTAAGTTTGTGAGGGCAAATTGGAGAGAGATTTCAAAACTGGGGCAGCAGAATTGATAAGACTTGTGACCTAATGAGGGTTTCCCAGGTGGTGCAAGTGGTAAAGAACCCGCCTGCCAATGCAGGAGACACAGGAGTCATGGGCTTTGATCCCTGGGTCAGGAAGATCCCCTGGAGGACAGCACAGCAACCCACTCCAGTATTCTTGCCTGGAGAATCCCATGGAGAGAGGAGCCTGGACAGCTACAGTCCGTAGGGTCACAAAGAGTTGGACACGACTGAAGTGACTTGGCACACACAAGCACGTGACCTAACGAATGTGCAAAATGAGGAAGGAGGCATTAGAGTCATTCACGTGTCTTTATCTGGATGATGGGCCACTGCTGGTTCCCTTCATCATGACAAGATTAAAAAAAAAAAAAGGAGTAAGTCTGGAAAAGAGAGTGATGTGTTTAGTGTATATGTGTGTATGTGTATAGTGGATTAGAATCCACTATATCTGAAGTTATCTGGAACCTCCAAATGGACATACCTGGTAAGCAACTGAAAAAAACAGGTCTTGCACTCAATGAAAGAGTCTGTGCTCAGGACAAGGATTTCAGGGTGAAGGGATGAGTGGTCCTTGAAATCATGAATATGACTGACACCGTCCAGACAAGATCATGAGAGATCCATCCGCCAGAGGACAGAATCCAGAGGACTGCTCTATTTAGGCGGTCCTTAAAGATGACCAAGAAAAGGCCATCAAAGATGTGGCAAGAAAATCAAGATAATGAAGTCCCAAGAGTCAAGAGCAGACAGCTAAGGAGAGAGTGATCAACAGTGTTAAAAGTTGAAGAATGACAAAGTAAGTCAAAGAACAACTGTCCATTGTATTTTCTAATTAAGATAATGATAACAGATGAAAAGGGATAAATCTTTAATTAGGAAGAAGAACCATCACAAACTGATGATCAAATTCAACATGAGGAACAAAAAGATGATTTATAAAATTCGAATTTAAGGAGGAAAAAATTTAAAGGGACACAAATGAAGAGAATATGGAGGTGTCATGGGCAAAGCTCACTAACTGAATAAAGTGAACAAGGAAGAGGAAGGATCCTGGTAACAAACAAGAATTTGTGTGACCTGAAGGATACCATGCGGACACCACCTCAGAAGCAGGTATAAAAAAGGGGGAGTGGGTGTGGGTAAAGACATCACTGCACTACAGAACTCACCCAGAGGTCTGACACCACCCAGTCACCGAATCTAATTCTTTCTTTCTCAGTCTTCATTTTCCTCAATCCCCCCGTAGCATTTCATATACTTCACATCTTACTCCATTTTGAAATGGTTTGGCTTGTGGCCATAATTATTTTCTCATTTAGCAGAATCAAAACTAGAGTCATTGTGATGGACAGTGGAAGAATGTGATCCACAGAAGAAAGAGACCTCCTAGCAAAGAAACATGAATCAGTTAAAGAAGAAAGAAAGAAAAGGAATCAGCAGCACTAGCAGGTGAGCCTGCAGCTGGCTCAGGCGGGAAGAGAAACCCACGAGTGATGGCGCTACACTGGGTGATACGCAGAGGAAACCCGGACGACACCAGGTTCTTCGCTTCTGACTTCAGTGGATAAAGAAACTGGGAACAGAGGAAGAGACGGGGGGCTGCGGCACTTTGAACAGGTTAAGTCTGAGGGACTCACAGGATCCCCAGTGAGGAGAGGTCTGGTGCTCAGGGAAAAGATCTGAGCTGGTAAGTTCAATCAGAGCACGTACACTTATCCCGTGAAAGTGTCAGTCACTCAGTCGTGTCCGACTCTTTGCAACCCCATGGACTGTAGCCCTCCAGGCTCCTCTGGCCATGGGATTCTCCAGGCAAGAATACTGGAGTGGGTTGTTATTCCCTTCTCCAGGGGGATCTTCCCGACTCAGGGATCGAACCTGGGTCTCCCATGTTGCAGGCATGTTCTTTACCATCTGAGCCACAGGGAAGACATCCTATCCTATGAGCATGAAGAAATAACCCAGGGAACATTTAATGAGAAAAGGTGGGCAGCTGGGACCAAATATTATAGAACGGACAAGTCCCAGAAAAGAAGCCCAAGAAGATGATCAGATGGAGCAGCCAGAAGAGAGTGGCACCACACAAGCTGAGGGAGAAGAAACCCTAAAGGAGATGGAAACGACTCAAACCACCGAAGGAAAGCCAAGTACGACAAACACAGAGGGGGACACTTCAGAACAGCAAATTGAGAGACTGATTCCTGCTCCATTTCAGTGACACAGATCAGAGAGGGTCAAGGAGAAGAAAAGGTAAGGCAACTGAACAAGTATCAAGAATACCACTCTTCATATCCAAGAAGCTTCATTATAAAAGGAAGGAAGAAAGCTGCTCTAGTTCTCTAGAGGGGGCACTTACGGGATGGAGGGACTTAAGTGCTGAGGGAAGAAGCTAACAGAAAGGACATACTTGAAGCAAGGATTCTCCAGGAAGGGGAGAAGGAAGGACTCAGAAAAGAGGCAGAGGAATTGCCTTAAACAGGAGTGGGGAGAGACAGCAGAGGCGGCAAGGATAGTTACGGATTCAGAGACGTTATAGACAGGGCGGCACGGAACGTTGTTTTTGTTTTGTGGAGGAAGCAGAGGCCAACTGCCAAGAGGAACTTTTAGGTTCAGCAGGGATAAAGACAAGCCTCCTGGCATACAGATGAGGCACACAAAATGCTGGCAGCATAACCAGCTTCTGCTCAAGACCCTCTCCTTTATTTACTTCCAAAGTAGAGGAGGGGTAGTTCCCAGCATATGCGTCCTAAGAGACAAATTAGCAGAAATAAAACGCTTCTCTATGTGTCAAAACAGATATTTTATGCACAGTGTCCATCAAATTCAGGGTGGGGACAACATTCAATTCTTTATCAAGATTGCATGAAACTTGATTTACGCTTCCTGCCATCATCACTTCGACTCATCCAGCACTTCTCCAATCGCTGCGTAAAAGGTGCCGTGCTGAAGCTGCTCAGCAAGATTCTTGTTGGGCACGACTCGACAAGCAACAGCCCTCTCTAACTACAGCCAAAACTGCTCTAGGGCCAAGCCCATCCTAAATCACTGCATCTCAAATTAAAGGGGATTTTACAGGAAACCTCACTGAACAAACACAACATAAAGGCTCCTTTCCCCCTTCACAGTGGTGACTTCTTCCCACTGCAGAGACCCAAGGGACTGCTGGGACCATTTCACTTCTTCCCCAGACAAACCAAAACACAGAATAATCTAGTAACCATCCTTTGATGTGTGTTACAGAAGAAGAAACACAATAGGGGTCAAGGAGCCTGGGCTCCAGCACGGCTCTGCCCCACACCGCTGGCTATCTCGGGGAACTCACTGAACCTGACTGCTGGTCACACAATGAAGCAGTTGAGCTGCACCAGCAGAGAGACCCTGGCATCTCACATCTTCACCCAAACTCTGCCCCTAGAATACCAGCAAGTGATTTGGTTTTTCTTTGGGGCCTCATCTGACACTGTTTTGGTTTGTCTTTTATCATTTTTTTCCCTAATTAAGTCTTAGTTTATTTGATGTCATAAAATTAATCCTTCTCTAGTTTTGCAGGTTTTTTAAAAGTTGATTATCACTAGAATATGTCATCTGTAAATATTTCTACCATCTGAGAAATCACATAAATTTGCCACTTCTATGACAGAGTATGAACCTTCTTAAAATTAACCTTACACATCTGTGTCTACTTTGCAGAATCTGGGTATGAGGCTGATTTGTAAAAACATTAAACTGGAAACTGCTGCTTTAAATATTTATGTACCACTATAAATAAATCTAACCATCACTCCTATTTTTCATTCTAGATGATCCCTAACATCTAGTTACTAAACAATGAGTAAAAGTCAAAACACATTTTTAGGGCCTTCAAACCTCTTAAAATTTTTCTTCACCCTTCAAATAAAACCTTAAGGTCTAGAACTACAGAGAACGTTTTTTCTCCCTTAAAGGGGGGGAAAAATGAGTTGGAAGCATGGCCCAGAAAAGAAAAAGAATGAAGTCTATCCAATTGGAGTTAAAAAAACAAAAAAATTAGACATGAGGTTCTTTCATTCCATATAGCCGTAGGACTGAAGCAGCAGAATCCTGGGCTCCAGGGAAAAGACAGTAACTGGTTTAAGACATCCTTTAACTGACTCCAAAAAGATGACAAAGCAATGGCTATTAGTGACTTCCTTCCATGGGGAATGGATGTGGCAATATCTGACATGAACGATTAGGAGTTGGCTTACTCTTTTGGAGAAAAGGTAGTTTGCCAAAACTCATCAAACCAAATCACCACTCACATTCCTTGGTTCTATGCCAGAAGGAACATAGAATTTACTTTCAGTGATTCTGGAAAAGAACAGAAAAACTTGGGAGGACAATATATTTACATTTTAAGAGAAAGATCTAAAACTGAAACTTGGTTTCTGGGCTGTGCTGGAAAGAACAGAACGATAAGCACTTGTCCTGAGAAAAGTTTCAGCTCTTATATCTGACCTTCTGGACACTTAAGCTGATGAAAAACAAACTAAAAACATAGGGGATGCAATTGGTACAAATTGATGAAAACCGTAAAAGCAGATACGACCCATTAAAAAAACAGTGACAGACAAAGTGTTCCATGCCAGGGTATAGGACACAGCCACACTCAACAGGGCTCTCTGTGACCTTCATCCAGCCCTTCCTCCTTGTGTCTTCACCTGTGGTGGGGAGGTCTATTCACATAACAGCGCAAACGAGGCAGAGAGGCCCTCAGGACTAAGCCAGCCGGGGCAACTACCACCCTTGAAAGAGACTGGACGGCCTCCATGGTCCCTACACCTGGAATGCCCTCCACTCCCACCCCCACAAGGTCTCTCTCTGCTCCCTCTCCTTCCTCAGAAAGATGGAGCTGGGACCCTGTGGAGGAGAGGAGGAAGGAGGCGACGGGAAAGGAGTTTCCTTCTAGGATGGAAAGACAACTCGGGGAGAATTGTAGAGACCACCACATACCACTTGTTCACGTGCTCACGTTTGGCCATAAGAAAGAGTGAGTTATTCTGGTACAGAGCTCCTTGATCCTTCCAGACTGACAGCCAAACAAAGCGTAGCTCATGCACAGGTGTACCCTATGTCCAAGTTCTCAAGTTCCAAATTTAGAAACGAAAACAGATTTGGACAGCAAGGGATACTTATAGTTACCAGTTTTCAGTATTAAATTAATATATACCAGAACAACTTGGTGGCAGGGACTCACTGATGAAATAAAAATTAGGAAAGGGTTTATTATTCTTTTATAAAAGAAAAAGTTGTAATAGAAGGACTGAGAAATGGCTAGTGCATTTCAAGAAATTATAGCTAAGGCTGGAAGTATGGTCGAGAGCATTAGAGCCAGAATAAAAGAAATAGACCACAAGTGGTTCAGCTAGATGAACAATGAGCAAGATTTTTCAACAGATCATAAAGCTGTATCAATAGAAAACACAGCAGCAAGAGAACACCTTCAAGTATTTAAACACTGGCTGAATATTTCTGGGAGAAATGCAATAGAAACAGAAAGACTGGATTCTGAATACCTGGGTTTAAGCCCAACTTTTACTTAATGTGCAGTTTTTCTGAGCCTTGACTATCTTTTCTGCAAAACGGGGATGATAATACTTTTTTAAATTTACCATTGTGAGGCTTTCATGAAATCACAAAAGCACTTTAAACTCTAAATACCTATCATCATGTAAGTTTTAAAAGTCAAGAAAAAAGCAAAGAATTAGCCTATGGTATAGTATAATCCTGGAAAATGCCAAAGAAAAAGAGAAACAAATACCTAAGGCACTGGCTCTTGACCCATGGTAGTACAATAGAATCACCTGGGAAAATTTATTTAACAAATAAAAACCGTAAGTGGCAGCAGCCATAGGATAATGGTGGGGCCTGTTCATCAACAGTTTTGTTTTTCAAATGTGATTTAACAATTCTATTTCTAATGTGAAGCCAAGACTGAGAAAGAGCATGCCATGCTAAAAAAAAACACTAAATTTTCAGTCCCAAAAGCATTAAAAACTTATGGGAGGCTCTTCTGTCCTAACTGCATTATATCAATTACTGCATTTTATTCAAAACACCAGGATACATAATCTCATATCTGTCTCTACCACTAGACTGCTCGGGGATGTCTTATTCAATATTATTTCCTAGAAACCTAGCAAATACAGTATGTGACACAAAGAATAATAACAACAAGTTAATACTAGAGAGCCTTTAATGTATCAGGCTTTGTACTAATTGTTTTATAGGTGTTATTTCCTATAAAAATTAATCCCCAGAAATTCCCTAGGCTGTTAAGTACAATATTAACATCATTATTTACAGACAAAAAACCTTGGGCTCAGTAAAGTAACTTGTCCAATGTTATCACTATTCTCCAACCTCATATGATTAAAGTGAAAGTCGCTCAGTCCTGTCCAACTCTTTGCAACCCCGTGGACTACACAGTCCATGGAATTCTCCAGGCCAGAGTACTGGAGTGGGTAACCTTTCCCTTCTCCAGGGGATCTTCCCAACCCAGGGACTAAACCCAGGTATCCCACATTGCAAGTGGATTCTTTACTAGCTGAGCCACCAGGGAAGCCCACATATGATTAAAATGGCCTTGAAACATTTTTGCCCATAATTATTTTTTCCAATGAATGGTTTCTTCCCTTATACAACTCAGGATCATGTAGGGTTTACGGTTCTTCATTCTGAGCGCCAGTCTCAATGCAGACAAAACATGTGCTGGAGACTGACCTACAGTTGCACCAAGCCTGAGGCTTCTGGGAGCTTCTTTGCTTTCAAATAAATCTGTATTAATCAGTGTCTGTTTTGTTCTAATTAGCATTTTTTTCCTATGACTGAAATATGGCCCAGAAACAAAAATGCAGTCTATCTAATTGAAATGTTATTATTTAAGGAGTAAGGAGGAATTCGGACTATGTCAGCAGATCAGCTTGCAGCATGTGAAGAAATATGCCCTGCCTGAGAATCCCCGGTTGCTACAGAAAGCAAACCAGAGAGTCGACCATCTGCCCTGGGAGAGCTGCATCTGTCTGTCAATAGCAAATATAAAGGGAAGCGTTCACCTTGTAACGCTCAGGCTGGTCTGCTGATGGAGATGATTCTGATGTCGTCATTCCATCCGTCCTAGGACCCTCTAACTGGCCAAGCCGAGCCAACTCCAAAGTCAACTTGGGTCACCAAAATGTGTTTATGCATCCGATCAACTAACTCAAGAAACTCAAGTGTCTTGTTTTTAGTCTCCTTGACATTTTCCTACACAATCTAAGATTCTTCCCAACTATAGTAAAATAGAACTTTTTAAAAACTTAACAAAAAAAGAAGAAGAAGGAAGAGGGAGAATTTTAGCTAACTATCAACACAATCAAAAAAGGAAACACCCAAGCCCTGATGTGACTAAAAGGTCATCATATGGGAAATGCAATAATCTTCAACAGCTAAAATTCAAAACAGGGACTTCCCTAGTGGTAGAGTGGAGGCGAATCCATCTGCCAGTGAAGAGGACACAGGTCTGACCTCTGGTCTGGGAAGATTCCGTATGCTATGGGCAACTAAACCGGGCAAGCCACAACTACTGAGCCCCTGTGCCGACAGCTATGGAAGCTCACGGGCCCTGAGTCCATGCTCCACGGTAAGAGAAGCCACAGCTATGAGAAGCCTGCACACTGCAACTAGAGAGGGGCGCCCGCTCAGAACCAGAGAAAGCCCTCTCGCAGCAACAGAGACCCAGCACAACCAAAATAAATCAATGCACTCAAAACAGAAACTGGAAAAGCCATCTAAATATCCAAGAAGTTACTATATATTTCTCCCGCAGAACATTACAAACGTTTCAAAGTTTTAGAAAATACAAAAATGTAAATATATAATAAAATTAAGTGGAAAGAAGATACAAAACTACATGAGTTTGATTTCAAACTCTGAAAAAACATTTTTTAAAGACCTTTTAGCTTTTTATCCTTGTAAATATAAAGGAGCAAGTTTGGAATGATTTTTCCTTTACATATTTCACTGCTTTCCACATTTTCTAAATGAATTTGTTGATAACAATAACCAAGTGGTACACAGGGTGATCTTAGTACACCCTAGTATTTTGGCCAAGGAACCAACTCTCATTCACAGAAAGGGCTGGCAAGAAAAAAAAAAACACACCAACAACAAAACAAACACAGACCTTACATCTAGCTGAGGTTTTGGCCCCAAATCCCTGACAGTCAGGCTGCACTATGCTAAGAATTTTTTTCTTGGCTAGACAGATCTTGGGAGTTTTAAATTAAAGTTTCCTGCCTTATTAATCATAAACCCAAAACCAAAATCAACCTTTGGATCTTACCAGTGGGGGTAAAAGCAACCAGGACCAAGGAAAAATGAGGGAAAGAGAGAGGAAAAAAAAGAATTTATGCCTCCAGCCACCCACCAGGGGCCTTTTTAGGCCTCCCGGCTTGCGGCTTGCCGGGTGGGAGGTGAAAGCTCAGCTCTAGGAAGAGAAAAAAAGAGCAGCAGCCGCAGCTTCCTGATGAAGTGGTGGGAAGACAAGGAGGCAACAGGGGCTTGGCTTACGAACTCAGCACATGGCCCTGCTCACCTTCACAGAGGCCAGAGATGTTCTCAACCGAGTGTCACTCCCCTTTGGGGTGGAAGTAAAGAGACCTATGGGTTTCCCTAGTGGCTCAGTGGTGAGGAATCCACCTGTCAATGCAGGAGACAGGGGTTCGATCCCTGATCCAGGAAGATCCCCTGGAGAAGGAACTGGCAACCCACTCTAGTATTCTTGCCTGGAAATCCCCATGAACAGAGAAGTATTCTTGAACACTCCAGTATTCTTGCCTGGTACGCCATATGGTTCATGGGGTCACGAGCATGGGATATGACTTAGTGACTGAACAACAACAACAAAGAGACCTACACGTAACTGGAGGTGGAATAGTGTGGGAAAGACAAGAGTGGGGGAGGCACGCGGCCCGGAACTACTCCAAGGCCAAACAAACTTCCTCCATAATCAGTGTGTGTGTTCACTAGCAAAGTATACGTCCTCTTGGTTTTGAATATGTTGGTATTTGATGATAATCAGATCTCAAATGTTTTTCACCAAACAGACAATTTTATAAAGGGATTCAAACTATTCTGGAAATAATCTTGCTTTGAATCAATATTCTGATTGCATTTTGATAACTAAAACATCAATTACTAGTAATCAAGAGATGTTATTCATAAGCAGAGACCCAGTAAATTTCACTATGAATTACACATTCATATTGCCATAAACCTAGAGCACTCCAAATAAATTTTAACTGGCTAAAGAGGCTTTCAAGTCACGGACCTGCCATATCACTCTCCTCCACGCCCAGCACTGTGCACGCCTGACAGCTAAGCCAGGCTGACTAGGAAGCCACACACGGCTGTAGCCTCCAGATCTGGCCAGCCTCCGCGGGTTCCTTCAACCTCACTTCGGGAAGCAGGCAGCACACAACCACCACAGGGGCAGCCTCCAGCTTATTCGGGCTCTGTGCTTTCCCGGGGAAAGTGCTAGAACCTTTCCAGTCTAGACCTGGTCTGACATGCCCCAATTTCAGCCAATGCTAGTCAGTACAGGGAGGCGTCCCCGCCTGCCAATGCAGGAGATGCCAGAGACAAGGGTTGATTCCTGGGTCGAGAAGATTCCCCTGGAGGAGGGCATGGCAACCCACTTCAGTATGCTTTCCTGGAGAATCCCACAGACAGAGGAGCCTGGCAGGCTACAGTGGATGGGGTCACAGACAGTCAGACATGACTGAAGGGACTCAGCACACATGCACGCACGCACAGTCGGTACAGGACTCGTTCATCTACCTGTAGAACAGGAAAGCTAACTCAAAGAGTATGTGAAGACACAGAGCAAACAAAAGAAGTCTGTGAAATTCAAACCGGGTAATTCTCTAAATTCTCTCAGCGTCACTCTCATATAGGCGTCCTCCCACTTTAAAGAACAGATGAAGCTGTGTGACCTTCACTATCAAAGAAGAAATGCAAATTAAAACAATACAATGCTCTTTCCCACTTATCAACTTCAGGATTTCTTTCCTGCAAAAGTGGGGTATGACAGACATTCTTACACTGCTAATGGCACAACCCTTCCAAAAATGAAGGAACAACATGATTTAAGAACCTTCAAAATAGATAATCCCTGACAGGAATTTCACTTCTAAATATCCTGAAAAAAAAGTAAAAACAAAAATTTATGTTAAAAATACGTTTGCTGCAACCAGAAACAATCCAAAAATAGGTACTAGAACCTTCATCTAAAGAGTTGTTTAAAAAAATGACTCACATAATACTATATGAAGACAATCACACAGTGCAAAATTATAGTTTGATCTCAATTACGTTAAAACACATAAAAAAGGGGGAAAAAAGTTATATGCTAAACAACTTTTACACATTTTCAATTTTCCTTTTTCAACTGTTACATATTTTCCAAGTTTTCTACAATATTTTAGATACTACACTTACCAGAAGAGAGGTTACTCATAATGAATTCTGGCTAAAGAAACCAGACACAAAAGACTCCCTACTGCAAATAAAAGCCACATGAGATACCACTTCACACCCACTAAGATAGCTATACTAGAAGACAGACAATAACAAATATTGACGAGGATGTAGAGAAGTTGGAACCCTTACACAAGGGATGGTGGGAATGTAAAATGGTGCAGATGCTGTGGAAACAGTTGGGTAGGTGCTCAAAAAGTTAAACTTGGAGTTGCCATATGACCCTGAAATTTTATTCCCAGGTATACATCCAAGAGAAATGAAAACATATTTCCACACAAAAATTTGTAGTTAAGTATTTGTGTGTGTGTGCACTCAGTCGCTCAGTTTTGTCCAACTCTCTGTAACCCCATGGACTGTAGCCCACCAGGCTCCTCTGTCCATGGGCTTTTCCAGGCAAGAATACTGCAGTACGTTGCCATTTCTTACTTCAGGGGATCTTCCTGACCCAGGGGTTGAACTCGAGTCTCTTGTGTCTCCTGCACTGGCAGGTGGATTCTTTACCACAGCCTCATTACTCATTAATAGTCAAAGAGAAGAGACAATCTAAATGTCAATCAACAAGTGTCATAAACAGAACATAGTGTATTCATATAATGGAGTATTTTTCAGCCATCATAGGGAATGAAGTTACGATTCATGATACAACATAACTTTGAAAAGCATCAGGTTAGGTGAGAGAAGTCAAATATAAGGGCCATGTGTTGAATGATTCCATTTCTATGAAATGTTCAGAATAGGAAAACCAGATTAGTGAACATTTAGCACTGGGAGGTTGGGGGCAATGAACAATGACTGCTAATCGATATGGGGTTTCTTTGGGGATAATAAAAATCTCCTCTAAAATTGAGATGCTAGATGCACAACTCAGTGAATATATTCAAAATCACTGAATTCTATCTACACTTTATGGGCAAGTACACAGTATATAAATTATATCTCAGTAAAGTGTCTTTAATAAAAACATATTTTTATTTCACTTATAGTAAAATTCAAAATCAGGCAAAACTAATCAATGATGTTAGAAGCCAGGAAAGTGGTTACCTTTGGGGAAGAGGGAGGGGATAGGTTTTGGGAGGGGCCAAAAAAGGGAGCTTCTGGACAGCTAGTGACAACCCATTTCTTGATCTGGTTGATAATATCACTTTCAGTTCAGTCAGTTCAGTCGGGTCCAACTCTTTGTGACCCCATGGACCACAGCACGCCAGGCTTCCCTGTCCATCACCAACTTCCAGAACTTGCTCAAACTCATGTCCATCCAGTCGGTGATGCCATCCAACCATCTCATCCTCTGTCATCCCCTTCTCCTCCTGCCTTCAGTCTTTCCCAGCATCAGGGTCTTGTCAAACGAGTCAGCTGTTCTCATCAGGTGGCCAAAGTATAGGAGCTTCAGCTTCAACATTAGTCCTTCCAAAGAATATTCAGGACTGATTTCCTTTAGGATTGACTGGTTTGATCTCCCTGCAGTCCAAGGGACCCTCGAGTCTTCTCCAACACCACAGGTCAAAAGCATCAATTCTTTGGCGCTCAGCTTTATGGTCCAACTCTCACATCCATACATGACTATTGGAAAAACCATAGCTTTGACTAGATGGACCTTGGTCGATAAGGTAATGTGTCTGTTTTTTAATATGCTGTCTAGGTTGGTCATAACTTCTCTTCCAAGGAGTAAGCGTCTTTTAATTTCACGGCTGCAATCACCATCTGCAGTGATTTTGGAGCCTAAGAAAATAAAGTCTCTCACTGTTTCCACTGTTTCCCCATTTAACTGCCATGAAGTGATGGAACCAGATGCCATGATCTTCATTTTTTGTATGCTGAGTTTTAAGCCAGCTTTTTCATTCTTCTCTTTCAGTTTCATCAAGATGCCCTTTAGTTCCTCTTCGCTTTCTGCCATAAGGGTGGTATCATCTGCATATCTGAGGTTATTGACATTTCTCCTGGCAATCTTGATTCCAGCTTGTGCTTCATCCAGCCTGGCATTTCAAAAGATGTACTCTGCATATAAGTTAAATAAGCAAGGTAACAATATACAACCTTGACATCCTCCTTTCCCAATTTGGAACCAGTCCGCTGTTCCACGTCTGGTTCTAACTGTTGTTTCTTGGCCTGCATACAGATTTCTCAGGAGGCAGGTAAGGTGGTCTTGTATTCCCATCTCTTGAAGAATTTTCCAGTTTGTTGTGATCCACATGGTCAAAAGCTTTAGCGTAGTCAATGAAGTAGATGTTTTTCTGGAACTCTTTTGCTTTTTCGATGATCCAATGGATGCTGGCAATTTGATCTCTGGTTCCTCTGCCTTTTCTAGATCCAGTTTGAACATCTGGAAGTTCTCAGTTCACATACTGTTGAATCCTAGCTTGGTGAATTTTCAGCATTACTTTGTTAGCGTGTGAAATAAGGGCAATTGTGTGGTAGTCTGAACATTGTTTGGCATTGCCTTTCTTTGGGATTGGAATGAAAACTGACCTTTTCCAGTCGTGTAGCCACTGCTGAGTTTTCCAAATTTGCTGCCATACTGAGTGCAGCACCATCACAGCATCATCTTTTAGGATTTGAAATAGTTCAGCTGGAATTTCATCACCTCCACTAGCTTTTTCCATAGAGATGCTTCCTAAGGCCCACTTGACTTCGTACTCCAGGATGTCTGGCTCTAGGGCAGTGATCACACCATTGTGGTTATCTGAGTCATTAAGATCTTTTTTGTATAGTTCTTCTATGTATTCTTGCCACCTCTTAATATCTTCTGCTTCTGTTAGGTCCATACCATTTCTGTCTTTCAATATCACTTTAGAATTTAATATTCATTGAGTTGTACACTAATGATGTTATGCATTTTTCCGTATGTATGCCATACTTCACTAAAAAGGTTTTTTTTTTAATGACTTCAAAAAGGAAATACTAAGATTTCTTAATTTAGCCAGATCCCAGGCCCTAATGCAGAATATTTAGTGTTACTTGAGTCCATTCTATTTATCTGGTTAGTTAACTAAAAGCAGATAAGAAACTGCAAGACACAGGAATGAGGAAGGGGAATGTACAGATGCCCAGGATAAAGTAAAACCGGATAAAGCAAGAGAAAACTAAGGAAGGACCGTGACAGAGGATGAGAGAGAGCAAGAAGGAGTATTACCAAAAGCAGAAGAAAGAATTCAAACAATCTAAGCAATTCTGGACCATTTATCAATTCCTGCACAGTCCCACTGTCCCCAAAGATATCTCCATGTTACAGAAAAGTGCAACAGATGAAGTCATAATACTCTAAATCACCAGAGAGTAAACTATGTCCAGGACTCCCTCCCTGAAAAAGTGAGTATGTAAAATATGCTATCAAGCCATTTATCAAAAAGGGAAAACTTAACCTTTTAAAGACTTGATATTTAAATAATTATCCAGGAAATAACCTACATAAAACACTTATTCCCTCAAAAAGTCAGATGAATGGGTTATTACTGTTACTCAAAAAAGATCATAGGGTGACAACAAAATGTTGCAGAATATATCACACAGAGAGAGTCCCTCTGGGGAACAGACACTTCAGCGAATCATCCAGCATTGTTACACTGGAGATTTAAATATCACGCCTTCAAAAACGACCCACAATTCAAGAGGTCAGCACACATCATCAAAGGTGAGCTCAAAACAATCAGAGTCACAAGGCCAGACCCAGAGAAAATTTTATGTGGAACACATTTATTTTTCCTCAGCACTTAACTATAGTGGCCTTTTGAAGAAGTCTCCACATCTTCTTCCTTGTTGTTGTTCAGTCACTCAGTTGTGTCTGACTCTTTGCGACCCCATGGACTACAGCACACCAGGCTTCCCTGTCCTTCACTATCTCCTGGAGTTTGCTCAAACTCATGTCCTTTGAATCAGTGACGCCATCCAACCATCTCATCTTCTGTCATCCCCTTCTCATTATGCCGTCAATCTTTCCCAGCATCCGGGTTTTTTCTACTGAGTTGGCTCCTCACATCAGGTGGCCAAAGTATGCCAGCGGAATGATCAGGGTTGATTTCCTTTAGGATTCACTGATTTGATCTCCTTGCTATCCAAGGGACTCTCAAGAAGTCTTCTCCAGACCACAGTTGGAAAGCATCAACATCTTCTTCCTACCAAGCTCCCTTTCCCATGGAAGCAACAGTTAGAACTGGACATGGAACAACAGACTGGTTCCAAATAGGAAAACGAGTATGTCAAGGCTGTATATTGTCACCCTGCTTATTTAACTTATATGCAGAGTACATCATGAGAAACGCTGGACTGGAAAAAACACAAGCTGGAATCAAGATTGCCGGGAGAAATATCAATAACCTCAAATATGCAGATAACAACACCCTTATGGCAGAAAGTGAAGAGGAACTAAAAAGCCTCTTGATGAAAGTGAAAATGGAGAGTGAAAAAGCTGGCTTAAAGCTCAACATTCAGAAAATGAAGATCATGGCATCTGGTCCCATCACTTCATGGGAAATAGATGGGGAAACAGTGGAAACAGTGTCAGACTTTATTTTTTGGAGCTCCAAAATCACTGCAGATGGTGACTGCAGCCATGAAATTAAAAGATGCTTACTCCTTGGAAGGAAAGTTATGACCAACCTAGACAGCATATTGAAAAGCAGAGACATTACTTTGCCAACAAAGTTTTGTCTAGTCAAGGCTATGGTTTTTCCAGTGGTCATGTATGGATGCGAGAGTTGGACTGTGAAGAAGGCTGAGCGCCGAAAAATTGATGCTTTGGAACTGTGGTGTTGGAGAAGACTCTTGAGAGTCCCTTGACTGCAAGGAGACCCAACCAGTCCATTCTGAAGGAGATCAGCCCTGGGATTTCTTTGGAAGGAATGATGCTAAAGCTGAAACTCCAGTACTTTGGCCACCTCATGTGAAGAGTTGACTCACTGGAAAAGACTCTGATGCTGGGAGGGACTGGGGGCAGGAGGAGAAGGGGACGACAGAGGATGAGATGGCTGGATGGCATCACCGACTCGATGGACTTGAGTCTGAGTGAACTCCGGGAGTTGGTGATGGACAGGGAGGCCTGGCGTGCTGCAATTCAAGGGGTCGCAAAGAGTCGGACATGACTGAGCGACTGAAGTGAACTGAGGCTTGCTTTCACAAGCTGGGTTGGTGGGGTTTTCCTGCTAAAGTGTTTCCATCACTCAGGTGTAAAGGAACCAAAGGTTGTTAAACACCACAGTCTGGGAGACTGATACGATCACATGGCAACAAAAAGGAAAATAAGGAAGCTGAGGCTCAGTGCTTACCCCAACATCTCAACCATACCAGGATTCTGACTAAACTCAAAATCCATGGGTTCATAGATTTTTCTAAAGGAAAGGAGTAGGGACCTCCCTGGCAATCCAGTGGTTAAGACTTCGTGCTTCCAATGCAGGGAGCACAGGTTTGATCCCTGGTTGGAAAACTGAAAAAAAAGAAAGAAGCAGACCTGTACCCTGGCTGCCCTTACCCTCCTCCCAGCACTGACCTCGGACACTGAAGCCGGAGAGAGACGTCAGAAAGCGGGTGGGGCGGTAACTACAGCCTAACCAGCTGCCTGACGTCACAATAAAGGCTCAAAGGGCAGCGACCAACAGGTCTCTAACTCAGCTAACCCTTCCTCCTGCTGGATATGAGATAAAAAGCTGCCAATGCTCCTCGATCTCTCCTGCCTGCAGGGAAATGAGGCTACCCTCCTTCCTTCCTGTCACTATTAAAATCCTGAAATCATTAACTAGTAGCTATTTCCCATGAGCTGTTGCTTTTAAAGGCATTTTCTTTAGCTATCCTACTTTATTATAACTTTCATAAAAGACTCTAAAATGAGGGACAATTACCAAGCTGTCACTGCACTGTCAAAAAGGAACTCTTATTTTAGGGTAACATTAAATAATGTTTCAAGTAAACATATCATTATAATATGCTGGGACCACCTCTAATCAGGAAAAAGGTTCTTTCTACCAATGTGTTCTTATCCAGTTATAGAGAGCTATTGACCTCAAAGAAAAGGCTGAATTTCCTTTCCTACAGTTTAAAAACAGTCCTTTCTCTGCTCCCATTATTGCTCAAAGCAGAGAAGATACAAAAGTGAGTCCCCTGCTCATTCACTCACTCATGAATATACACATGAAGGACAGCACCTGACACTATGGGAATAACGAGAATTAGAGGATGAAAGGTCTGGAGAAACGCCTGTTTCTTCATCCACAAAACAGAAAAAAAATATGTATATCCACCTTACACTGTTAGGAGTACACAAAATAACCCGCTATGCAGGGCAACTGCTAAGCACCCATGTTACCTACAAGAAGAAAACAAGATAAAGAAAATCATGTATGTATGTGTGTTAACATTTATTTAAGTCAGAGAGATTATGAATACACATATTTGCTTCTACTAAAACACTGAAAGAATAAATCATAAAATTTACAGAGGAAGGGAATAGAATACAGTCATCAAAAACTAGACTTCTTTGATATTTGGCAAAACTAATACAATATTGTAAAGTTTAAAAATAAAATAAAATTTAAAAAAAAAAGAAATGAAAAAAAAAAGAAACTAGACTTCTTTGAACAGATCTTGTTTTGTATATCTGACTCAGGCAAATGAATTTTATTTTTTATATAATTACACAACAAAACTAAATTCTAAAAAACAATTCCTCAAAACCAAAAGCAGAAAGAACAAATGAATGTATATATCACATTGGTGACTAAGTCACACTTGAGAACTATTCCAAGAAACTTTAAAACAAAAATATGACTGCACAGTCCTAGTAGGACATATCCTAGGGACAAAAATTAAACTTTTAAATATTCATCCTGTTTGGTGCTAATATTGAGATTATTGTGATGAGACTATAAATGCATTGTGAGATAATGTAAACAAGAATTTACACTAGGGTTAAGAATACGATTTTCAGCTTAGGAGAAATATAGACATACGATCAATGAGGTTAAATAAAAACCCTGAATTCCTGAATGAAATTCAGTTCAGTTCAGTTCAGTTGCTCAGTCGTGTCTGACTCTTTGCGACCCCATGAATCGCAGCACGCCAGGCCTCCCTGTCCATCACCATCTCCCAGAGTTCACCCAACTCATGTGCATTGAGTCGGTGATGCCATCCAGCCATCTCATCCTCTGTCATCCCCTTCTCCTCCTGCCCCCAATCCCTCCCAGCAGCAGGGTTTTTTCCAGTGAGTCAGCTCTTCACATGAGGTGGCCAAAGTATTGGAGTTTCAGCCTCAGCATCAGTCCTTCCAAAGAAATCCCAGGACTGATCTCCTTTAGAATGGACTGGTTGGATCTCCTTGCAGTCCAAGGGACTCTCAAAGAGCCTTCTACAACACTACACTTCAAAAGCATCAATTCTTTGGCACTCAGCTTTCTTCACAGTCCAACTCCCACATCCATACATGACTACTGGAAAAACCATAGCTTTGACTAGACAGACCTTTGTTGGTAAAATAACATCTCTGCTTTTTAATATGCTATCTAGGTTGGTCATAACTTTCCTTCCAAGGAGTAAACGTCTTTTAATTTCATGGCTCCAGTCACCATCTGCAGTGATTTTGGAGCTCCAAAAAATAGTCTGACACTGTTTCCACTGTTTCCCCATCTATTTCCCATGAAGTGATGGGGCCAGATGCCATGATCTAAGTTTTCTGAATGCTGAGCTTTAAACCAACTTTTTCACTCTCTTCTTTCACTTTTATCAAGAATGAAATTATCAATATGAATTCTTGACTTATAAATCACACGTTTCCTCACTCTGTCTACTGAGACCCAGGAAACCAGGTAGACCCCTATGGCCTCGACTGTGGCCTCTCAGAACCATCTGCTACCAAAAGGAACTAAGTCTCCTTAAAGAAATGACTGATTCCACATCTGGAGCAGGAAACATATAAGATAAGCCCGGAAAATCTTAACTTCCTGTATTTTGGGTTGACATCACAGACTACTAGTATAGTGCCAAAAGGACTCGGTAGGCAACTTATCCCAATGGCCAAAAACAGGACAAGTTGGGCATAATAAGGTTAATAACTGACTCAGTCCAGTTCAGTTGCTCAGCTGTATCCAACTCTTTGTGACCCCATGGACTGCAGCACTCCAGCTTCCCTATCCATCCACAACTCCTGGAGCTTGCTCAAACTCATGTCCATCAACTCAGTGACGCCATCCAACCATCTCATCCTCTGTCGTCCCCATCTCCTCCTGCCAGTCTTTCCCAGCCTCAGAGTCTTTTCCAATGAGTCAGCCCTTCGCATCAGATGGCCGAAGAATTGATGCTTTCGAACTGTGGTGTTGGAGAAGACTCTTGAGAGTCCCTTGGACTGCAAGGAGATCCAACCAGTCCATCCTAAAGGAGATCAGTCCTGGGTGTTCTTTGGAAGGACTGATGCTAAAGCTGAAACTCCAATACTTGGGCCACCTCATCGGAAGTATTGGAGCTTCAGCTTCAGTATCAGTCCTTCCAATGAATATTCAGGACTGATCTCCTTTAGGATGGACTAGTTTCATCTCCTTGCCGTCCAAGGGACTCTCAAGAGTCTCCAACACCACAGTTCAAAAGCATCAATTCTTCTGGCACTCAGCTTTCTTTATGGTCCAACTCTCACATCTGTATATGACTACTGGAAAAACCATAGCTTTGACTACACACACCTTTCAAACATGTATCTAAATCCACACAGTTACAACAACAACAAAAAACCCACTAATTATTTTGAAAACTAGAAAATAAGGGGGGAAAACCCACCAAATATTTATCTTGTCTTTCTTCTCAAAAGTTACTTTGAAGTAACCAAACCACTGACAAGGGCAAAAGTCTCTACAGAAGTATTCCAGAGACATGTTAAAATTCAAACCGCCATTTTTCAACCCTTAATGAATGAATGGACCAAGGACCAACCATCAGTGACTGCTAACTTTGAGAGGGACACAACCAGATAGGACAGGCTTCCTGATGGAGCTGATAACATAACTGCATGTCTACTGAGCAACATTTTTCTTTTTTCTCTTTTTTTTTTTTTTGGTTTTGTGAGGCTCAGTTTCTTAAATTCCTGAGAACCAGACAGCTTTGCCTTGCTCTTAAAGTCAAAATTAACATAACACTTTTCAGAAACTAGCTTTACCAGAAAAAAATAAGCCTCTAGATCTAACTACCGTTTTACATGAAAAGCATAGACTATATTTTCACTGAAACTAAAGGAATAAACAAACAAAATCAGACCCTGAGAAGCTGCACAGCAGTGCTCTTCAAAGTGTGGTCCACAGACAGGTGCAGAATTCAAAGTAAGCATTAGAAACTTTGTAACAAATTTTTTTATGCGCCTGGTATGCCTTTTTCCTGGAAAATTTTGTACTTCTCTCATCTTGGGCTGGTGAAAAAAAGTTTAAATGCAAAGCTAAGAAACTTATACATTTTGTATACAAAAGAAAAACTAAAGGCAACTTTTGAAAACAGAAATAATGTAATTAAAGATAACCTTAAAGATTAATCTGGCAGCAATAAAAACTGTCAACAGGACAGACTTTAGAAATGGGAAAGGGTAATTTGGGTGTCCACAGACTTGGAATGAGCACCTTCTACTTCTGGAATACTTACAATACTTACTTTACATCTTTTCCTTTAACTTCATAAAAACCACCCAAGACTTGAGTCCTGGCTCTGCTACTTACTAGCACTGAAGCCCTGTATCCTAATGTTTTAAATGGAATAGCAATAAGGGCATTTCCTGACCAGTCCTACGCAGTCTTCTGAAGCGTGAACTGTTTGTTTGTGGACACACTGCTTGCTACCATCCAAGCTCAACAACTGGAGGGAAGAAGCAACAGATGTCGGGTGACTGGCCAGTTCCTCTAGGAACTGCCACAATTCGTGGCATAAAACAATGGTTTCTAAACAGAAAGATCACAATCAAACAAAAAAACAAGATATCCCGATGTGCTCCACTGCAAACATTGTTTGTGAAACATAAAAGGTCATTTGAGGAACAGCCAATGAACAACTAATTAGCAGAACAAACAAGAATCATTTTGAAGGAAAAAGCTACAGAGGACAGAACTTAAAATTACTCCGTTTTGAATGGTTTCTTTTCCATGACTATATATAAAAGGTTTTTTTGTGGAAATCATGAGGTCATTGTTTTCCAGTCTTCACTATAGGAAACAGCTGTGGAGAAGGGCACAGAGCTCACTGTCCCATTCAGCAGCCCCGCACTGTGACGAGCGCACAGATGGCCACAGGAAGAATCCACCGAACCACACACCAATAACAAAACAGAAGTGGCAGAGGCAACCGCAACACTCTACACCCCACCAAGGAAGACAGAAAACAGCTAGCTCGGGACCAGCATCTGCAGTATTACATCTGTATCAATTTCAGAGAGATTTCCAATTCAGACCACATCAGCGCCTTTCTACATGGGTCACTGAAAACTTAAGGTGATTCAATTTATGTCCCCACCTGATAGATGACAGACATTCAACAAATGTAAAACCACCACACGAGACTTCCTAGGGCTCTTATGCTCACTGATGCTAAAGCTGAAACTCCGATACTATGTGAACTGTCTAAATCTGAACTTACCCATCCACCTGCAGAATGGTTTTCCACTGGGCTTTCAGTCTTGAAAAGCACCGTCCTAAGGCGCACTTACAAATCATCCACTTTATCTTCATCTCTCCATCTCTCTACCCTTCATGTTAAGCTGCCAAACACTGTCAACTCTGCTTTAATATGCATTTTTTTAAATATGTTCAAAAGTTAGAGGAAAGGAGCAGGAGACAAGGAATGAGAAATAAACTGAATGCAACCCAGTCTATTATGGGGTATGTAACTCTCCCTTACAAGACCACCTGGGCCTCTGGTGAAACCTGTCCAATAATAAAAATACACTGAGATGAGGCAGTTCATTCCATTTTCAGACAACTTGCTCAAAAAATTCTGTATACTGAGGTATACCACCCCCTTCTCCAATTTCTCCCCTTCTCTCTCAAGGCCTAAAGCCTAAGTGTTAACTCCCAGTCCTCAGAGGTCTGGCCCATCTGTGTACAACAGAAATGACCCATCACCGGCACCTCGATGTTTACAGCTGAGGCGGGTCTGCAAGCTGTCCTTCCTTGCTGAGGCGCTTTCAGTTCAGATTAACCAAGCACCTCCAAGAGGTGCTGGGCAAGACAGACTCGCTGCCCTAGAGGGTCTCGCAGTGGCGTGGAGGAGACAGACATGAACAGGTTTAGGAAACAGAATCCTCTTGCCTCTGAGAGGAAATTTTTCTACCCTTTTGACAGTTATGCAATATGAGGATTATCTGATCCTTGGAAGAATGTATGACTAAATTCATCCAATTCTGTTATCTTCTGGGGGAACAGGCAGTTCTTTTAATAACTATTTCAATTTCTCCCTCAGTTATCAGTCAGCCAGGTTTTCTTACTGTAACATTATTATTAGTTTGTTTTGTTTAAAGTTGTGGATTTTATCAGTGACAGGCAGACATCCAGCAAAAACGGTTTTTTTCCCCAAATTAATGTAGATACTTTACCCTAAAATTCACACAGGATTAGTTTCTGAAACTTGACAAAAATGATTCAAAAATCTTTCTGGAGAACTTGTAAAGAGCAAGATAACACTTCTTACCCAATAAACTCAGTACTTCTCTGCACTGGTTTTAATCATGTCTATTATTGCAGAACAAAAATAAATGTTCCACAGTGGGAGGGAAAAAAGAATAGCATGAAAAGAACAAGCAACAACAATGCCATGTGGTACCAATAAAAGTACTGATGAAACAGAATACAGAATTCCAAAATAGACCATAAAACTCTAAATACGGAGAAGACTTCTATAAATAAGCAGGGTGATAATAAGGTTGGGGTAACAATACCAGTTAACACTCACTAGCATTGACGACATGTCAGGCCCTCGGCCAAGTTTTTCTCTTGTTTTTTTTTTTTTAAAAATGAGGTAGATATATTCTTATCCACATTTTACAAATGAGGAAACTAAGCCCAGAGTTAAGTGCTCGAGGTCCCGTAGCTAGTAAGTGGTGCAGCCATGACTGAAACACAGGCTCTCTGGCTCCTCAGTCCAGGTTCTCAACCACTCACTACACTATATAAGATGGGAAATCTCAAACCTGAAAATAAATCCTCACTTTCCACATGCACTAAACTAAACCAAACCCCAAACTACTGGAAGAGAAATATTTCAGAACATAATGGAAAAAACAAAAAATAAAATAGAAAAATTATCCTGTATGAAAGCGTAACTTTTCAGCTATATAGTAACAAAAACAATAAGGAAAAAGGACAGGTTCAAAAACATTAAAACCTTCTGTAATATACAAAAGTAACAAAACTAAAAGAGCAATAGACTGAGGGAAGTGTCTGTATCAAACGTCTCAAGGTTTATGAAGGTGTTGCCTTACACACATTACACTATTCTATAAAGAGCTATTATAAAGTTTCCCAAAAGAACCTTCAAAATCCCAAGGGACACCATGACCATCAAGTAGGATTTATTTCTGGAATGAGGGGGGCTCAACATACGAAAATCAGTCAATGTAATACACCACATCAATAGCTCAGTTGGTAAAGAATCCACCTGCAATGCAGGAGACCCCGGTTCAATTCCTGGGTCAGGAAGATCCTCTGGAGAAGGCATAGGCTACCCACTCCAGTATTCTTGGGCTTTCCTTATGGCTCAGCTAATAAAGAATCCGCCTGCAATGTGGGAGACCTGGGTTCGATCCCTGGGTTGGGAAGATCTCCTGGAGAAGGGAAAGGCTACCCACTCCAGTATTCTGGCCTGGAGAATTCCATGGACACTACTGAGCAACTTCACTTCACTTCAAAATGCCACATCAATAGAATGAAAGAAAACTACCACACAATCATCTCAATTGATTCAGAGACAGCACATGACAAAACTCAACACTCTCCCATGACAAAGACACTCAAACTAAGAAGAAAACTTAATGTGATAAAACCAGTATCTAAAAAGTGCACAGCTAACGTCACACTCAATTGTGAAACACTGAAAGCCTTTCCCCTGAGATGAAGAAACAAGACAAGGATGCCCATTTTCACCACCTCTATTAAATAGAACATTGGAATTTCTAGCCAGAACAACTAGGCAAGAAAGTGGAAGGGGGAATAAATTAAGAGCCTGGGATTGGCAGTTACAAACAGATAAATAACAAGATCCTATTGTATAGCACAGAGAACTATATTCAATATCTTATAGTAAACTATAATGAAAAGGAAATGAAAAAGAACATATATATGTAACAACCACTTTGCTGTACACCAGAAACTAAAGTAAATCAACTAAGCTTTATTTTAAAAATATATATATATATAAAAGGTATCCTAACTAGAGAGAAAGATATAAAATTCTGTTTGCAAAGAAAATGATCTTATATGTAGAAAATCCTGAGGATTCACAGAAGACTGAGACAGCTAATAGATGAATTCAGCAAAGTGCAGGATATAATATCAACATTAAAAAAAAATTAGTTCCATTTCTATACACTAGCAATGAACAATCCAAAAAGGAAACTATGAAAACAGTTTCAAGTATATAACAACATCAAAAAGGATAAAATAATTAGGAATAAATTTAACCAAGGATGTGAAAAACTTATACATTGAAAACTGTAAACCTTAAGTGACAAAAATGAAAGACAACACATTTATAAAAGACACTGCAGTTCATGGATTGAAAGAATAGTGTTGCGATACTGATTCTACACAAAGCAACCTACAGACTTCAGTGCAATCCCTGTAACAATCCCACTGCCATTTTCTGCAAAAATAAAAGCCTATTCTGAAGTTCATATGGAATCTTCAGGGACTCCAAAGCCAAAACAATCTTGAAAAAGAAGAACAAATCTGAAGGACTCAAACGTCTGATTTCAAAACCTACTACACAGCTGCAGTAAACAAAACAGTGTGCTGAAAAGCTGACAGGAGACAAAGACAGATACACAGATGGTGGGACAGGACACAGAGCCCAGAGATAAACCCTCATCCATACAACTGGTTTTTCACAAGGGCCCCAAGACCATTCAACAAAGACAAAACAGTAGTCCTTGCAACAATGGTGCTGGGAAAACTAAATACCCACATACAAAAGAACCTTACACCATACACAAAGGTTAATTCAAAATGCACCAAAGATCTAAACATAAGAGCTAAAATATACAATTTTTAGTAGAAAACAGGGAAAACTTCATGACATTAAATTTGGCAATGATTACTTGCATATGATGCCAAAAGCAAAGGTAACAAAAGAAAAAACAAAGATGAATTGGACTTCATCACAATTAAAAACTTTGTACACCAAGGGACAGTTATTAAGAGAGTGAAACAACCCACACAATGGGAGAAAATACTTGCTGATCATATATCATGAGGGATTAACATCCATAATATATAAAGAACTCCTACAACTCAACAATAACAACAATCCAGTTTAAAAATGAGGAAAGTCCTTGGACAGACATTTCTCCAAAGAAGATATACAAATGCCAAGAAGCACTTGATAAGATAATCCAAGTCAATAGTTAAGTCATTAATGACTAATGATCCTTAGTCATTCAGTTCAGTTCAGTTCAGTTCAGTTGCTCACTCATGTCCGACTCTTTGCAACCGCATGAATCGCAGCACGCCAGGCCTCCCTGTCCATCACCAACTCCCGGAGTTCACCCAAATTCAAGTCCATCGAGTTGGTGATGGCATCCAGCCATCTCATCCTCTGTCGTCCCCTTCTCCTCCTGCCCCCAGTCCCTCCCAGCATCAGAGTCTTTTCCAATGAGTCAACTCTTCGCATGAGGTGGCCAAAGTACTGGAGTTTCAGCTTCAGCATCATTCCTTCCAAAGAAATCCCAGGACTGATCTCCTTCAGAATGGACTGGTTGGATCTCCTTGCAGTCCAAGGGACTCTCAAGAGTCTTCTCCAACACCACAGTTCAAAAGCATCAATTCTTTGGCACTCAGCTTTCTTCACAGTCCAACTCTCACATCCATACATGACCACTGGAAAAACCATAGCCTTGACTAGACGGACCTTTGTTGGCAAAGTAAGGTCAGAGACTTACTTTTTAATATGCTGTCTAGGTTGGAGAAGGAAATGGCAACCCACTCCAGTATTCTTGCCTGAAAAATCCCATGGACGGAGGAGCCTGGTGGGCTACAGTCCAAGGGGTCCACTGAGCGACTTCACTTCACTTCAGGTTGGTCATAACTTTCCTTCCAAGGAGTAAGCATCTTTTAATTTCATGGCTGCAGTCACCATCTGCAGTGATTTTGGAGTCCAAAAAACTAAAGTCTGACACTGCTTCCACTGTTTCCCCATCTACTTCCCATGAAGTGATGGGACCGGATGCCATGATCTTCATTTTCTGAATGTTGAGCTTTAAGCCAACCTTTTCACTCTCCTCTTTCACTTTCATCAAGAGGCTTTTTAGTTCCTCTTCACTTTCTGCCATAAGGGTGGTGTCATCTGCATATATGAGGTTACTGATATTTCTCCCAGCA
>NW_011494644.1:5632197-5644330 GCF_000754665.1 Bison bison bison
CTTCCTGATGTTTTTCTGGAACTCTCTTGCTTTTTCTATGATCCAGCAGATGTTGGCAATTTGATCTCTGGTTCCTCTGCCTTTTCTAAAATGCGGTTGAACATCAGGAAGTTCACGGTTCATGTATTGCTGAAGCCTGACTTGAAGAATTTTGAGCATTACCTTACTAGCGTGTGAGATGAGTCAACTGTGTGGTAGTTTGAGCATTCTTTGGCATTGCCTTTCTTTGGGATTGGAATGAAAACTGCCCTTTTCCAGTCCTGTGGCCACTGCTGAGTTTTCCAAATTTGCTGGCATATTGAGTGCAGCACTTTCACAGCATCATCTTTCAGGATTTGAAATAGCTCAACTGGAATTCCATCACCTCCACTAGCTTTGTTCGTAGCGATGCTTTCTAAGGGCCACTTGACTTCACATTCCAGGATGTCTGGCTCTAGGTGAGTGATCACACCACTGTGATTATCTTGATCGTGAAGATCTTTTTTGTACAGTTCTTCTGTGTATTCTTGCCACCTCTTCTTAATATCTTCTGCTTCTGTTAGGTCCATACCATTTCTGTCCTTTATCGAGCCCATCTTTGCATGAAATGTTCCCTTGGTAGCTCTAATTTTCTTGAAGAGATCTCTAGTCTTTCCTGTTCTGTTGTTTTCCTCTATTTCTTTGCATTCATCGCTGAGGAAGGCTTTTTTATCTCTCCTTGCTATTCTTTGGAACTCTGCATTCAGATGTTTATATCTTTCCTTTTCTCCTTTGCTTTTTGCTTCTCTTCTTCTCTTCTTTTCGCAGCTATTTGTAAGGCCTCCTCAGACAGCTTTTTTGCATTTCTTTTCCATGGGGATGGTCTTATCCCTGTCTCCTGTACAATGTCATGAACCTCCATCCATAGTTCATCAGGTACTCTATCAGATTTAGTCCCTTCAATCTATTTCTCACTTCCACTGTAGTCACAAGGGATTTGATTTAGGTCATAGAGAAATGCAAATAAAAACAACAATTAGGTAACACTTCACACATGCATAACATGGTTATTATTTGAAAAAAAATGGAAAACAGCAAGTGTTGGCAAGGATGTGGAGAAATTGGAACCTTCATGCTTTGCTGGTGGCGATGTACAAAGGTGTGGTCACCGCGGGAAACAGTTTTACAGTTTCTCAAAAAGGGGGTTGAAAACAGTCAGACACAGCTGAGCAACTTTCATTTTCACAGGGCAAATTGCCCAATAAAAGAGGACTGGATGATTAAATTATCACTTAGCAGTATGACACCGTATGTATCATTAAACTTTAAACAGTGTAACGACTACAATTTAGAGACATGGGGAAAAGTTTTATAGATTGCATGAAAAAAAAAAATCATAATCCAAAGCAGCTTGGCCAGAAGCTACGTAAAGTGTGTACCATATTCGTAGACAAGTACAAAATGTAGACAAGTACAAAAATGTAGACTGATGGCACTTCAAGGCAATGTGTTCAGTAAGTAGAGTGAGAACATGAATGTTATCATCACACTGCCCTGAGTTGAAGTTCAAGTTCTGTCCCTGGGAACATGTAGAGAACCAAACTACATCAAGGTCAGAGATCTAACCTTGCCTAAAGCATTACTCAGTGACCTGCTCCCCACCCATCCACCACCCTACCCTTCTGCTCCAACCACACTAGACCTTGAAATTTTTTGAATAAACCAAGTTGTTTGAGGTTCTAAGTCTTTGAACATGATGGGTTTTCCACCCTGTTTCCAACAGGCCTTTCCCACCTCTCCCTTTATCCACCAAGAGGATTCCTACCAAATCCTTCCAGACTCAGCCCAGGGGGCATGTCTTCAGTCCCCCACCACTCTCAGATTCCCCTTTTAGGTTTGCACGGCACTTCTGTATACACCTCTATCACAACACTCATCCAAACCTACTGCAATTGATTCTTTACCCCTGCCTTCCCTTCTAGACCCAGAATTCCCCACAGGCATGGACCATCTCACTCATCCTCGTACAGCCCGGTGCCTCCCAACACAGGACCAGCCCAAGCAATGTGCTCACTAAATCTGCAGGCTTAATGAATTATGTCTACAATACTTCAACCTGAATTTGACTCTTAATGGATATAAACTGATGTTTCTGCAGCTCTGTACAGAGCTGTATTCAGGGCTAAGAGCAGGAAGTCAACCAAAATAAGACAAGCTTCATGACTCAGCTTTCTTGGTTTTCCGCCTATCTCTCTGCCCCTTTAACAAGTCCAACAAGTCCTTCCCTCCTCCTATCCCCTTATTTTTAGTTTCCCCCAAGGGGCTGGCTGTGGGCTTCTGACTACACACTCAATACTCCTGGCTTTAGTTATCACCTCTATGCAGCTGAATTCAAGCTATCAAGATTCCTTCTTAGATATCCCATGACCCCAACCCCACATGTTCAAATTACAGTCATGATCTTCTCTGCCCTCAGTGCCCCTTTTTGGACTGCTCCATCTCTGCCAGCGCTCCCCTTACTCTCTCCATCACCCAGGTCTGACCCTGGTGTTTCCTTTGCCTCTCCATCTCTTAGCTGGTGTTAATCGCTCAGTCGTGTCACACTCTGTATTTTAAAGAAATGCAGCCTCCCAGGCTCCTCTGTCCATGGCATTCTCTAAGCAAGAATACTGGAGAGGGCAGCCAGTCCCTTCTCCAGGGGATCTTCTGGACCCAGGGATCAAACCCGGGTCTCCTGCACTGCAGGTGGATTCTTTACCATTTGAGCCACCAGGGAAGCCCTAATGGAGAATCCTTAATGATGTCACGACATCCTTCAAAATGTCTCTGGATTCACCCTTTCCTCCACCTCACGTCGCTTCTGTGACTGCCTTCTCCAAACCCTTACCTTCTCCTCCATTGTATTCAATTTTGCTCACCATCAGACCCATTTTTCTGAAACCTCTTTTTCCATCAAACCAGAGTCTGCCCAGCTCAAGAAGCCTCCACTGAATCACTGCTGACTACTGCCTCAAGGCTAAATAGTTGTGGCAGGCTTTCATGGCCACACCTAATCTGTCCCCTTTCACCTCCTCAGCCATCTACAGTTAATTCCCCTTGTCACCAAATCAGTGGTTCTCAACCAGGGGCAATTTTGCCCCCCAGGGGACATCTGGCAAAGTCTGGAGACAGTTTAGATTGTCACGACTGGGGTGGGGGCAGGAGAGTACTACCTGCGCCTAGTGGGGAGAGGACCGGTACGCTGCTCAGCATCCTGCAACACCAGGACAGCCCCCACAGCAAAGACTCACCCAGCCAATAATGCCAGGTATGTCAACAGGACCAAGGCTGGGAAAACCGCTCCAAACCCCAGGCCCCTGCAGCAGAGAGCCCAGGGCCTCCTGACCCCAGACGCTGTGCCTTTACTCAGATTATTCCCCTACAGTCTGAAATGGCATCTCTCTCTCCTTTAATGGACCAAGCTTTATTTATCTTCAAATCCCATTTCTAAGCTACTTCCCACAGTTTTAAATATCACCTACAGACCAATGAGTCCCAAATCTTTATCTCTAGCCAGCCCCGATCTTCTGAACACCAGACTCCCTTATCCACCTGCCAACTAGACACCTCTCGAGTGTCCTATTTAACCCATCTGAAACTGAACTCCAGAGCTGCTGCTCCTCAAGTAAGTGCACAGCACCAGTAATCACCCTGCTGCTCAAAACAAATGCCAGGGACTTACCCTGACTGCTCCTCTCTGCCTCAGCGCCTTCCCTGGAATCAATCCTTTAGCAAGTCCCGTCGAGTCTACCTCCAGATACATCTCAACTCCACCTGGTTCTCCATCCTATGCCCCACCGGTAGGTAGCTTTACCTTCGCAAAGCCTCCTAACTGGCCTCCCTGCTTCCAGTCTGTGTTAACTATTCAGACTCAGAACGTGATCACTTTACATTTCAAGATCATGCCAGAACTCTGCTTAAAATCTGCAACAGCTCCCCACTGCTCTTAGAATCAAACCTAATCCTTTCCTCTTGCCCTACAAGGGGGTCCTATAGGCCCCACCTCTGCACACCCAGCCCCCTTTTCCAGCTTCATCTATCAGATGCCCCACCCAGCTCTCTAAGCCATGAAAAAGGCCTGTCAAGACTTTCAAATGTACCCCCAGCCCTGCCCCTGCAGGACATTTGAATACATTTTAATCTCCCTACCTGGTCATTACTCTCTCTCATACACCTTAGCTTTATCTTCTTAGCTCTAATTATTTTACTTTTGTATTTACTTTTGGTTGTGCTTGGTCTACGCTGCTGTGTGAGAGCTCTCTCTGGCTGCAGTGAGCAGGGGTTGCTCTCTAGATGCACTCACTGGGGTGCCTCTCCTGCTGCAGAGCACAGGCTCTAGAGCACACAGGTTTCTGGACCTGCAGTTCCCAGGCTCCAGAGGAGACTCAACAGACATGGTGCACAGGCATAGTTGCTCCGCTGCACGTAGGATCTTCCTGGAACAGGGATCAAACCTGTATCCTCTGCACTGGCAGGCGGACTCTGAACCACTGAACCACCAGGGAAGTCCTCTAATAAATTTTAAATTTCACATTTACCAGTGTGTGCTGATGAATACATCTGCCTCCTCTGTAACAATAACAGTTTCAGGAAGGAATGGACCATGGGATCCGGCACCGTTTTTTACATTACTACGCTGTTTGGTTTACCCCTATATACCCAATGACTGGGGCTCCCAGGTGGCTCAGTGGTATAGAATCTGCCTGCTAATGCAGGATATGAGGGTTCCATCCCTGGGTCAGAAAGATCCCCTGAAGAAAGAAACAGCAACCCACAACAGTACTCTTGCCTGGATAATCACATGGACAGAGGAGCCTGGCTCCAGTCCATGGAGTCGCAAAGAGTCAGACACAACAGAACATGCACGTGTACCCAATGACTAGCGCAGCATGTGACATGAGTTAGGAGCTCCATACATTCATACATTCGCAGAAGCTTAACAGCCGGCAATGAATAAATGAATCTTCTACTTACACTTCTGCTCACCACGATTTCACCATTCTCTGAACCGCCCCCGAACTTTACCAGTCAATACAATTTTTTAAAAATTTCCCTATAATACTGGTAAGGTCTCTGATGGCTAGAACTCTGTCCCAGAATCCTCACACTTAATCCTCTATTCCCAACCCCTCCCCTAAACCAGTCCCTTTGTACACAATAACTGCTCAGTAAACATGGTGTAAGTCAGCAAATTCCACAGCTGCCCTGTGTATCTCTGTTCCCCAACTAGTCGTCTTTACGCTTTCCTTGCACTTTCTCATGAAGCTGCACACATCAGCTGGGCATGTACTGGAGAGAGAGCCACATGCTGAAGAAGCGTGGAGAATAGGCATACCCAGAAAACAAGCCTAACCCACGTGAAAGAAAGTAAGTTTGAAAATTGATGAATAGGGCAGCCACTTGTAAGAGGAAGCATATGTCAGGGGCGAGGCCCTAGCATGTAGCATGGATGGGTCAGTCTTGTCCTGCACAGGCTTTGACTGGGCAGTCTGGAGAGGGCCATCATCGGTGTAAACGCACGTTTCCTCTGTCTCAGCAACACCACAGCCAAGACTTACTCCTTAGAAAGGGAGACTAGATCCATGGTGAAGGACTGGCTAAAAACTATACAACCAAAACACATGAGTGGGCTTCCATTGTGTGTGCCAGCCATGAAGTCATGTCCGGCTCTTTTCAACCCCATGGACCCGCTACAGCGGGCCAGGCTCCTCTGTCCGTGGAATTCTCCAGGCAAGAACACTGGAGTGGATTGCTGTGCCCTCCTCCAGGGGATCTTCCTGACCCAGGGATTGAACTCAGGTCTCCCGCACTGCAGGCAGATTTTTTACCATCTGAGCCACCAGGGCATCTATACAACTGTTAAAAAGAATAACAAGGACCTGGATGTTATTAACAAAAAACAATAAAAGCTATGCTATCTGTGATATAATTTCAAGTCCAGGATAGGGACATAGAGGAAAGTAAGCTGCAGGACTCTATGGGGACTGCGAGCCCATCCACCAGAAGATGTGTCTGTTATATGCATTTAAATGGTCTGAGAGGGCAATTTTTTAAGGAAGACTTCCAAAAGTACCGAAGCCTCAGGAGCAAGAGCACATGCATACAGCTAGCTGCAGCTGACCTTATTTTCACTACGATTTGGCACTGCAAGCTTAGAGGGAAAAAATGCTACATGTTTCAGCACGTCCACCCGGCCTGTTGGTACATTTTACGTTGAGACCTGTTGTTTCAGTGGCTGTGCTGATAAAGAGACACAGAACCAGAGCTCCGACCGGCATGGGGGGTGGCGGGTGGTGACAAACTCGCAGTCAGAACTCTCCCCCAGCCTCTAGCCAGCAGGTGAGCCTCAGTCTCTTCACCCAGAAAGGCTGAGGATCCCTCACACCTCACCCGCGTCGTCTTCCAAGTCTACAATTTGATGACAATCTCAGTGCCTTTCTCCTTCAAAGCTTTGGAATTCATAAACAGAGGTGACCGCGTTTGACAGACAAGGAAACAGGCCAGGAAGAGACAGTCTTTCTATTTAATACTGACATAAATCGGAAGGTGATCAACACAATTTCATTTTGTTTCCTACTTTTCAAATCAATTTGAGGGACACCCTGAAGTCAGATTACTTCTTAGGAACCACTGTGAGATGTCAAGGTACTAAACCACTCCATACAACCAGGAAAACTTTCACCATAGGTCTGTACATAAAATCAGAGCTCCCTAGTATAAGTCTGTGACAAAGTAAGTTGTGAATCTGAGCCAGTGAAGCCTGATGGCTAGCTTGTCTGCCACTACTCGTTTATACACATACACTCCATTTGTAACCATTTATACACATATACTCCCTTTGTAACCCAAGAACTCTCACTAATAAATAAGCACCACCAGGCACCAAAGTTCAAGGGGAAAAATGTAGGAGAGAAAATTCGATTCATCAATTACTTTTTGTTTTACAGCAGATTTGGAAGGAGTCCCCCATAGTTCTTTTATCAGTAGATCACTCTGTTCCAGTTGTTCTTTGGAAGCACAATTTGAAAACTGCTGCTATAAAACCTATCTTTGTTACTTGAAAGATGACCATCCGCCTTTCACTTACTGCAAAAGGGCAGTGAGTACTAGAAATCAGAGAGCATCTGTACAAACCTGGAACACCCAAGTGAGCATCCTATGAAAGTTAGGACAATACACTTATTTTCTCTTAGAACACTGAGCACTCAAGTTTCAAAATGATTTACTTACCCTCACAGTTTTACTAAGAAGACAGTGATCCAAGGATCCTGCCAGTAAAGTCTAACTTTTACTCTAGAGCTGCAGCAAACAGAGAAGAAAAAGTAACAAGACAACATTAAAGGCTGGGAAAGGAAGGAAAACTTGCACTAAGGAAATTCAAAATACTTCTCCAACAGTTTCTTAACCTCAGCACTATTAACATGTGGGGCTGGATAATCCTTTTTGAGGGATACTGTCCTACATGTTGTATGATGTGTGTGTTTGTGTGTGCTCATTCATGTCTAACTTTTTGCCATCCCATGGACTGTAGCCCAGGAGAAGGCAATGGCACCCCACTCCAGTACTCTTGCCTGGAGAATCCCATGGATGGAGGAGCCTGGAAGGCTGAAGTCCATGGGGTCGCTGAGGGTGGGACACGACTGAGCGACTTCACTTTCACTTTTCACTTTCATGAATTGGAAAAGGAAATGGCAACCCACTCCAGTGTTCTTGCCTGGAGAACCCCAGGGACGGGGGAGCCTGATGGGCTGCCGTCTCTGGGGTCGCACAGAGTCGGACACGACTGACGTGACTTAGCAGCAGCAGCAGCAGGACTGTAGTCTGCCAGACTCCTCTATCCACAGAATTTTTCAAGCAAGAATACTGGAGTGGTCGCTGCTTCCTACTCCAGGGGCTCCTTCTGACCCATGGATTGAACCTGTGTCTCTCGTGTCTCCTGCACTGGCAGGTGGATTCTTTACCACTGAGCCACCTGGGAAACCCATGTTGTATGACAGCCCCAAACCTGGAATCACCCCATTAGTTGCCAGCAGCAGCCCCACCCCAGCTGTGACACCGAAGTATGGGTCTCCAGACATCACCAAATGTCCCCAGGACTGGGGGGACAGGGGAGGCAGAAGTGCCCTGGCTGAGAACCACTACTGTAAGAGCAGGAGAAAAATGTCTGCGCAAAAAGAGAAAAAGATATAAGTGGCTGCTAGAGAAGTTTCTTAAAGCTTACCAAGATTGGACCACTCAACTTCTTTCATTCTGGAAAATGAAAATCCAACCTTAACAACCATCCAGCTTACCCAAAACCAAAAATCTGTTTTCCTGGCAAGCTCCTAAGGCTGAAATCAATGTAGTTAGACTCCTAATTGAAAATCTTACAAATAAAATTGTTAGTAACTTGAAATCGTAAGTCAACAAAAATACATTCAAAGACATATTAAGCATTTTTTTTTGCGCTCGCAAGGCAAATTATCTCAAGATGGTAAATTGTTTTTTATCTCCTCTGTCAACTGGTAGTGGCTGCCTGGAGCCCAGAATTCAGCAGGATTCTGAATGTGAGTTCGAGAGAAACGAATCGGCCTCAAATAGCGATGTCTGCCACCAACAGGTGAGGGGGGCGTGGTGACTGGTATGTCAGCATCCACTGGCTTCCTGTTCCACGGTCTTTGTTTTTCACAGGTGCAGAGTCTTCCGCAAGTGAGAGTGCCTGGCATGAGGCAGGTGAGGCACTTTGGTAGGCCGCCTAAGAGAAAACCCCCTCCTTTACTCCTCTCTTCTATTAAGCCAGGAAAATCACATTCCACCTTCCTGCCTCCATGGCAGCCAGGGGCAGTCAAGCAACATGATTATAGTTAATGAGATGTCAGCAGAAGCCTGTGGAGGGGGCTTCTGGAGGAACTTTTATTTCCCTAATGACTTCCTGCCTTGCCTGAGTAGAATGCCCTGAGGTGACAAACATTAAGGAAAAACAGCCAGTAAGAACAACAGAATGGAAACACAGAAGCGGTCTGGGTTCTAAGTGGGCCCATAAAGTCACTGCACCACCTGAGAACCACCTAGCTCTAGACTTTTCACAGGTGAGCTAATTCAGCATCTTTATTGCTTAAGGCAAGGGCTTCCCTGGTAGCTCAATTGGTTAAGAATCCACCTGCAATGCAGGAGACCCTGGTTCGATTTCTAGGTCGGGAAGATCCCCTGGAGAAGGGATAGGCTAACCACTCCAGTATTCTTGGGCTTGCCTGGTGACTCAGACGGTCAAGAATTCGCCTGTAATGCGGGAGACCTGGGTTCAATCCCTGGGTTGGGAAGATACCCTAGACGTGGGCATGGCAACCCACTCTAGTATTCTTGTCTGGAGAATCCCCATGGACACATGAGTTTGTGCAAGCTCCGGGAGGTGCTGATAGACAAGGAAGCCTGGCAGGCTGTAGTCCATGGGGTAGCAAAGAGCCAGATACAACTGAGCAACTAAGCACAGCACACACTGCTTAAGGAACCCTCATTGGGGTTCGCTCTTTCTAGGCTAAACGCATTCCTAACTCACTGAATAAACCTTCAAAAGACGGAGGAGAATGAATGCATGCAAAGTGAAATCTACTACGGGCTCAGAAGATTACATTTTTTTAAAATAGGGTCTCTAAGAATCTGTTCAACTTTGCCAAAGCATACTTTTCCAGAATTATTGACCCATTTCTGTGATCGCTTCTTAATGGATAAAAAAGTGAACACAACCTCTTAAAAAGCAATGAAAATGTTCACATACAAAAACGCTGTATAAGTTGATTTTCACATTTTGGAATAGAAAACCAAATTTAAGACACTGGGCCATGACCTTGCAAAGTTGGCAACTGCTGTGGCTACTTTCAGGCACATGCAAAAAAAGACTGATAGTAGCTGGTGGGCTGGCGTTCCCTCCTATTTTCTTATTTTGAGATCTCTGACATGAATCTCTTTTTTTTCCAGTCCCTATCCCTGTCAAGTATTTCCATTCAAATTTCCAAGATCAAATAGCGACCACTTTTTTTAAGTAAAACAGGGTAGAGAAACATAAATAAAATGTAAGTAAAATGTATTAAAAGAGGAGGAGAGTGTTGTTCCAAAGCAAGAAAGTAGGTCCTCAACCAAGAGCTGATTCCTTAGATAGCTGACCCTTTTATATTTTAATCAAATCATTTGCTTAAATAGATGTATTTTAGAAAGAAACTTCATAGCACCAACGGAAAGCCAGTACCATCTGCCATAAATAGAAGACAAATGTAAAACAAATCCAATGAAAACATATTCAATTCTAGCTACTGTTGCCTACTCAAGTCTTTAAACTGGAAGCTTGTTCTGTTATTTAAAAAAAAAAAAAAAAGGATGGGGGAGTGAGCAAGAACTGTTAAAGACGTGCTATCACCAAGCTGAGACTTTCTCTTTGGCATGATCAAAAAAGAAAGAGAACAGAAAAGGAATTAACTTTCTTACTGTGTGCTTTCCTTCTATTTACATCCGTTTCTCACCTGAATCCCAAATCATCCCAACAATCCCAAATCATCTTTCCCTTTTGCTTAGAATAAGAATCCATTTCCTATTACAGCCTAAATGATCCTACACCATCTGGCCCCAGCCCTCCACTCACTCTGCTCTCGGGTCTCACGCACCCAAAAGATCCAAGGGCCACATCGAGCCCACTGCCTGTTTCTGTACAGCCCACGAGCGAAGAATAGTTTGTAGAGATGAATATTTGCAATCAATTTGATGACAGGGAACATTAATTTTGAACTCCAATTAAGCTAATCATTGTCCTCTCCGGAAAAAAAAAAAAAGTCCCATTCTTTTCCTTGGTAGAGCTGTTATCACAAAATACTGTATTCAATTATCATGTTTTTTTTATTTTAGGCAGTTAAAAAAAAAAAGAGTAGAAATGTGTTTTCTGTTGTTATATAAGTAACTACCTCCTATCCCTGATTTTGCATTTTGACCAGCAGAGCCTAAAACACTTGCTATGCAGCCCTTTACAGAAAGAGTGCGCCCATCCCAGAGCTACCCTCTCGATCAAGTGCACCAAGTTCTTTCTCATCTCAGGACGTCCGCACTTTCCTTACTCCTGGGAACGGCTCTCCCCGGAGCTCCTCAAGGAGGGCTCTCCCTGTGGTTACTCAAGTCTCAGAAAGTCACTTCCTCCTAGAAGTCGCCCTAATCCTTTCCCCTTCCCATGTAATGTACCCCGCCAGCACATGAGTCACATCGCCAGCTTGTACCTCCTTCAAACCACTATCTGACATTACCTCGTTAACTTATTAATAATAAAACTTTTTAATAATAAAAATAATAATGGCAGCACTCATAGTACTACACACAATGGAAACACTTTACGTACCAGGTTGAACCCTATAAAACTGCCAATCTGTAAGACAGAACGGTCAACAATGGGTAACTTCATAGGGTTCAACCCAACAAACCAACTTGTAAGCAGCTCACAACCCAACATACCAACTTGTAAGCCGCTCACGACCATCTATGAAGTAGGTACCAGAGCAGAAAACTGTGGCCCAGAGAGGCTGAGAAACCTGTCCGAGGTCAACCGCTTGAAAGTGGCAAAACAAGGATCTATCTGAACCCAAGCTCAACATTCCCATCCCCAAGAATATAAATTCCCAGGAAACCGGACGGTCTTGCCCATTGTTCCATCCTTCCCCTGGGCCCACCGCACGCAGCAAGCCCTTAAATGCGCGATGAATCAATGAGTGAACGGCTCTCCTTGCAATCCGCACCATATGCCCGGACTCGCGCCCACTCCTCTTTCTTTAGGCACCCAGAGCATCAGTCCTTCGGCCGCGACGGAAGCGGGGAAGGAAGCCCTGGGCGGGCGGCTGCCCAAGGGCTCACCTTGAAGTCGCGGCTGTGCTGCGGGGTGTACTCCAAGGTCCAGAGGGCCCGCACCAGGTGCGCCAGCTGCTCGGTGACCTCGCCCTGGCCCTGCTCGCCGCGGCCCGCGGGCTGCTCGGGGTCAGGCGAGGGCTCGGGCCGCCCCGCCCGGTACTGGCCGAGCGCCAGGTACTCGGCGAAGAGCTCCGTGTTGCTGAGACACTGCAGCGTGGCGTTCATGAAGCACGTGTTGCCGTGGTTCCGGAGCCCCGCCACCCCGGGCACCGGCTCCGCG
>NW_011494644.1:5644915-5651044 GCF_000754665.1 Bison bison bison
GGCGGGTGCGCGCGAGATCCGCCCAGCTGGGTCGCTCACGTGACCCGCCTCCAGCGCTGCCCGCCCTGCGCTGAAGCCGCTGCGGCCGCCATGTTGACTGAGGGAACGGAGCTGCCTCCTCAGTCAAATGCAATGACTGGCGGCTCCGGGCGCTGTCCTTCTGCATGAAGCCCGAGAGAGGCCATGTCTAGTGTGGGCAAGGTCCAGGCGCCGCCGGGGAGCGCTCGGCTCGCGCAGCGTGGTGGACCCTCGGGGCGGGTCTCGGTCTTGGCTGCTGTGATGGTGAAGGCCTTGGAAAGTGGATGGATGAGAATGCCGCTTCTTAACTAGATCCTGAAAGAGCTGATGGACATGGTCCTGACGGATCCTGGGCAAGCCAGCCCCGCCCGGCTCCCGAGGGACCCCGACCGTCTGCATGCCCCTCGAACGCCATCGCAGAGCCTAACACCTTTCGGCAGGCATGTCTTACGGCGCCACTTACCTTTCTTCCCAGACCCCGTTGAGCTCTATATGCCAGGCACCGTGCTAGACACTGGGAGTACGACGTGTGAAGCTAACACGGTTTCTGCTTGCTCTCTTATTAGTGGGTGCTGAGAGTAGCTGCTGTTACAAGCATTGTGCTAAGCAGTGCAGTATCTCCTTCAATCTTCCATTCAGTTGCTTTGAGATTGTTGTTGTTGTTCAGTCAGTAAGTCGTGCCTGACTCTATGTGACCCCATGGACTGCAAAAGGGACCAGACTTCCTGTCCTTCATTATCTCCCGAAGTTGCTCAAATTCATGTCCATTGGTTGGATGGTGTTGCCATCCAACCATCTCATCCTCTGTTGTCCCCTTTGAGTTTGGTAGAGTCTTAACCCATTTCAAACCCAAGTATGTTCCAAAGCCCCTAGACTTGACCTCTAAACAAAAGGTCACAGACACAAATATCAGAAGGGCATATCAGTAAGTAAAGAATTTTGGCGTTTCAATCATCATATTGACCATTACTACTTTAAGTGACTTAACTCAGTGTTGGAGAGAATATAAGAAACGGTGGGGACACTGGCAAATTGCAAATCAACGTCCTTCTAAAGGGGTGACTGCCACTCACCTCCAGCCAGTTGTTTCCATGCAGAAATGAGGGCTCAGATCATATGATTCTTTAAAGGAAGGTGAAAAGTCTACTTTTAAAATTAAAAAAAAAAAAAAAAAGCAGAGTCATTACTTTGCCAACAAAGGACCATCTAGTCAAAGCTATGATTTTTCTAGTAGTCATGTATGGATGTGAGAGTTGGACTATAAAGAAAGCTGAGCACCAAGGAATTGATGCTTTAGAACTGTGGTGTTGGAGAAGACGCTTGAGAGTCCCTTGGACAGCAAGGAAATCAAACCTGTCAATCCTAAAGGAAATCAGTCCTAAGCATTCATTGGAAGGACTGATGCTGAACTCCAATCCTTTGGCCACCTGATGCAAAGAACTGACTCACTGGAAAAGACCCTGATGCTGGGAAAGATTGAAGGCAGGAGGCGACGGGGACGACAGAGGATGAGATGGTTGGATGACATCACTGACTTGATGGAGGTGGGTTTGAGCAAGCTCCAGGAGTCAGTGATAGACAGGGAAGCCTGGCGTGCTGCAGTTCTTGCGGTCCCAAAGAGTCAGACACGACTGAGTGACTGAACTGAATAATAGTGCTATGAATAATCCTACACAGGTTTTTGTGTGAACACTTGTTTTCATTTCTCTGGGATAATATCCAGGAATGCATTTGCTGGATCACATAATAAGTGTATGTTTAGCTTTTTTTCCAGAGTGACTATACCCTTTTACCTGCCCACCGGCAATATATGAGAACAAGTTTCTCCACATTCTTGCCTGTATTTGGTACCGTCACTGTTTTTCCTTTTAACTGTTGTAATAGGTGTGTATCTCATTGTCCTCCTACCTGGTACTGCTGAATATCTTTTCAGGTGCCTATTTGCCATCCTGGGTGAAATGTTTCCATGTGTCTTGTCCATTTTCTATGTAGATTGTTCTTTTACTTTAAAAAAATATATATATAAAGGAAAAAAACAATGCAAAAAAAAAAGTACATCTTTGTGATGCCCAGTACACTGGTTTATGACCTCTGTAGATTCTCCTCTTTGCTAACTCTTCGCCCGAGTCCTGGTTACTGCAGAAGGGAGAAATCAGGAAAAGGAGAGCCTGTCCCCTTCGTAAAACCTAAATCCCACCTTACACCATGTTTTGGAGTAAATGGCTTTTGCCTCTGACCTCCCACTAGTATTAAGCAGGACTCGTATGGTGACACTCAGTGGGTTCTTCGCACTAGTCCCCCTAGTCCCCAAATCACCTCCATTCCCACTGCATCTTGAGCTCATCTGGACATCAGGAAGAAAGCAGTCTGATCGTTCACACTAAAGTGTGAACACAATAGCCCTCAAACCAGGGAGGGACCAAAAATGAGGGGGGAAGTAGCTTGTGGTGGAATTTCAAGCAGTTTGACAACATTGTATCACAATATTGGGCCAGTATGTTGAAGGTTTGTTTGCTTGCTTGCTTGTTTCTAGTATATGGGAGTGGTCTTGGTGTTTTGGTCTCTGTAGATGTCAATCTAACTTGGAAGTTAGGTTACTTCCCTATGCTGCTGCTTTGGTTTTTTATTTTAAAGCACATCTCCATTTTGAACTCACGTGCATAGCACAAATCACACTTGCTCAAAATTTGCAAAAGACTGTCAGCTTTTAAGGCAGGGACTAGCTCTGTTTTATTGACCATAGATACCCAGCACTGACCATGGTTCTAATAAATGTTTGGTTGAATGAATAAACTGCTTTAGAATGAAACTGAGCATAGCAACAGCTTTTCATCCCTCACATCTTATGCCCTGAGCCCAGCTCTAATTTCAGCCACAGCTATAAACTGTGTAAGTCATTGCCATGTGACAGCACACACACACACACACACACACACACACCCCAACCACCACACTTCAGACACCTGCTGTTCCTTTGTTTGTCTGCTTGAGAGGTCTCCCTAAAGCCAGGGAACTCGCAAGGTGGAGTTGAATTAATAAGCCTTCTTCCCCTGAGCAGGGGCAACCTTCAACCAGTGGGAACTACCTGCTGGGGGGAAAACACCCCCGCCTCCCGTCCTCTGAATGGGCAGCTGTGGGGTGCATCCAACAGAGTTCTTCAGAGTCTCCAGCAAGATTGAGCCCAATTGTCCTCCATATTAGCTGGTTCCGTGAGGCTCCCTTTTCTGGATTTGTTTACTTCCCCGTCTCACTCTTCCTAATCTCACAGTCCTGCTTCCGGAATCAGCTCCCAAACAGACTATTTGCACCCAGGTCTTTGTCTCAGGCTCTAATCTAAGGGGAACCCGAACTGAGACACTGAGCTACTTTAAATAGAGCTGGAAAATTCATACGCAAGACAGCTCCGGAATTGGTCCAGACTGGATTGCTGCAAACAACCATTGGCCTTCTCCACCAATGAACTTTGTCCACGTGACTGTCCTGAGAGTTGCTTTCCGGAACATCATTCCTTCCTTTACTGCCATGCATGCCTAGCAGACTGTGAGTACTAACGAGTTCTTTTTTTCAGTGTATAAAACGGAGAGTAGTCAAAGACCAGAGGAAGTGTACCACATGCCCCCCTTCTTTATACTGCATTCTTGGGCAAAATGCGACACTTTGCCTGGGCCCTCCTTTTGGTTCTCCTTGCTTGTCCGACCACTTGGAATCCCATGGCTGTCATGTGCTTTGAAGAAATTAGGGAACCATAGCACCTCCTTTGGAGAAGGCAGTGACACCCCACTCCAGTACTCTTGCCTGGAAAATCCCATGGATAGAGGAGCCTGGTAGGCTGCACCCCATGGGGTCGCTAAGAATCAGACACTACTGAGCGACTTCACTTTCACTTTTCACTTTCACACATTGGAGAGGGAAATGGCAACCCACTCCACAGTGTTCTTGCCTAGAGAATCCCAGGGACGGGGGAGCCTGGTGGGCTGCTGTCTATGGGATCGCAGAGTTGGACACGACTGAAGCGACTTAGCAGCAGCAGCAGCAGTGGCTCTATAGTCTACAAAAGATCTGGTGGTGGCAGTGCCTGGAATGGTGGCGGTGAGTGTCCAGCTGACTGCTCTAGTGGCAAGTTCTTACTGGAATCTGCCTCCCTGCATTTCTGCCCAAGCCTGTTTCTCCAGTTCTGTTGATTCTGTAAGCTAAGCTGATAGGCTTCCTATAAATTTCTTCCTTGCTGAAACTAACCATTATCAGCTTCCATTGTTTGCAACCGAAAAATGAGTAGTTGTGCCTTTTTATCAGCAATTTGTATTTTTGCTGCTGTGATTTACCTGGATGCATTTTTTGCCTATTTTTCTTTGGTGTTTTAATAGTCATTAGTGAAAGCCCTTTGTATATGAGTTATTCCTTAGTCTATGCAATTTCGTTTGGTTATTTATCTTTTACCATCTTTGCAGTGTTTTTATATCAAATAGTGAGTTTAAATTACCTTATCTAAGTTAGATTGATCAGTTATTGCTCTAAAGATGTCTAAGTTTTTTACATGCTTAGGAACACTAAAATCAAAAGATTACTCATCTGTGTTTTCATTTAGTACTTTACGGTTTCTATTTTTTTCCTTTTTCTTAGTTGTAATGTTGGCTCCATCTGGAATTTATTTTTGTATAAGAAATGAGGTAAGGATCTTGCCTTTTCTCCCACCCACATGGCTAGCCAGTTGTCCAAGTACCATTTTTTTTTTTTATGATCTTTGAAATATCACTTTTTATCACATGTCAAACTCCACATACATGTAGGGTTTTAAAAAAATTCTCTTCTCAGGACATCCTTAGTGGTCCAGTGGCTAAGCCTCCATGCTCCCAATGCAGGTTCAATTCCCAGTCAGGGAACTAGATCTCACATGCCTCACTAAGCATTTGCCTGCTGCAACTAAAAAAAAAATCTCACATAACATGACGGAGACCCAGTGCATTTAAATTTTTAAAATTCTCTTCTTGTTGAGGTGTCTTTATATTCCATGATAATATAGATACAGAATGTATTGAAATATTTGGTAGGGTAATATCTCCTAGTATTTTATTGTTTGTTCACTTATTCTCTCAAATGAATGTAATTATTTGGGGGGTTAATTTATATAGGTTAATTTAGAGGGAAATTGACATTATCATAATATTTATCATCTTTCCTGAGAATAAAATATATCTTTTAGAAGTTAGACAAGGGCTCTCAGAGTACTAGTTTCCTTCCATAGGTTTGCATAACATTAAGAAGTTTGTACCTGTTTGTTGCTATTATGAATAGGATATTTTTGTGCCATTATATTTTCTGCTTTTCATCTCTAGGGAAAAATTATTTTTGTAACCATCCATCTTGATGTACTTTAGTTGTTTCTGATAATTTTCAACTGATTCTCTTGGGCTTTTCAGGAATTCATATCAGTGCATGAAATAATAACCTGGCCTCTTCCTTTAAAATATTTGTACCTCATCTTTTCCTTTCTCTTGTCTAATTGCCCTTCTAGAACTCTGTTAACTAATAGCAATGAGAGTGGGAAAGCCTGCATTGTTCCTGACATTATGCTTCACCATTAAGCATGATGCTTGCTTTTGGTTTGAGATATATATTATTTATTGCATTAAAGTGGTATCCATTTATTTCTACTTCAGAAAAAGTTATTATCAGAAATGGGTCTTGAAGCTTACCAAATGCCTCTGGGCATCCACAGAAATGAGCATATGCTGTTTTTACCTTTGACCTGTATACCCATCAAAAGTTCTTAGTAGCAAACAATACAAACTACTTTCAGCTAACTTAAAAAAAAGGGGCTTCCCTGGTAGCTCAGTTGGTAAAGAATCTGCCTGCAATGCAGGAGACCCTGGTTCAATTCCTGGGTCAGGAAGATCTGCTGGAGAAGGGATAGGCTACCCACTCCAGTATTCTTGGGCTTTCCTGGTGGCTCAGCTGGGAAAGATCAGATCATATCAGTCGCTCAGTCGTGTCCAACTCTTTGCGACCCCATGAACCGCAGCACGCCAGGCCTCCCTGTCCATCACCAACTCCCAGAGTTCACTCAGACTCACATCCATCGAGTCAGTGATGCCATCCAGCCATCTCATCCTC
>NW_011494644.1:5651144-5653402 GCF_000754665.1 Bison bison bison
TCTCATCCTCTGTCGTCCCCTTCTCCTCTTGCCCCCAATCCCTCCCAGCATCAGAGTCTTTTCCAATGAGTCAACTCTTCGCATGAGGTGGCCAAAGTACTGGAGTTTCAGCTTTAGCATCATTCCTTCCAAAGAAATCCCAGGGCTGGTGAAAATGAGTATACTACCCAAAGCAATTTATAGATTCAATGCAATCCCTATCAAGCTACCAACAGTATTCTTCACAGAGCTAGAACAAATAATTTCACAATTTGTATGGAAATACAAAAAACCTCGAATAACCGAAGCGATCTTGAGAAAGAAGAATGGAACTGGTGGAATCAACCTACCTGACTTCAGGCTCTACTACAAAGCCACAGTTATCAAGACAGTATGGTACTGGCACAAAGACAGAAATATAGATCAAAGGAACAAAATAGAAAGCACAGAGATAAATCCACGCACATATGGACCCCTTATCTTTGACAAAGGAGGCAAGAATATACAATGGATTAAAGACAATCTCTTTAACAAGTGGTGCTGGGAAATCTGGTCAACCACTTGTAAAAGAATGAAACTAGAGCACTTTCTAACACCATACACAAAAATAAACTCAAAATGGATTAAAGATCTAAATGTAAGACCAGAAACTATAAAACTCCTAGAGGAGAATGTAGGCAAAACACTCTTCGACATACATCACAGCAGGATCCTCTATGACCCACCTCCCAGAATATTGGAAATAAAAGCAAAAATAAACAAATGGGACCTAATTAATCTTAAAAGCTTCTGCACATCAAAGGAAACTATTAGCAAGGTGAAAAGACAGCCTTCAGAATGGGAGAAAATAATAGCAAATGAAGCAACTGACAAACAACTAATCTCAAAAATATACAAGCAACTCCTACAGCTCAACTCCAGAAAAATAAATGACCCAATCAAAAAATGGGCCAAAGAACTAAATAGACACTTCTCCAAAGAAGACATACAGATGGCTAACAAACACATGAAAAGATGCTCAACATCACTCATTATCAGAGAAATGCAAATCAAAACCACTATGAGGTACCATTTCACACCAGTCAGAATGGCTGCGATCCAAAAGTCTACAAATAATAAATGCTGGAGAGGGTGTGGAGAAAAGGGAACCCTCTTACACTGTTGGTGGGAATGCAAACTAGTACAGCCACTATGGAGAACAGTGTGGAGATTCCTTAAAAAACTGGAGATAGAACTGCCTTATGATCCAGCAATCCCACTGCTGGGCGTACACACTGAGGAAACCAGAAGGGAAAGAGACACGTGTACCCCAATGTTCATCGCAGCACTGTTTATAATAGCCAGGACATGGAAGCAACCTAGATGTCCATCAGCAGATGAATGGATAAGAAAGCTGTGGTACATATACACAATGGAGTCTTACTCAGCCATTAAAAAGAATGCATTTGAATCAGTTCTAATGAGGTGGATGAAACTGGAGCCTATTATACAGAGTGAAGTAAGCCAGAAAGAAAAACACCAATACAGTATACTAACGCATATATATGGAATTTAGAAAGATGGTAACAATAACCCTGTGTACGAGACAGCAAAAGAGATACTGATGTATACAACAGTCTTATGGACTCTGTGGGAGAGGGAGAGGGTGGGAAGATTTGGGAGAATGGCATTGAAACGTGTAAAATATCATGTATGAAATGAGTTGCCAGTCCAGGTTCGATGCACGATACTGGATGCTTGGGGCTAGTGCACTGGGACGACCCAGAGGGATGGTATGGGGAGGGAGGAGGGAGGAGGGTTCAGGATGGGGAACACGTGTATACCTGTGGCGGATTCATTTTGATATTTGGCAAAACTAATACAATTATGTAAAGTTTAAAAATAAAATAAAATGTAAAAAAAAAAAAAAGGAAATCCCAGGGCTGATCTCCTTCAGAATGGATTGGTTGGATCTCCAAGGGACTCTCAAGAGTCTTCTCCAACACCACAGTTCAAAAGCATCGATTCTTCGGCACTCAGCCTTCTTCACAGTCCAACTCTCACATCCATACATGACCACAGGAAAAACCATAGGCCTTGACTAGACGAACCTTTGTTGGCAAAGTAATGTCTCTGCTTTTCAATATGCTATCTAGGTTGGTCATAACTTTCCTTCCAAGGAGCAAGCGTCTTTTAATTTCATGGCTGCAGTCACCATCTGCAGTGATTTTGGAGCCCAGAAAAATAAAGTCTGACACTGTTTCCACTGTTTCCCCATCTATTTCCCATGAAGCTATGGG
>NW_011494644.1:5653502-5678461 GCF_000754665.1 Bison bison bison
TATTGTGATCCATACATGACCACAGGAAAAACCATAGCCTTGACTAGACGAACCTTTGTTGGCAAAGTAATGTCTCTGCTTTTCAATATGCTATCTAGGTTGGTCATAACTTTCCTTCCAAGGAGCAAGCGTCTTTTAATTTCATGGCTGCAGTCACCATCTGCAGTGATTTTGGAGCCCAGAAAAATAAAGTCTGACACTGTTTCCACTGTTTCCCCATCTATTTCCCATGAAGTTATGGGATCGGATGCGTCTCCTGAATTGGCAGGTGGATTCTTTACTCTCTGAGCCACCTGGGAAGTCCTGGTTCTGCTATACCAGATACAAACAATCCTGAATAATTTCTGATTGTCTTGAACTTTTGCTATCATGTCTTGAAAATTCTAAGCCTGAAGTGAAAGTATCCATTTGGCTGGGTTAAATCCTACGTCTGATTACTAGCTCCTGGAAATTAGGAAGAGGACCGTATCTTCCTACAGCTTCCATAGTGGGATAAAGAGCTGCCTTCTGTTCATCTTGAGATTTCCTCCAAAAGGAGGACTACTCAAATCTAGGCAGCAAAAGTGACAGATGTCCACTGTAACCTACTCATGGTATGTCTTGCTGACAGCATTAAATATCTTGCTTTATCTACTTGCTACTATTTTACATAGAATTTTAAATCTATTTTTGTAAGAAAGCCAGCCTTCAGTCTGTGTATGTGTGTGTGTGGACTATCCTGGTCAGGTTTCACCTTTACCAGCTTAAAAAAAAAGCAAACAACCACGAAGCAGCTTTACTTTCCTTAGGCTTTGAAACAATTTAAATGATGTGTTTGTTTTCAAAGGTTTTAAGAATTCTCCCATTTACTCTCTGGATCTAGTAGGGTGGAGAGTTCTTTGAAATAGTTTTTAGTTTCCATCCATTAGTATTGCTCTGTGTAGATGAATGGATAAAGAAGATGTAATGCATATATACTCACCCACTAAAAAAGAGCAAAATAATGCATTTGCAGCAACATGGAGACAGCCAGATATTATCATACTAAGGGAAGTAAGAAAGAGAAAGACAAATACCGTATAATATCACTTACAAGTGGAATCTAAAATATAATACAAATAAACCCATCTATTAAACAGAAACAGAATCACAGACATTGAGTTACAGACTGATGGTTGCTAAGGGTGAGGGGGTTGGGGAAGGATGGAGTGAGATATTGGAATTAGCAGATGTAAGCTTTTATATATAGAATGGATAAACAACAAGATCTTACTGTAAAGCACAAAGGAATATATTCAATATCTATAATAAACCATTTGAAAAGGAATATTTTGAAAAGAATGTATATATCCATATAATTGAATGAGTTTGCTGTACAGCAGTAATTAACACAGCATTGTAAATCAACTATACTTCAACAAAAATATTGGTCTGTCTAAATTTTCTTCTCTTGAATAATTAATTTTAGTCATTTTATTTTGCTAGAAAATCACACTTGTTTTCCAATTTCCTAGCATAGTCTTACAAAGATTATCTTGAGAGTCTTTTTTTTTTTGGCTCAGAACCATGGAACCTCCATTTGTGACTCTCTTATCACTGGTGTGTGGCAATGGCCTCCACTGCCCCAGTCCTTCTTTGCCCGGACAGTCGCTAAGCTCCAGGGTTGTGGCAGGCACTATTAGTGCCCCACCCAGATGCACGGGATGCTTTGGCCCTTTCTGTGTGCCAGTCCCCCAACCTGTGTGCTCTGCCCTGAATGGCTGCACCTGGGACTCTCTTCTGACCTCTGCCTTCGGGTTACTGTCCCTGCGCCATCTGCATGCATAGAGAGAGGACGTGCCTGGAGCCAGGATGGCCCTTAGCCAGTGACTGTTGAGTGCAGCAGTATGGAAGCCAGCTTTTCTGCCTTCATCATCATGAATTCTGAGACATAACTTACATCCAAAGTTACCTGCAGGATTAGGATGAAAGTGCCCGTTCCGGGTTGTTTTTTTTAAGTCACTAAGTCCGACATTTTTGCGACCCCATGGACCATAGAACACAAGGCTCCTTTGTCCATTTGGCTTTCCCAGGCAACAATACAGGAGTGGGTTGTCATTTCCTCCTCCAGGAGATCTTCCCAACTCAGGGATCCAACCTGAGTCTCCTGCATTGGTAGGTGGATTCTTTATACTGAGCCACCAAGGAAACCCACCCTTTCTGAGACCATGCTCCAAATCCCATCTTTGCTCCATGTCTTCCTTTTCCATGACCTGATCCCTCATACCTTATGAGTTTCTTGTAAGAGCCCTTCCTCAAAAACTTAGACGTGAGTTCTCATCTCTGGTCTGGTTCTGGGGAACTGGCTTAAAGCAAAGATAATTTGACTTATTCCCTGCCTTTAAAGACTGACATACCATCCAATAAATTATACGATAACACCTGGACATTGTCATGGACATACCTGTGACAGCAGAGAGGAAGTTAATAATTCAATTGGGAGGAGAAAGTAAAACACAGCACACAGAAAGTGTTAGGCAATCTGGGTTGTTCGTTGTTGTTGTTGTTGTTTTTGTCACACCCACAGCATGTGGGGGCTTAGTTACCCAACGAGGGATTCAACTTGCACCCCCTGCATTGGAAGCATGGAGCCATAACCCCTGGACTGCCAGGGAAGTTCCGCAAACCTGGGTTTTTAAGGATGAATAGGAATTGGACAGATAGGAAATACAGTGTGAAGATGGGGTGTTACAAGCAGAGATAAAAGTAGCCAAAAACTTACCATTACAAGCAACACCTGGCTCCTATGCTTTAGGAATTCAGAATGTAGTGAATGAAGTCGGGAAGCCAAACAGGTCACAGAGAAAATGCTGAGGAGAGTGTGGTGAAAAGGATTCCTACTGTTGTTGAGACTGTAAATTGGTACAGCCACTATGGAGAACAGTAAGCAGATTCCTAAAAAAAACTAAAAATAGAGTTATCATATGACCCAGCAATCCCATTCCTAGACATAGATCTGGAGAAATCAATAATTTGAAGGATGCATTCATCCTGATTATTCATTGCAGCAGTACTTACAATAGCCAGGACATAGAAGTAACCTAAATGTCTATTGGCATAGAAATGGATAAAGAAGCTGTGGTATATATGTGATACGTGGTGTATATATATAATGGAATATTACTCAGCCATAAAAACAAATAATGCCATTTGCAGAGACACAGATAGATGTAAAGATTGTCATACAGAGTGAAGTATTAGATTGATGCATTGCTATGAACAAAGCTAGTGGAAGTGATGGAATTCCAGCTGAGCTATTTAAAATCCTAAAAGATGATGCTCTTAAAGTGCTGCACTCAATATGTTAGCAAATCTGGAAAATTCAGCAATGGCCACAAGACTGGAAAAGGTCAGTTCTCATTTCAATCCTAAGAAGGTCAATACCAAAGAATATTCAAATTACCATACAATTACGTTCATTTGACATGCTAGCTAGGTAATGCTCAAAAATCCCTCAACCTAGACTTCAACAGTACATGAACTGAGAACTTCCAAATGTACAAGTTGGATTTAAAAAAGGCAGAGGAACCAGAGATCAAATTGCCAACATCTGCTGGATCATCAGAGAAGGCAATGGCAACCCACTCCAGTACTCTTGCTTGGAAAAATCCCATGGACCGAGGAGCCTGGTAGGCTGCAGTCCATGGGCTCGCTAAGAGTCGGACACGACTGAGCAACTTCCCTTTCACTTTTCACTTTCACACATTGGAGAAGAAAATGGCAACCCACTCCAGTGTTCTTGCCTGGTGAATCCCAGGGATGGTGGAGCCTGGTGGGCTGTCATCTATGGGATCGCATGGAGTCAGACATGACTGAAGTGACTTAGCAGCAGCAGCAGCTGGATCATAGAAAAAGCAAGGAAATTCCAGAAAAACATCTGCTTCATTGACTATGCTAAAGTCTTTGACTGTGTGGATCAAACAAACTGTGGAAAAATCTTAAAGAGATGGGAACATCAGACCACCTTACCTGCATCCTGATAAATGTGCATGCAGGTAAAGAAGCAACAGTTGGAATCAGACATGGAACAATGGACTGCTTCAAAATTCGGAAAGGAGTATGTCAAGACTGTATATCATCACTCTGTTTCTTTAACTTATATGCAGAGTACGCTATGTGAAATTCCAGGCTGGTTGAAGCACAAGTTGGAATCAAGATTGCCAGGAGAAATATCAATAACCTCAGATATACAGATGATATCACTCTAATGGCAGAAAGTAAGGAGGAACGAAAGAGCCTCTTGATAAAGGGGGAAGAGGAGAGTTAAAAAGCTGGCTTAAAAGTCAACATTCAAAAAATTAATATCATGGCATCCAGTCCCTTCACTTCATGGCAAATAAATGGGGGAAAAAATGAAAACAGAGGCAGATTTTATTTTCTTGGCTCCAAAATCACTGCAGATGGTGACTGCAGCCATGAAATCAAAAGATGCTTGCTCCTTGAAAGGAAAACTGTGACAAACCTAGATAGTGTATGAAAGAGCAGAGACATCATTCTGTCAACAAAGGTCTGTAGAGTCAAAGTGATGGTTTTTCCAATAGTCATGTATAGATGTGAGAACTGGACCATGAAGAAGGCTGAGCACCAAAGAATTGATGCTTTTGAATTGTGGTGCTGCAGAAGACGCTAGAGAGTCCCTTGGACTGCAAGGAGATCAAACCAGTCAATCCTAAAGGAAATCAACCCTGAATATTCATTGCAAGCACGGATGCTGAAGCTGAAGCTCCAGCTTTGGTCACCTAGGTGAAGAGTCAACTCGTTAGAAAAGACCATGATGCTGGGAAAGATTGAGGGCAGGAGGAGAAGGCGGTAACAGAGGATGAGATGATTGCATGGCATCATTGACTCAATGGACATGAGTTTGAGCAAACTCCAGGAGATAGTGAGAGACAGGGAAGCCTGGCGTGTTGCAGTCCATGGGGTTGCAAAGAGTCTGACTCGACTCAGCGACTGAACAACAACAACAAACATAATTACAGTTTTCGACAGGGAATTTTAAATCATTGTAAGTAGGCTCAAGCACATCTTTATTAATTAAAAAAGGTCATGGTCACACGTGTAATGACACAAAGGCATGAAAAGTCTTCATGTGTCAAGGAAATGCAAGTTCAAGGTAGCTCTACCGACTCAGAAATACATGATAAGAAAGTATGTTCCTGTTACTCATTTCCTTTTGAAAGGAAAAGTCTCCCCATGGTACTAGTACATTTTGTAAACCCCTCCACCACTTGCTAATCTCTTTCTTTCTCTCCCTTTTGAAACAAGTTCAGAGCCTTCAGCAGGCAGCACAATTCGGGTAGTTTGTGGTTCTTATTCCACACGCTCTTTGAGAACATTGCTATTCCCCATCAAGGGTAGAATCTACATCCCCTCCCTTTTGAAACCTGATGACTTTTGTGACAGCCTTGACTAAGAGAGTTCAGCAGAAGTGAAACTATGGGACTCTGAGGCCATATCATAAAAGCTATATACCTTCCTCTTGTCTCTCTCTCTCTCTCAGAATGCTCACCCTGGGAACCCAGCCACCATGCTGTGAGGAAGCCCAAGCCACACTGGCAGGGTCACATGGAAAGTGATCATGCCTGAGACCCTGAGCCCTGGGCCTTGGCTGAACTCCAGCTGGCAACCAGCACCAATTTGCCAGCCACGTAAGTGAGCACTCAGAAAAGGGTCCCCCACCCTTCTGTCCTTCCACCCATTGAGACACATGGAACAAAGACAAGTCTTACCTGCCAAGCCCTGCCCAGACTACAGATTCACAAGCAAAATAAATTGTTATGTGGTTTTAATCCATTAAGTTGTGGGGTGATTTGTTATGATTGGATAACTGAACACCTGTCTAGATAGATTTCAATTGCATCATTTTGTTTTCCTCCATTTGTTTTTACATTCACTTTCTGTTTGTGGCAACACTAATTTTCGACTTGCTGCAATGATATGAGGTTTTCTTTTTAAGCACATGTACTTTTTGAGTGTGGGCTAGACTTAATAACTTGCTTCCAAAGAACAAAATGTGGGAAGGGGAAAATAGTAAATTTGTGATGGAGAGACCCGGCAGACACTTCCTAAACCAAGTGATGAAGGTTAACACCACTCAGATAAGTCATGTTGATATCAACTAATGCTTTGTATTACTCAGGATACTAGAGAATCATAACCAATAAGTAGGATATGTGTGTGTGTGTCTGTGTGTGTGTGTGGAGGGAGGTGAGGGGAGAGAAAGGGAATAACGAAAATAAAAAAGATATAAACCTACAAAAGAGAGGTTAAGATATGTAAACATATAGCTTATTCACTTTGTTGTATAGCAGAAACTAACACAACATTGCAATGCAGTTATACTCTAACTAGAAAAAAAAAACACAAGAGCATACACTCAGTGATAGACTGTGCAAATCAAAGTTCCATCAGAAGAACAGAAGCCACTCTGAGTGTTTTGATTGGGAAGTGGAAATGTAGCAGTTGCCCCACCAATGTAAGGCTGGGGAACACAGGACAGGCAAGCCATTGTCATCAACCTCACCCCTTGGCACAAGAGTGAGTGACTCTCTGGAACAATCTGACAGCTCTGTGCATCCCAAAGGCAGGGCCGGGCATAGGGTGGAACTAGTGAGACAGTCACCTTGGACACCAGCTTTAAGAGGGTACCAAAACACTCATGTATCAGGGGGTCGCCAGAGAAACAGAACCAACGGAATAGATATGTGTGTATAAGGAGATTTATTGTCGGATTTGCCTCACATGGTTGCGGAGGCTGAAAAGTCCTGCAATCTGCTGTCTGTGAGCCAGAGAACCAGGAAAGTTGGTGGCATGATTCAGTCTGAGTCCAAATGCTGGAGAATCTCAGGGGCCAATGGTTTAACTCCCAGTCTAAATCTGAAGGCCCAAGAACCAGGGTGCTGATGTCCAAGGGCAGGAGACGTTAAATAGCCTGGCTCAAGCAAAAAAATATCCAGGTTACCCTTCCTCCACCTTTTTGTTCCAATCAGGTCCTTGATGGAGCAGGTGATGCCCAACTGCCCTGGTAAGGTGGATCTTTACTCAGTCTACTGATTTAAATGCTAATCCTTATGGGCACACCCAGAAATCATGTTTTACCAGCTACCTGGGCAGCTCTTAGCCCAGTCAACTTGACACTTAAAATTAACCATCACAACTCATTTAGCAAAATGAAGAGTGTTTTTTTACCATATTTTTTAAAAGCCAAACAATGCAAGAAAAAAAAATCTATCATGAGTAAAATGTCAAAATTTCACAACAGAATTTTTTTTTAATTTTTTTTTTCATCAAAAACATTTTAACAGAAAACATCTGGTCCTGCATTTACACAATCCTGCCTTGCCCACTTCACCCTCTTCCCAGCCCTGCTCAGTAGCTCTGGGAGGACCTGCAGTCTGCTCAGCTACCCATAATATTAAGAGGAGTGATTTATTGTCCCTACCAGGAAGATACTGAGAACTTCATGTCTACTGTCAGCTCACCCGTCTGCCCATAAATGTTGACAGAGAATAGCAATTTCTCTTTTATCTTCTGAATTCTTTGTTGGTACCTCTCATGAGCAAACATTATGAAAGTGATTCTTGGAAATGTAATTCTAGGTTTCTTCCCTGTGGTGCAGAGGAAACCATAAAAGAGAGGTGGTGCTGTCAAGTTACTAACAGATAACCCAGCAGAGAGATGTGAGGATGTTTCAATAGCTGTAAATCAGGTAAAGCTATTAGCAGAACTGAGAAATACCATGGCGCTAGTGGTAAAGAAGTGAAAGTGAAGTCGCTGAGTCGAGTCCGACTCTTTGTGACCCCATGGACTGTATAGCCTACCAGGTTCCTCCATCCGTGGGATTTTCCAGGCAAGAGTACTGGAGTGGGTTGCCATTTCCTTCTCCAAGTGGTAAAGAACGCGCCTGCCAGTGCAGGAGATGGGAGACACAGGAGAGCTGTAGGTTCAGTCCCTAGGTCTGGAAGATCCCCTGGAGAAGGGCATGGCAACCCACTCCAGTGTTCTTGCCTGGAGAATCCCATGAACAGAGGAGCCTAGTGGACTATAGTCCATAGGGTCACAAAGAGTCAGATACAACTGAAGCAACTTCACGCACACACACCTCTGGGCTTCCCTGGTAGCTCAGGTGGTAAAGAATCTGCCTGCAGATGTAAGAGACCTGGGTTCAATCCCTGGGTTAGGAAGATCCCCTGGAGGAGGAAATGGCAACCCTCTCCAGTATTCTTGCCTGGAAAATCCCATGAACAGAAGAGCCTGGCGGATTACAGTCCATGGGGTCACAAAGAGTCAGACACGACTGAGCACACATGCATTAAAGAGAGGAAGAAAACAATAAGCAAACGAAACTGCCAAATCTTAGAGATTCTACAGTTCTACAAGCTCAGTGTTATGGGTTGAATTGCCCCTCTCCTCACTTCCTAAGTCCTAACCCCAGGACTTCAGAATGTGACCATACTTAGAGATAGGCTCTTTAAAGAGGTAATTAAGTTCGAACAAGATCTTTAGGGTAAGCCCTAGTCCAATACAGCTGATATCCTTGTAAGAAGCGATTAGGACACAGACACATGAAGGGAAGATCATGTGAAGGCACAGGGAGAAGACAGCCACCTATAAGCCAAGGAGAGAGACCTCAGAAGAAACCAACCCCACCAACACCTTGATCCTGGACTTCCAGCCTCCAAAAATGTGAGAAAATAAATGTCTGTTGTTCAAGCCCTCCAGCCTGGGGTAATTTGTTGTACCAGCCCTAGCAAACTAATAGAGTTAGGATTGAGGGGCATCAGACATAACAAAAGATGGGGTAAAGCATGGGGCGTAAGGACTTCCCTGGTAGCTCAGGTGGTAAAGAATCCACCTGCAATGTGGTAGACCTGGGTTCAGTCCCTCTGTTGGGAAGATCCTCTGGAGAAGGGAACGTTGACCTACTTCATTCTTCTGGTCTGGAAGATTCCATGGTCTATTCCATGGGCTCACAAAGAGTTGGACACGCCTGAGTGACTTTCACATGGGGCTTAAAATAGAGAGCCTGGATGAAAACTGTGTATTTAGATCCTTAGGTACCCTCACTTATCACTCACAGTCAAAGCAAAGATGCTTCTAGCTCCAACTTTCAGCATGAAGTATATTTGACAAAGACATTAAACAAGAGAGATTCCAAATTCAGAGAAACAAGGCCCAGTACAGGGCAGGCAAGAGGAACTCTTCTGAGAAGTAGGGAACCACATAAGAGATAGCCACCTAAAAACTGTGAAATCATCCCTAACCTAACCCACTTTTGGTCCCAGACTGGTACAGGGGACCATCAGCAGGAAATTAGCATGCTTTTTTAGAGAAGAAGGGCTCTGAAAAAGCTCTGCATGCAGTGACCTTGGGGAGTCTGACACAAAGGGCTGGTAGATTCCTACCCAACATGGAAGCCCTCTGAGTTGACAAGTCACACCTCACATTCACAACTCTTTAATACCTTACTGTTAAAGGTAAATAGCTCAGGGATCTCCCTGGTGGTACAGTGAATAAGAATTTGTCTGCCAATGCAAGGGATCCAGGTTATCCCTGGTCCAGGAGGATTCCACATGCCACAGAGCAGCTGAGTCCATGCACCACAACTGCTGAGCCTGAATCACAACTAAAGCCTGTGTTCCTAGCGCTCTGCAATAAGAGAAGCCACCGCGATGAAGAAGCCTGGGCAGGTCAACCAACAGTAGCCCCCACTCGCCAAAATTAGAGAAAGTCTGTGCACATCAATGAAGATCCAGCCCAGCCAAAAATTTTAAAATTAATTTTAAAAACATTTTTTATTTTATTTATTTTTATAAATTTTATTTTACTATTTAACTTTACAATATTGTATTGGTTTTGCCATATATCAACATGAATCTGCCACAGGTATACCTGTGTTCCCCATCCTGAACCCTCCTCCCTCCTCCCTCCCCATACCATCCCTCTGGGTCATCCCAGTGCACCAGCCCCAAGCATCCAGTATTGTGCATTGAACCTGGGCTGGCGACTCGTTTCATACATGATATTATATATGTTTCAATGCCATTCTCCCAAATCATCCCACCCTCTCCCTCTCCCACAGAGTCCAAAAGACTGTTCTATACATCTGTGTCTCTTTTGCTGTCTCGCATACAGGGTTATCGTTACCACCTTTCTAAATTCCATATATATGCATTAGTATACTGTATTGGTGTTTTTCTTTCTGGCTTACTTCACTCTGTATAATAGGCTCCAGTTTCATCCACCTCATTAGAACTGATTCAAATGTATTCTTTTTAATGGCTGAGTAATACTCCATTGTGTATATGTACCTCAGCTTTCTTATCCATTCATCTGCTGATGGACATCTAGGTTGCTTCCATGTCTTGGCTATTATAAACAGTGCTGCGATGAACATTGGGGTACACGTGTCTCTTTCCCTTCTGGTTTCCTCAGTGTGTATACCCAGCAGTGGGACTGCTGGATCATAAGGCAGTTCTATTTCCAGTTTTTTAAGGAATCTCCACACTGTTCTCCATAGTGGCTGTACTAGTTTGCATTCCCACCAACAGTGTAAGAGGGTTCCCATTTCTCCTCATCCTCTCCAGCATTTATTGCTTGTAGACTTTTGGATCACAGCCATTCTGACTGGCATGAAATGGTACCTCATAGTGGTTTTGATTTGCATTTCTCTGATAATGAGTGATGTTGAGCATCTTTTCATGTGTTTGTTAGCCATCTGTATGTCTTCTTTGGAGAAATGTCTATTTAGTTCTTTGGCCCATTTTTTGATTGGGTCATTTATTTTTCTGGAGTTGAGCTGTAGGAGTTGCTTGTATATTTTTAAGATTAGTTGTTTGTCAGTTGCTTCATTTGCTATTATTTTCTCCCATTCTGAAGGCTGCCTTTTCACCTTGCTTATAGTTTCCTTTGTTGTGCAGAAGCTTTTAAGATTAATTAGGTCCCATTTGTTTATTTTTGCTTTTATTTCCAATATTCTGGGAGGTGGGTCATAGAGGATCCTGCTGTGATGTATATCAGAGAGTGTTTTGCCTATGTTCTCCTCTAGGAGTTTTATAGTTTCTGGTCTTACGTTTAGATCTTTAATCCATTTTGAGTTTATTGTGTATGGTGTTAGAAAATGTTCTAGTTTCATTGTTTTACAAGTGGTTGACCAGATTTCCCAGCACCACTTGTTAAAGAGATTGTCTTTAATCCATTGTATATTCTTGCCTCCTTTGTCAAAGATAAGGTGACCATAGGTAAAAACATTTTTTAAATAGATAAATAATTCAGGATCATCAGACATGTAAGTAGGATATTTTCCTTCCTTTGGAGGGAATTGAGACAAAGCGGAGAGCTAAAGAAAAAAATGTTTAAATTGCACTTAACATACTCAAAGAGATAAGAAAAGATATTGCATCTATGAAACAATAACATGATTTTTTTTTAATTAGAATATAAATTACTTTGGGGAATTAAAGTTTTGGTAATTTTAAAACTTAACATAAGTGTTGGAAGATAAAGTTGCAGAAATTTCCTAGGAAGTTGAATTGTTACCAAACAAGACTCTGTGGGGCCTTCTTGAGACAAACCCTTCCCCCATATTCTCTGCTTTAGCTCCTTTCTGAAGTAGCTAGATAATAGTATTAATATCGGATGCCAATTTCCTGAATTGTTTTACAGAGGTGGAAACTCCCACCAAATGGAAGATATTAACTTCTTGATGACCATGAACACATAGCCTCCTGAAGCCTAAGGGCTGATAATGTTCAACCCTGTGACCTCACCCAGTAACATCATCCCACCATCACCCAATCAGAGAATTGTGTATGAGCTGATCACAGACTCTGGGACATCCCTCCCTCACCTGTTCTTTAAAAATGCTTTGCTGATATCCTTTAAGGAGTTTGGGGTTTAGGGGGCTAGTTCAGAAGGAGTAAAATTACAGGCCAGCATGGAGTAATATTTACATACACCAAATAACACAAAACACTGAGTTAAACTGTCCCTAATTTCCCTTAGAAGGAAATCTAAAAAAGTGTGAATATATGTATACAGATAACTGACACCCTTTGCTGTTCGGCAGAAACTCACACACACTGTAAAGCAACTATAAGCCAATAAAAATTTAAAAAACAACAACAATAAAAAAGACTGTCCATTAGCCATATTGAGAGGCTGGTAAGAATACCCAGTGATTTAGCATGAAGATGCTAAATATATGGTTGTCAGTGCCAGTTGACTACCTAATATCTATTCTCCCCTTATGATTTTTTCTCCTTTAAATGTTTTATTTATTCATTTTTTGGCTATACTGCATCTTCATTGCTGCGTGTGGGCTTTCTCTAGTTGCCTTGAGCAGCGGCTACTCTCTAGCTGTGGTGCACAGACTTCTCATGGTGGTGGCTTCTCTTGTTGCAGAGCACAGGCTCTAGGGTGTGGGCCTTTGGTAGTTGCAGCTCATGGGCTTGAGAGCACAGGCTCAGTAGTTTTGGTGCAAGGGCTTAGTTGCTCCACGGCAAGTGGGATCTTCCTGGATCAGGGATTGAATCCATGTCTACCACACCAGCAGGCAGATTTTTTGCTGTTGTTTTTTAACCACTGAGTAACCAAGGAAGCCCTCCCTTCATGATATAACAATAAAATTCTGATTTTTGGGGGGTTAGCAATGAACCTGGTTTAAAAATACCATTTTCACCTCCGGAAAGTAGCCAGATAGCATTCTCATGCCTAACGTCTCGGTAGAGATTTCTTGGAAGAGTTTTCTCTACCAATCTAGGTGCTCACCCTTCCACATTGTCACTTCCTTCTTCCACCCAGGAAAGTATATTCCAGACCAAGAGATGAAGAGGTCATCTTTCAACCCTGAGATCCTAAAGATGATGGAGTCAAAGAAAACAGAAGGCTGGATCTTGACACCCTTGAGAAGTTGTATTAACTCCTAGGTACTGGTAACACAAGCAGAAAATGAAATTTAAAATAAAATCACTTATGACAAAACCCATCAAATACCTGGGAATAAATCAGACAAGAAACATAAGACCTCTACACTAAAAACTACAAAATACAGTTGAAAGAAATTAAGAAAATCCAAATAAAGGAAAGGATATACCAAATTCACAGTTAGACTCAATATTGTAATGTCAATTTTGTCAATTGTAATGACAAAATTGTAATTACATTATCATTACAATGTCAATTGTAATGTCAATTTCTCAATATTATAATTCTCTTAAAATTGGTCTATAGATTCAACACATCCCTATCAAAATCACAGCAAGATTTCTTCACAGAATTTGACAAGCTAACTCTGAATTTTATAAAAACATGCAAAAGACCTAGAATTACCAAAAACACCTTGAAGAATGAGGCTTTACACCACCAGAGTAATTATGAACTTTCTATAATTAGCTTGTTTGCATTACTTCATTGTTATCTGCTCTTTATCATTCCTTCCTTCTACTTTCTTTGGGTTTTACTTTGCTGTTCTTCTTCTAGCTCCTTGAGATGGTAGCATAGAGTGTTGATTTTCAGATAGTCTTTAAAAATTTTTTTAACTTTTTACTTTGAAATAATAATACAAGGGACTTCTCTGGTGATCCGGTGGCTACGACTCTGTGCCCCCAGTGAAGACAGCGGGGTTTGATCCCTGGTCAAGGAACTAGATCCTCATGTTGCAACTAAAGATCTCACGTGCTGACACGAAGATTGATAATTCCACGCACCACAACTAAGACCCGACACAGCCAAATAAGTAAATATATTTATATTTTCCAAAAGGAATAATAGTACAAGACTTACAAGGAGTTGTAAAACTAGTACATAGAGTTCCTTGATCCCTTTGGTCAGCTTCGACCTATGATTACGTCTTATAGAACTAAAGTGCAATATCAAAACCGGGAAACTGATATTGGTACATCGTTGAATGACCACAAACCTCATTTGGTTTTCAATGAGCTTCAAATGTGCTCATTTGTATATGTGAGAGGAGGGAATTCTGTGCAGTTCAGTCCCATGGGTAGACTTAGGTGACCATGCTACGATAAAGACACAGAACTGGTCTACCACCACAGAACAACTCGCTCCCACTGCCCAGCTATATTCCCACTCACCCTCTCTTACCCCCATCCCTGCTTCTTAGCAACCATCAATCTGTCCTCCTTTTCCATAGTTTTGTCAATTGAGAATGCTATATAAATGGGATCCTCTAATGTATGATCTTTTGAAATTAGATTTGTGCATTAAACGTAATGCCCTTGAGATCCACCCACGTTGTTACATTTGTCAACATTCATTCTTTTATTACTGAGGGCGAGTCCACTGTATGGATGTATCACTTTGTTTAACCATTCACTTTCTGAAGAACTTTTGAGTTAGTCCCAGTTTTTGACTCTTACAAATAGAGCTGTAATGAATGTTTCCATTAAGATATTTGTCTGGACATAAGCTTTCGTTTCTCTGGGGAAAATGCCCAAGGATGTGATTGCTAAGCTTTATGGTAAGTGCACATTTGGTTTTATAAGGAACTGCCAAACTGTTTTCCAGAGTACCAGTTTACATTGCCACCAGCAATGTATGAGAGATCCAGTTTCTCTTCAACTTCGCCAAGAAGTATTCTTTTAAAATACACGCATTAGAGTTACACATTTCCATCTGAGCACTGCTTTGGTTGGATTTTCGAGACTCAGTTGTTTAAGCCACTGTTAATCAGTTCTTCTAATACTCAAAGCTGAATGAAATCTTAATCAGTTCTGCCCTGTGCAACTCCAGGGGGCCGTTATTAACCTCATGGTCTAGAGTTTTGTAATAAGCACTAGCAATTCTGAAATGAGTGTAAAATAGGTTAACTGATTACAATACAGGTTGACGATTTGTCTTCAAAAACCAATAAAATATACAATTAGAAAAAAAAAATGAAAGCTTCTAGTATACATCTAGAATTCAGTTAGGAGGAACAAACCTGATTTAAATGGAGTGGCCATGAAAGACTTGCTGGAAAGGTGAATTTTGAGCAAAGCTCAAAGCAGTGAAGCAATGAGCTAGGAAAGATTAGGAAGACGGGCATTTCAGGCAGAGGGGAGCACAAATGCAAAGGCTTTGAGATACATATGTGTCTGAGTTCTTTGAGAAACAGTGATGCTGAAGGCAGTTTGGAAGCGAGTGAATGAGCAGAAAGTAGTGGGATATGAGGTCAGTATGGTAATGGTTTTAGTGGCACTAAAGCATGCAGGGATCCAGGAAAGACCATATGGGAGGCTATAAAGCTGACCTCAATATGTTTAAAAGGATTGAAATCATATGTCATATGTTCTCCGACCACAGTTGAGTGAAATTAGAGATCAGTAACAGAAATAAATGTGGGAAATTCACACATGAATTGTGGAAAATGAAGTGTGGAAATTAAACAAGACACTTAAAATTTTTTTCTTTTATTTGGCTGTGCTGGGTCTTAGTTGCAATGGATGGGATCTCTAGTTGTGGCATGTGAACTCTTAGTTGAAGCCTGTGGTATCTAGTTCCCTGACTAGAAATTGAAACCAGGCCCCCTGCATTGGAAGCACAGAGTCTAGCCGCTGTACCATTAGGAAAGTCCCAACAAGACACTTCTAAATAACTAATGATCAAGAAGAAACCACAAGGAAAATTAGAAAGTACTTTGAGATGAGTGAAAATGAAGACACAACATATCAAAAATTATGGGACGTAGCTCAAGTAGTTCTTAGAGGAAAATGTATAGCCTTAAACACCCATATTAAAAAAAAAAAAAGAAAGATATCAATTCAAGGGCTTCCCAGATGGTTCAGTGGTGAAGAATCTGCCTGCCAATGCAGGAGACACAAGAGAGGTGGGCTCAATCCCTGGGTCAGGAAGATCCCCTGGAGGAGGAAATGTCAACCTGCTCCAGTATTCTTGCCTGGAAAATTCCATGGACAGAGGAGCCTAGTGGTTAACAGCCCATGGGGTCCATAGAGTCAGACATGATTGAGCACGCACACACACACACACACACACACATCAAATCAGTAATCTAACTTTCCACCCTAAGACACAGAAAAAGGAGAGCAAACTAAATCATGGAGAGCCATATGGGATTTGGTGTCTATAACTTTTGAGTACCTTTTGTATCCTGAGATGGTTAATTTTATGTATCAACTTGACTGGGCTAAGGGATGCCCACACACCTGATAAAACATGATTTCTGAGTAAGCTTTCTGAGACATTAGCATTTGAAGCAGTAGCCCAAGTAAAGACCATCCTCACCAGGGTAGGCAGGCATCATTTAATCTGCTGAGGACCCAAACAGAAAGACAAGAAAGAGGAGGGGGGGTTTTCTCTCTTCTTGAGCTGGGATGTCCATCTTCTCTGCCTTTGAGCACCCATGCTGTAAACAACTACTGTTTTTGGAGCCTATTTAGTGCCAGTTTTTCACACTTTTGTGCCTTTTGTTGGTGATCTTTCTGTTTAAGATGGCCTCCAAGTGTAGTGCTGATGTGCTGTCCACTGTTCCTACCCACAAGAAGGCTGTGATATGCCTTTCAAAGAAAAGATGTGCGTTAGATAAGCTTTGTTCATGCATGAGACATATGCCATAGGTGAACAATGTCCATCAATGCTGATGAACTAACTATATATATATAATATTTTATATATTTATTTATTTGGGCTGTGTCAGATCTTAGTTGCTGCACATAGGCTTTTCATTGCAATGCGTGGGCTCCAGAGTGCACAGGCTCAGTAGTTTTGGCATGCAGACTCTCTAGCTGTGGCATGTGGGCTTACTTGCCCCACTGAATGTTGGATCTTAGTTCCCCAACCAGGGATAGAATCCATGTACATTGTCTTGGAAAGCAGAGTCTCAACCACTGGACCACCAGGGAAGCCCCAACAATATATATTAAATAAGATATTTTAAAACAGAAACACACATTTTTAAAATGTATTTATTGATCAGTTGATGAATACACTGTGACCAGAGGCTCACAGGAACTTAGCTCTCAGTTTCTCCTAAGAGTAATGGTTCAGTATTTGCTAATTCAGTGTTTGTGATGACTTCATAGTTTCAAGTGCAAATATCAAGAAAAACTCTACGTTTTTAGTTCTAAAGGTAATCTGACTGTGACATCTCTTATCAGTCATGTGCTGGCTAGAGGAGGTCACTCACTATTTCATTCTTCTTGCAGTTTCCATCTCAAAGCTGCAAGTGGCATTTTGGGGGAGAGGAACGTATCATAAGAGACCTCCTGCATACAGGGAGAACCCACAACTGCACCCATAGGTGCTGTCCATGGTGCTGATCATCTAAAGCAAGCGTGCTGCAAGAGAAGAAGCATCAGAAAAATCATTATGAAATTAGCATGAGTAAACCTAAGGATCCTGTCCTCTACTCCTCCACGATCAAAGAGATCATGATGAAGTCCATGGGGTCACAAAGAGTCAGGCATGACTGAGTGACTGAACAGCAAGGACAATTCAAAACAAGTTCTACAATCTATTCTGGAGCCACAAGTCTTCCTGGACTCAGTTATGTACATTAGAGACTGAAGCTAATGCAATCCTCTTATGATCAAACTGGACAGAAAATGGCATGAACACTGAGAAAGTAGAGCCAAGACTTAATCAAAGAAAAAACAGGTCCTGGTGACATCTTTTTGTGTGTGTGACATCTTTCGAATCCAGGCTTATGCTAAGCTGAAACCAAATTCCTCAGTATATGAGATGATTTGTTCCGTCTTAAAACTAAACTAGTTGAGAGTTGTTTGGTTCAGATACTTTTAAAATACAGAGTTCTACTTAGATTACAAATAAGTACTAGAAGTGGACTAAAATATTTTAGGTGATGTAGATAAAATGTGAAATTCATGAAGGCCAAGTAAGTTGGATACAGGGCAGTGAAAACCCTTTTGACATAGCTAGTAAGTTGGTAAACCTTTTCTCCTGTTAGCAAAATGCTGATTAAATTCTCTTAAGGGGAAGGTTTTTATCACCTGGCTCAGGAAGCACACACTTCCTGAACAAATGATGGCCAGAGAGAAAAATGCTGTGGTTGGTGTTGAAGTGGGGGGGGGGGGCTCCTACCAGAATCATATGGCTATAAGCTAGGGGAAGATGATTTCCCAAAGGAAAATACAGGCTCTGTTGCCAGTAGAAAGTGGAATGGATTCCATGCAGGCAGGAGAAATAGATTCCATCAAGAACTCTCCTGAAATAGTTGTCTTGTAAATGCTTTCAATAAGTCCCTGCATAAGCATGTCTCTTGAGCCTTAAAGAATCTGATTAACAAAATAATGTTTCTTATACTAGAAAATGATGCTAACTTTTGTTAAAAGCATTTATGTCCCTTGGAGAAAAAAATGTCGTAGAAAATTAATGTAACCAGATTTGCATTTCTTTCTTATTATGAAAAGTAATGCTATTGGCCCAAGGTAAGTCAATGTACAGAAACAGTATTCAGGTCACGGGAAGCTAGGGTTGGATTAAGAAATAAGAATGATTGTTGTGTGTGTGCGCACGCACACATGTGTGCATGTGTGCTTAGTCACTCAGTCATGTCCCAATTCTTTGCAACCTCATGGACAGTAACCCACCAGGATCCTCTATCCATGGCGATTCTCCAGGCAAGAATACTGGAGTGGGTTGCCATGCCCTCCTCCAGGGGATCTTCACAACCCAAGGATTGAACCCAGGTCTTCCACATTGCAGGTGGATTCTTTATTGTCTGAGCCACTAGGGAAGCCCTGATTTTCTATTATGTCACCACTTTTCATGAGCTCAAGTTGTGGAAGATGGCCCTCATTGGAGTGATTTGACATAAAAATAATGTTCCCCAGAAAGTTTGTAGATCCTGCATCTGCTACTGGATATGGAATACACTTACTTTAAGGAGCAGAAGATGGCATTACCCTAACCAAGTAGATTGTTGGTTGAAACTCCTTTGATTTCTAGTGAGAGAAACTGAACTCAAAATATCTTAAGCACAATAGCCAATGTATTAACTAACACGACTGAAAAATTTAGAAGGTAAACCCAGCTTTGGGTTGTGCTAGGTCCTGAGACTCACATGTTATCATCAGGGCTGGAACACCTTCCATCTCTTAGCTCTCCTTTTCTTTATTCTGGCATTGCTTCCAGGTCTCATGTGATTTTCCCAGCACTTCTTAGACTACACAGTCCTTTCTGCTACTAGCTCCAACAGTAAAGAAAGTTCTCCATTTCCATCTTTCAGAAAACATCCTGGGTAGGCCTGACCCTCACTGGATTGAATTGGGGCCCATACCCACTCCTGAACAAAACACTGTGACCTGTATGGTAAGATAAGCTGATTGGCCAGGCCCAGAGCCAGAGGTGGGATCAACCCAGCTTGAACCACAGTTCAAGTATTAGGAAAGGCGGCTGAGTTGTTCTCCAAAGGAAATTCAGGATGTCCCCAGAACAAGAGGAAATAAATGTTGATTAAAAAATAGAAGAAACAGATGACCACTACACCTGTGCTTTGGGCAAGCAAATTTATAAAATCTGTGCATTTAAGGGACAATGTGTGTGCATGCATGCTCAGTTGGCTCAGTCATGTCCAATTCTGTGTGACTCTATAGACTGTAACACACCAGGCTCCTCTTTTCATTGGATTCTCCAAGGCAAGAATACTGGGGTGGGTTTCCATGCCCTCCTCCAGGTGATCTTCCCGACCCAGGGGTTGAAGCAGTGTCTCCTGCATCTCCTACATTGCAGGCAGATTCTTTTAACCACTGAGCCACTGGGGAAGCCCAGGGGACAGTGTAGTAGTACCATTAGTCACTCAGTTTGACTGTTTGACTCTTCGAGACCCCATGAACTATAGTCCAACCAGGATCATTTGTCCATGGAATTCTCCAGGCAAAAATACGGGAGTGGGTTGCCATTCCCTTCTCCAAGAGATCTTCCAAACCCAGGGATTTAACCTAGGTCTACCTGCATTGTAGGCAGATTCTTTGCCATCTGAGCCACGAGGGAAGCAGGCATCAAGGAAGCAGGGGAGTCTTATCTAAATGTATCTTTTCCTAAGTGGCCTGGAAGCAGTACTACTAACTCAAAAGGAAGTGTTGGTTCACTTCATTTTAGGGTTTCTTCTTTACTTGTAACCACACGCTCTGAAAATTGCCCATTCTCCCACAGTGGTGGACATCCGCTGTCATGTTTAATCTTACTCTCATGCTGCTGGCTTATTGGACATGAAGACACCTGACCCCCAAAATCTAGGTCATTGACATAATAGTGGACAATCAAATTCTTCATGGGCTCCCCTGAGACTGAGAGGGGTTGGGGAACTCCAAAAACAGCCCACAAAATCCTCCTGCTGAGAGATCCAGAAAGTTCCTGGTTCCCATTCTCCTGAGGCCTTATTTATGTTTCTTTGGATCCTATTTAAAAGACTTCTGCCTGCATCATTTAATAATTTCTTGGTTTTGCTGATACTAATTTAAATCTATTTCTGTTCACTGAAACAGTGACTTTACTGAGACTAATTCCACTCACAAGGTTTCCAGTACCATTGAGAAAGGAGTAGCTGGTTTTGAGTGTAAGCAATTTCACTCTTCTTTGAACTTGGCCCCTATGGTTGCATTTTCCAGGCTCCAAGCTCTGGCTACTGAGCCTGACACTAGTCCCAATAGTCCTGAGATGCTTGGGTCGTTCAAAGCTTCTGTATGAGTGAAGTTATACCAGTTATCAATTGCCACATCAATGTTGAATGACTGGTGCAGCTGAAATCAGCTTAGGAGGGGAGGAAGTGTGACAGTCCTCCTGATCTTGATTGTGCCTGTCATATCGAAAAATAACAAAAGAAGTGGGTATGAGGCATTTGGGATGATAGGAAACACTGTGATTTAAAATAGGGCAACCAGGGAAGTTGTAGCCGATAGAATAATAATAATTCAAAAACTTAAAGGAGGCAAGGGGATAATCCATGGAATTATCTGAATGACTCTGTGTGTGTGTGTGTGTGTGTGTGTGTGTATAGAGATATGTAGAGAGAGAGAGAGCAGTTCAGATAGAGTGGACACCTGTCACAAGGCCTGAAACAGCAGTGTGTCCATCATATACAAGAAACAATTGGAGGTCAATGAGAAAGAAGCAGAATAAACCAGAGTATAAGCCTTAGGAGATAAAGGACACTTGATAACAAGAGTCAGGTCATGAAGGACCTTGTAGGTGTCGTGAAGACTGGCTTTTACCCTGAGTGAAGTGAAAAGCCACCGAATGGATTTAAACAGAAGGTGATATGATATGGCTAATATAACAGCATTCCAGTGGGCAGTGTACTGACATCAGGCTGTAGAGGATGGACTCATCCAGACTAGTTGGGAGGCTATGGTAATGATCCACAGGAGAAAGATGATGGATTGGAGCACAGTGGTGGCCCCAGAGGTAGTGAGAAGTAGACTGTAGATACTATTCATGAATATGCTTTCAGGGGGAAAAGAAGTGGATTATGGTCTAATAAGGGCTTCCCAGGTGGCACTAATGGTAAAGAATTCACTTGCCAAGGCAGGGGACAAAGAGACACGGCTCCATCCCTGGGGTGGGGAGACCCCCTGGAGGAGGACATGGCAACCCGCTCAAGTATTCTTACCTGGAGAATCCCATGGACAGAGGAGCCTGATAGGCTACAGTCCACGGGGTTGTGAAGAGTCAGACATGACTGAAATGACTTAGCACACATGCATGCATGGTCTAATGATGATAGAGTTGTTTCAGTTTTTATAACTTTGATTAACCATGCCACCTTATGCAAGCACCTTGACAGAAGGCTTGCAGTCCCATGGCCTAGGAAGTGAGGGGCTTCTCTCCATCTCAGCCGTTCCAAGGATGTTTTATCATCCTTCACGTGGAACCTGGAAGGATGAAGCTTGGTCCTACTCACAGCAAGATTCTCATGCAGACTTGGGGGTAAGTGTGTAGGTTTTGTATTCTATAAAGCAGACTTGTATGCAGATATTGGCTCCGCCACTTACAAATGGTAAACTTCAGCTTTCCGAGTCTCAGTTCCTTCATCTGTAAAACTGGGGTAATAATAATTTCATAAGCAGAGGCAGCGATAGCATAGTAGAAAAACAAAAGTCACAACTGAATTCAGGGGGAAAACCAGACACAAAAAGACACATGTACTGTGTGACTCTATTTACATGAAGTTTAAGAACCAAAAAAGTGAATCTATTATTTGCCCTAAGAAATGCTGGCTGTCTGTGGTAAGCGAGTAAAAATGGGCTGAGGGAACTCTCTGGGGCAATGTACTATATGTTGATTTGAGTGAAGCTTACATAGTGCGTATACTTACCAAAATTCATGGCAACCATAAAATCTGTGCATTTCATTGTATATACATTTAACTGGATTTTTAAAAAGGAGGCAATCTAGCCTAAATTAACTATATCCACAATTGCACTTATCTCACACGCTAGTAACGTAATGCTCAAAATTCTCCAAGCCAGGCTTAAGCAATATGTGAACCGTGAACTTCCAGATGTTCAAGTTGGTTTTAGAAAAGGCAGAGGAACCAGAGATCAAATTGCCAACATCTGCTGGATCATGGAAAAAGCAAGAGAGTTCCAGAAAAACATCTACTTCTACATTATTGACTATGCCAAAGCCTTTGACTGTGTGGATCACAATAAACTGTGGAAAATTCTGAAAGACATGGGAATACCAGACCACCTGACCTGCCTCTTGAGAAACCTATATGCAGGTCAGGAAGCAACAGTTAGAACTGGACATGGAACAGCAGACTGGTTCCAAATAGGAGAAGGAGTCCATCAAGGCTGTATATTGTCACCCTGCTTATTTAACTTATATGCGGAGTACATCATGAGGAACGCTGGACTGGAAGAAGCACAAGCTGGAATCAAGATTGCCAGGAGAAATATCAATAACCTCAGATATGCAGGTGACACCACCCTTATGGCAGAAAGTGAAGAGGAACTAAAAAGCCTCTTGATGAAAGTGAAAGTGGAGAGTGAAAAAGTTGGCTTAAAGCTCAACATTCAGAAAACGAAGATCATGCCATCCAGTCCCATCACTTCATGGGAAATAGATGGGGAAACAATGGTAACAGTGTCAGACTTGATTTTTGCGGGCTCCAAAATCACTGCAGATGGTGATTGCAGCCATGATTGCAGTAAGTAAAAGACACTTACGCCTTGGAAGGAAAGTTATGACCAACCTAGACAGCATATTGAAAATCAGAGACATTACTTTGCCAACAAAGGTTCGTCTAGTCAAGGCTATGGTTTTTCCAGTGGTCATGTATGGATGTGAGAGTTGGACTGTGAAGAAAGTTGAGCGCTGAAGAATTGATGCTTTTGAACTGTGGTGTTGGAGAAGACTCTTGAGAGTTCCTTGGACTGCAAGGAGATCCAACCAGTCCATTCTAAAGGAGATCAGTCCTGGGTGTTCTTTGGAAGGACTGATGCTAAAGCTGAAACTCCAATACTTTGGCCACCTCATGCGAAGAGTTGACTCATTGGAAAAGACTCTGATGCGGGGAGGGATTGGAGGCAGGAGGAGAAGGGGACGACAGAGGATGAGACGGCTGGATGGCATCACCGACTCGATGGACGTGAGTTTGAGTGAACTCCGGGAGTGATGGACAGGGAGGCCTGGTGTGCTGCAATTCATGGGGTCGCAAAGAGTCGGACATGACTGAGCGACTGAACTGAACTGAACTGATAGTGACATAGATCTGATGTTAAGTGGTATTCCTGATTTCAACTAGCTCCAAATCTTGTAAAAACATTTTTTATTTTTATGACACAGGTTTATATATTTATGTATATATACCTATATTTATATGGCTAAGCATTGAATAATCGATGCTTTCAAACTGTGGTGCTGGAGAAGACTTTTGAGAGTCCTGTGGACTGCAAGGAGATCAAACCAGTCAGTCCTAAAGGAAATCAAACCCGAATATTCATTGGAAGGAGTGATGCTAAAGCTGAAGTTTCAGTACTTTGGTTACCTGATGTGAAGAGCAGACTGATTGGAAAAGACCCTGATGCTGGGAAAGACTGAAGGTAAAAGAAGAGGGCAGCAGAGGATGAGATGGTTGGATAACATCACCAAGTCAATGGACATGAGCCTGAGCAAACTTAGGAAGATAATGGAGAACAGGGAAGCCTTATGTCCTGCAGTTCATGGGATCACAAAGAGTTGGAAACAAATTGGTGACTGAACAACAGAATATACATATATATATATATATATATATATATATATAAACAAGAAAAAACAAATGAAATTCACTTGTAAGTCTACCCCAAGAGATAACTTCTTTTTAAATATTTTGATATATATTCTCTGTATTGTTTTGTAGCCTGCTTTTTTCTCTTAACTGTCCTTTTTATTGTGCCAATTAAACTGGGTAAATACATTGTCAGAAAAAAATACACTAATAGGATTTGATCCCCCCAAAATAATCAGAAATGAACATGATACTTTACAGAATAATTTATATTAGTAAAAAATTGGACATGATCTTGAAATAAATCAAAAGATCAATTAAATGATGTGTGAGTGGAATACTTAGGTAAATGTAGTTATTGGCAAGGCAAGTTACATATACTATATCAGGAAGTGAAAAAAGTGCAGACCGCTTCTCCTCTCTGCACCTGTTCCTTCTCTAGTCAATGGGGCTGTGACAGAGGTGTCCCACGGTCCCTCCCAGTTGTAATTTTCCAAGCTCATTTATTGTAGTTTTCAGCGTGAGTTCCTAAAATAAAAAGAAAATGACAGCTGACGAGACTGAAAGATGAGCGACCTGCCCTAACATCCCTGCTGCCCAGGTGGGCACTGAAGTGCCCTCGGACTCCATCCAGGTCAGGAGGAAGCCGGGGACAGGAGGCTACTTGGGATTTCTCTTGATGCTGGGGCCGGGAGGGTGCCCAGCTGAACCAGGATGGAAGGCGCTGGGCAGTAACAGGGCGGCAGGAGGC
>NW_011494644.1:5678722-5693898 GCF_000754665.1 Bison bison bison
CTGCGGCTGCGGGATGCTCTCGCTGTAAGAGGAGCGGAACGGAGCGTACTCGGATCGCGCACACGCTAACCGCAGACACTTCCGAACCGAGTGAGGTGAGCCCAGCCGAGTTGGGTCGGGAGTTTCAGGCCCCGGAGCGGCCGCGGTGAGCTTCCGGACTTTGGTCGGGCGGTAGACGCGGAGTGTGCATCATCAGCCCGGGGCTGCCTTCGGGTACCGGGGATGCTCGGACTCTTTCCCAAATACATCCATTCGGTCTAGCGCTCTGCTGTCTGCCCACACGGTGGCCGGGGAGGCAGAGCTAGAGCCGGAGGCGTTTCTGATTTATTCAGAAACTGGGTCCAGGGGTTCGGGGCTGCGCCCCGCCCAGTCTCTCCACCCAGCACTTGCTCATTCCTTTCCTGGCCTCAGTGAGACGCGTGGACCTGACCGCGGTCTTTCCTTCCACCCCCTGGAATGTTTTCTTTAGGGTGACTGTGGTTGCAGAAAACAGCAAACACTTGAAGCGAGTTGATTGGGTTCTCTGCTGCAGCTTCAGCCCTCGCTGCCCTCAAGCAGACGTGGTTTCGGGCACAGCACCGGGTCTCTCTGCGCGGGGAGGGCAGGGGCTGCAGAGTTGCTGGTGAGAAGCGCGGATCTGGCGCCCAGAGCCTGAGGTTCGGCTTCCATCACTGAGATTTTGAGGACAGTCGAGGTCGGGAATGGGCGAGAGAGGTGCAGAAGAGAATCACGAGGGACCCCGGAATTCCAGAGAATTATTTTAATCCTTCTACCTGTGTGGCACTGGACAAGTTGCCTAAACTCTGCACCTCAGTTTTCTTCTCTGTGCCTGCTCGAGCTCAGTTGTGTCTGACTCTTTGTGACCCCATGAACTGTAGCCCGCCAGGCTCCTCTGTCCATGGGATTTCCCAAGGCAAGAATACTGGAGTGGGTTGCCATTTCCTCCTCAGTGAGGATTAAATAAGGTAATGCGTGAAAAGACTCTGAGGAGAAAGCTTGAGAGTAAAGGATCAATAAATGAAAGCTGGTATTATTTTTGTTGTTCTTGCTGCTGTTGCTGTTGTTATTATTATTTGGGGAGTAGTTTGTAGTTCAAGGCTCCTGGTTTCAGTTGCAACTCCACCATTTTCTAGTGTGACCTTGGGCAAGTTGCTTAACTGCTCAGCATCTCTGTTTCATTTGTATCATGGAGAAAATTGTGCTGCCTATTGCCGAAAATAATTGTAGAAATTAAATCAGCTAATACTTGTAAAGTGCTCAGAAGAATGAGTGCTGGGTGTCAGTTACTAACTCTACCACAAGGGCATCATGTTTAATCAAGCAATATAACCTAAATGTAGCTACATCCTTGCTCTGTAGCAAACCTTACTTTGCTCAGAAGTTGAAATATTATATTATTTGTGTGAAGATGTATATGTTTTATGATGAGCAAGGTGGGTTCCCTTCTTTCACCTGTGGTTTCACTGACATTGGTGGCTGACCCACTGGGGTCAAAGCAGCCCTGGGGAAGGGGCTGATGGGCTAGAGAGACCCTAAGAGTTGTATTTAGTGAGAGGACAAGAAGGTTTGATGACAGAAACTTCCAGAATCACAGTTTCTGTGGAACATTCACAGAGGAGAAAATCTTCCCTGGGTTGCAGTTTTATTTGATACAAAATTGTACCTGGACCTAGGTTTCTAAAACAAACTCTTGCAAATTTTTGTTTTTGAATTGTAGGGAGAGAGGAGGTCGGGATGGACAACATTTAAAATGATAAAACACAATAAATCACTTTCCTCTTGCCAAGAGGTTTATAGCATAATTTTGAAGGTCAGAGACCACAGCAAGATCATATACATCTGTGAAGGCTTAGAGTGGCTGGCTGCCTCTGGCCGTCTTATCTCCCTTGCAACACTCTGTATCCTTGCTGTCATAAACCTGAAACTCACTGACACCATAAACTTGAAGGCTTACCAGCTTGGCCCAAGCTCCCAATTTTGGACAATATCCCATGGGTTTAGGGTAGAGAAAAAGTGAGTGCTCAAGTCCAGAATCCTGAAGAACAAGATGGGGTAAACTACAGTCTTTGTCCCAGGCCCAAGCCTTCTGGTGGGGTGGGGGGGGGTGGGGGTGCGGGGGAGCATGGGGATTACACTGTATATCCTACTTCAAATTATAGTATATCCTAATTTTTCTCTGTCACCTATGGTAGGCACAGGAGACAGAGTTTCCATATACCCCTCCTCAATGCCCATGTTTACTAATACCAATGTTAGGAAGCGATTGTACTAACTACCCAGAATTTGAAAAGTAGATAGCTCAGGATCCCATCCTTAGTTCCAGGAACTGCTAATTAACTCATGAGGAGTGGGCAGCACCCAGCACAATACCAGTCCCCTCAAGGCATATACCATGATGATAAAGGTTGCAAGGTTCCAACCAAGTGCCTCCACTTACTAGCTGTGTGATTTTGCACAAGTTACTCCAACCTCTCTGAGCTCATTTTCCTCCTCAGTAACCTGGAGATAATAATAGTATGCCTACCTTATGGCATTGTTGAAACATGAACTGAAGTATATATAGATAGATTTGGATCGAGATTTATTATGTATGTTCTATATGAAGAATGAGACTGTACACATTTATGAGATGAATGAGACTATATATTATTTTAGTTCATATTTTAAAAGATTGTTATTGTACATTGTAAAGCTTCTATAATTCAGATACATCGTGTATATTGATGAATGTGGTAATTTGCTTTTCAACATTCTTCCCCAAACAAAGCTGTTATAAAATCAAAATGTATTCTCCAAATCAGTGGTATGTTAGAATAAAGGAAATCTGGCACAATGCCTGGCAAATATTAAGTGGCCAATATTTATAGGCTATTGTTGTATTATTGTATCAGGTGCTCTAAAAACACTAAAAGCTTGAGTATAAAGAGAAAAAGTGAAACAGAAGTGAAACAGAAACACTCCACTTGCAGTAAATCAGCTGAGAAAAGCTCGGGAAGCTACGGCTGGTCTGGCAAGGGACTGAACATGATCTAGTGTGGCTGCCTGGAAATTCTCTTGGCAGATTTTATCTGTTAGAATCGATTCATAAGGCACTTGCTCTGTGCCAGACGCTGAGGTCAGCACCAGGGGGGCAGGAGGAGGTAGGAATGATGCCCTCAAGGAAGGCAGGCTAATGGAGGTGATAAAATCAGGCCTCGGCTGCTAAGATCACGATGGAGCTTGATAAGAGGGAAGTGGAGTCTGATGGGGTGGGGTTGTTCCAAGCACCCAGGAGAAAGGTCTTTCAAACTCATGGAGTCATTTTCATGTTAAGCCTTACCCAGCCCCGGCATCCACACGGCTTGGCCTGGGGGCTGCCCTGGGAAGCAGGCAGAGAGGGAGGCAGCTGTGGTGGCCCCAAAGCAAATATCCTGGAGCAAGGGCCAAGGCCTCAGAAAGCAGACTGTCTAGCCCAAAGGGAAAGAGGAAGACAGCCTTTGGGGACACATGAGCTGGTGTTTCCCAGCGCCCAGCCTCTGGGCTGTACCCACTCACTTGCCTTTTTTCTCTGCCCCTCCAGCTTGTCTGTCCCATCCTCACCATGGCTCCTGGAGAGAAGATCAAAGCCAAAATCAAGAAGAATCTGCCCGTGACGGGACCTCAGGCACCTAACATCAAAGAGCTGATGCAGTGGTACTGTCTGAACACCAACACCCACGGCTGCCGCCGCATCGTGGTGTCGCGTGGCCGCCTCCGGCGCCTGCTCTGGATTCTCTTCACGCTGACGGCCGTGGCCCTCATTTTCTGGCAGTGTGCCCTCCTCATCTCATCCTTCTACACCGTCTCTGTCTCCATCAAAGTCCACTTCCAAAAGCTGGATTTTCCTGCGGTCACCATCTGCAACATCAACCCTTACAAGTAAGAGGCAAGAGCAGGCACGTGGAGGAGGGGTCATGCCCCCTCCAGATGCCAGTGCCTCTCCCAAAGGTGACGCACTCCAGCCTGCAGACACACTGTTTAGAAACTTGAATTTCTTGCCAGTGTTGGTAAACTGCCCTCTCCATGGTTTAAAATCTGTACCAAATTTTCAATCCATCAGCAACTTCTGAGGATGGACTGGCTCAAGGAAGGGAGGAGGGTGAGAGAGGCTGCAAGGAACTCTTCTGCTTGGCAGCTGGGTCTGGAATAGACAAGCATCCCTCCTGTCTTAGACATACACACACACACACACACACACACAGAGTCCAGCTTAGCCATTTGCCCTGAGCTCGCCAAGCTCACACCCTCACTCTCCCCTGAGCGTGAGCTGGAGGCTGATTCAGACATGACACCTAGGTGACTTCCAGAAGCACCTCCGCTGCCCAAAACCCTCACCTGAGTCAACCCAGCCCCACTAATTGAGATCACTGGGCTCTGGGCAGGACCATCCCTTCGTCCTGCCTAATTGTCTGTTGCCTGACCTGTTCTAAATGGGTCATCGGAATCCTTCTCAGGATTATTGAAAACTGATCTGTGAGGCAGATCAGAATTTGGCAGAGCAGGGGTGGGGGCTGGGATAAGGGAAGAGCAAGGGAAGAAGACCTTCAAAGGGAACTAACTTGTAGAGTCCTCGATGAGTTGATGGCAAAGCTCAAAATCAAAATCAGGTCTAAACTTATCCTCCCCCTCAAAGTCTTTCTTTCCTTCCTTCCTTTCTTCCTTCCTCCCCACACCCTTTCTTCCCTCCATCAATCATTCCGTAATCTCTTACTCAGCCTCTACAAGTTGTCATTCACTATGCCTCCTTCTGGGGCTTGGAAGTGAATAACTCAGACACAGTCTTTGTCCTCGTGCAGCTGATGTTGGTAGAGGATTGAAATATTAACAAATAAAATTACACTAATAAAACTAATAATATTTATTATTTAACTGCATATATATATACACACATACATACACACAGAGATATGTGAATGGATGGATAGATAGAATAAACTGGTTAACTCTTGCCAATAATCACATTTTACAGATGGGAAAACTGAGACATGAAAAGGCTAAATGGCTTGTCCAGAGTCCCACATCCAGAACCGGGATGGGGAACTGGAACCCAGGCAGTTTGGCTCTGAAGTTTCTATGTTCAGTCACCATGATGTGTGGTCTGTGCATAAAGCAAGGGGGCGAGAGAGTGAGGAGAGTTAAGAGAGAGGTCAGGACCATTCAGTATTGTGAAAATGAAAAGATGGTATTGTTATGCTTCATGTAGTCAACTCTTGAATCATTCTGTGTTCTTGGGGGTTTTCAAGGTAACAGTAATACCTCTCCCTCCCAGCACTGATTCGAGGAGAACCTGTGGGCAGGGGCAAGTATGCCAGGTAGAAACAGAGCCTGCCACTGGGGAGACTCCTGGTTAGCAGTTATTTACTTGTCTTCACTGTGGCTGGTTTATGGGAGGCAGCTGACAGTCACCACTCCAGAAATGCTGGTTGGGGCAAACTCATCAACACACCCCGAGAGCAAGCAGACAGTGATGGCAAAGGTGAAGCCACAGGCAGTTACACAAGGGTCATACAGGAGCCTGTCCCCATGTATTTGAGCCAGTGGTCACGTTGGAAGAGGAAAATTTAAAATGGCCTGGTCTTCTTGGCCAAGGGCGCTGGGACGATGGGCACATCAATGGGAAGCAGCACGGTAAAGGGCCAGAGGGGTTTCCCCATCCCAACTCCTCCTTCCCACCTTGGCAGGTACAGTGCTGTGCGCCACCTCCTAGCCGACTTGGAACAGGAGACCAGAGCAGCCTTGAAGACCCTGTATGGCTTTTCAGAGATTACGTCTCGGAAACGCCGAGAGGCACAGTCCTGGAGTTCAGTCAGGAAGGGCACTGATCCCAAATTCCTCAACCTAGCCCCACTGATGGCCTTTGAGAAGGGTGATACGGGCAAGGCCAGGGACTTCTTCACGGGACGGAAGCGGAAAGTCAACGCAAGAATCATTCACAAGGCATCAGATGTCATGCATATCCACAATTCCAAGGAGGTGGTGGGATTCCAGCTGGTAAGATGCACATCCTCTCGGTTTTGGGGCCTGGGGTGGGATTATGGGTCCGGGGAGGTGAGGTCATGGGTCCGGGAGGCATGGTCATGGGTCCGGGGAGGCGGGGTCACGGGTTGGGGAGGCGGGGTCATGGGCCTGGGGAGGCGGGGTCATGGGTCCGGGGAGGCGGGGTCCTGTACAGGGAGGTTTCTTCTTTGCTGTTAGTCCTATAGTGCCTCAGAAAGAAACACATTCAGGGTGAATCGGCTGCAAGCAACTGAAACTGATCCAGGCAATCGTTATTATGTGTGCTGTGCCCAGTCATGTTCAACTTTTTGCAACCCTGTGGACTATAGCCCGCCAGGCTCCTTTCCATGGGATTTACCAGGCAAGAATACTGGAGTGGGTTGCCATTTCCTCCTTGAAGGGATAATCCTGATCCAGGGATCGAACCTGCGTCCCCTGTGTCTCCTGCATTGGCAGGCAGATTCTTTACCACTGAGCCACCTGGGAAGCCCCCAGGCGATCTTAAGCAGATAAAAATGCCATTAGAACTGGTATCAGGTCGGTGGCCTGTTAGGAACCGGCCACAGAGTAGGAGGTGAGTGGTGGGTGAGCCAGCAAAGCTTCCCTGCTGATCCCCATCACTTGAACCATCATTCCCACCGGCAACATCTGTGGAAAAACTGTCTTCCACGAAACCAGTCCCTTGTGCCAAAAAGGTTGAGGACCTCTGTCTTAGAAGGTGACCAGTAGCTCATGGAGTCCTCTCAAAGGACAGAAATTAGGGAAGATTCAGGGATCCTGGTGGCAAGAAATGATGAAGAATCATTTCAGATATTGCTGCTGGATTAAATAAGCTTCAATTGTTGATTCAAATTCCACTGGGGACTATCTGATTGACCAAGTTTGGGTCACCTGATGGCTCATGTAGGGTAGGGCATCTTGATGGACAGTCTTGGCTGACTATATCCAAAGAGGGAAAGGAAATTCTACCAAATAAAATTGGAGTGCAGATACCAGAAGGAAGAAAATAGAAAATGAGCAGCAGAAACACACAGTGTTCCCAGCAATACTTGCCTTCATGAGGTGCTATAGCCTGACTTCTCATCTCTCCTTCTTGGTCCCATTTAAGGGGCTCTGAAGAAGCAGCCACTTACCAAAAATGAATTCCATTGCATTCCTGGCCACACTCAGCCATCACCCTCCTCTCTGTGCCCCAGCTGTTTCTGCAGGATGAGAGCTACTCAGTCTTCATAGTCTTGCTTGCTGATTGTGAGACCTGATGGCTCCATTTGCCAATCCTGAGGGGAAAGTGGCACATTTTCTAAATCACTGAACCTTTGTGAAGTTTTCCTGGGTCCTTACGCAAGATAAAGTTCTCCTTGATACTCAAATTCATCTTTTGGTGTCTGTCTTTTAGGAGAGTTTTCAAGCCCTGTTGATGAAATGAGAGGGGCTTCTCAGGTCATGCAGTGGTAAAGAATCTGCCTGCAATTCAGGAGAAATGGGTTCATTCCCTGGGTTGGGAAGATCCCCTGGAGAATGGAATGGCAACCCACTCCAGCGTTCTTGCCTGGAGAATTCCATGGACAGAGGAGCCTGGCGGGCCACAGTCCATAGGGTCACAGAGTTGAACATGACTGAGTGACTGAGCACACACGCACATAAGTATGATGAGAACATCTGGGCCATATCACAGTTTACCTATAGAATTCCCATTATTATATAATTTGAATGCTGGTCTTCCTAACCAGCATATGAGGTGGGGAAGTATGGTATTTTGATCAACATTTTGTAGGTGAAATAAGGATAGGTACGCAGATGACACTACCCTTATATGGCAGAAAGTGGAGAAAAACTAAAGAGCCTCTTGATGAAAGTGAAAGAGGAGAGTGAAAAAGTTGGCTTAAAGCTCAACATTCAGAAAACTAAGATCATGGCATCCAGTCCCATCACTTCATGGCAAATAGATAGGGAAACAATGGAAACAGTGACAGACTTTATTTTGGCAGGCTCCAAAATCACTGCAGGTGGTGACTGCAGCCATGAAATTAAATGATGCTTGCTCCTTGGAAGAAAAGTTATGACCAACCTAGATGGCATATTAAAAAGCAGAGACATTACTTTGTCAAAAAAGCTCCATCTAGTCAAAGCTATGGTTTTTCCAGTAGTCATGTATGTATATAAGAGTTGGACTATAAAGAAAGCTGAGCACTGAAAAATTGATGCTTTTAAACTGTGGTGTTGGAGAAGACTCTTGAGAGTCCCTTGGACTGCAAAACAATCAAACCAGCCAATCCTAAAGGAAATCTGTCCTGAATATTCATTGGAAGAACTGATATTGAAGTTGAAACTCCCAATACTTTGGCCACCTAATGCAGAGAACTGACTCATTTGAAAAGACCCTGATGCTGGGAAAGATTGAGGTGGGGAGGAGAAGGGGACGACAGAGGATGAGATGGTTGAATGGCATCACCAACTGGACGGACATGAGTTTGAGTAAGCTCCAGGAGTTGGGATGGACAGGGAAGCCTGGTGTGCTGCTGTCCATGGGGTCGCAAAGAGTCATACACGACTGAGCAACTGAACTGAGTGCCTTGCCCAGGGTCTTGCAGAGAGGTCATGGCAATGTCTGGGCTAGAATCTCAATTTTTAGACTGTTGATCTGATAAGAAATGGTGAGGGTTGGGTGGAACTCAGTAGCCATGATTGGTAAAAGCCTGGCTATCTGGGGACTCTGAGGAAGCTGGTCTTGGCTCTCACTTAGAAACTTATGAGAGCGAGGCTCTGTGTCCTTCCTCACTCAGCCCCTTCTTGGTCCTTGAGGCTTGAGGATGATGAGTCCCTGGTCTCAGAAGTGAGAAGAAGCCCATCCTTGCCCAGGTATCCCTCCTGTTCCCCTGAGTATCTACAGTCCAGTTCCTTAGCCTCACAGTCCTTCTAAGGCCCCCTGGCAGGGCCCGTAGCTTTATCTTGGTGTCTCCTCCTATTCACAGTGTTCTAATGACACATCGGACTGTGCGGTCTACACCTTCAGCTCAGGGGTCAATGCTATCCAGGAGTGGTACAAGCTGCACTACATGAACATCATGGCCCAGGTGTCTCAGGAGAAGAAAATCAACATGAGCTACTCTGCTGACGAGCTGCTGGTCACTTGCTTCTTTGACGGGGTGTCCTGCGATGCCAGGTCAGTAGTGGAAGGCTGCTCTCTCAGCTCCAGGGACCAGGGGCTCTAAGTGCTGGGCTCCTTGCACGCACCTGCAGCTCAGCTAGAGGTCTTGGGAGTGACAGGTGCTCTTCTCACTGACCCTGCCTTTTGGAAAATGACTTATACAGGAGCTCAGCTCTAGAGTCTGTGAGGAAGATGAAGATGACTTAGCATCAAAACATCCTTAAACTCATTAAATTATTAAAACAGAGTAGTTGATGGTGGACATATAACCTTGTATATTACCATCATGCATACCAGTGAGAACCATCAATCTAGTCAAGAGGAAGTAAGGAAGGAGAGATGGAAGGAGGCAGGAAGAGAAGAAGGGAGGGCAGGAAGGTCTGTGGACAGACGTGAGCTTTCATACCTTTCTACCATTAAGATAACACCCAGATTCCTGGTGGACACTAGGCAGTCATGGGGCATTCTAAAGTGTTCCTGTTTATTGTAAAAGCTTTCTTCATTCTTTTAAAATACTAAACGTTTCTATATGTTAGTTGGTATATTGATCCTTGTGAAAACTGAGTGATTAGAATCATGTCTCCTGAAAGTTGGATTCTAAAGTCAGTATAAGGACATGTATGATGTGATTCCTTTTCTGGGAATCATTTGCTAGGAATCGGAATGGGAAAAAAAAGTCAAGTGTTGGCTGAGATATTCAAGCGGAGAGGAAGTGAGGACAGATATATTGGCACAAAGCAGGCCAAGTCAGGATGGAGAAGGAGGTGAGTGGATTAAGAGGGTGAAGGGAAAGCAGAGGGTGGTTCTACATCAACATGTGTCAGCTGGACGAGGGGCCTTGTTTGTCATCTGTCGGAGGAAAGATGGGGAACATAAGTTGTGTCTATCATCCATTGTCCACAGAAGAGAGCTGGCCCGTTAGCACTGCCCACTGAGATGTCAGCTCAGGTGCGTGACGGGAGTTCCCAGCACAGCCCTTTCTGACCTGTATTCTTTCACCGTAGGAACTTCACGCTTTTCCACCATCCAATGTATGGGAATTGCTACACATTCAACAATAGACAAAATGAGACTATCCTCAGCACCTCCATGGGAGGCAGTGAATTTGGTAAGAAAACCTGCATCAAGGGGATCCTGGGGTGCTCTAATGACAAGCTTGCTGACAGCAGGACAGTTGGGGTGCTTGAAGCCTTCCAGAGATACAGGCTCTCCCTAACCTGGCCAGAAACTGGGGATACAACTTTTTCTCATCCATGTCGGTTCTTTCCTTCTCTATCAGAATCTGTTTTCTTTTTTGACATCTCCTCTTTACTTTTGAGAGAGCAGCAGGGACAACCCTGGTGTTTCTTCACCTGGGGAAACCACTCAGGTTTAAAATTGTAGCTGGAGTGAGTAATGCCGAGCAGGCAGCTTCAGAATGGACTTAAATCCAGACGTGCTGAGCAGGAGATTAGAGAGGCCAACACACCTTTATCCTGATTAAGATGACAGATTTTGGAGCCAAAACCCACTCTGTCACTCACTGTGCAGCCCAGTGAAAGTTTACTCCCCTTCATTTATAAAGTGGGAATAACAATGGTACTGATAATACAAGGTAATTGAGAAGTCAAAACATGAAAAGCAGTTAATAAGACCTGACACACGCTGTATTCATTTGGTTGGGCTGCCTTAGCAAAATATTATAGATGGGTGGCTTAAACAATGGACATTTAGAAACTCATGGTCAAGCTGCTGGCAAATTTGGTCCTGGTGAGGACTCTCTTGCTGGCTTGCAGTTGGCCACCTGTCTCTGTCCTCACATGGCCTCTCTTTGGTGGCATGCAGAGAGAAAGCTGTGTTGTCTCTTCCTCTTCTTATGAGAACACCAATCCTATGGGATTAGGGTCCACCCTTCTGACCTCATTTAACCTTAATCACCTGCCTAAGGCTGATTCTCCAAATTCAGTCACAGTGGGGATTAAGACTTCAACATATAAATAGGGTGGAGGGTGGTCTGCAGAAAGACACGCAATTCAGTCCGTAACACATACTAAGCACCCAATAAATGCTAGTTGTGGTTGTCATTACTACTGTTACTGCCATTACTACCATTGCTGCTGCTGCTACTATTACCACCAAAAATTACTACCTCTAATATTATTATTATTGCTACTCTACTATCATGACTTTTGTAGAGAAGACAGAAACTCAACCGATTGGTCTATCTTGAAAGATTCTAAGCAAACTGAACACGATTTTATACATAGATATGCTCCTATAAGGATAGGCAAGGTCTTATGGAGGAAAACCCAGTTGGACTCCTCCTCTTTGTTACTGCACAGTCTGTGTTCTTACCACACCTGCAAGAAACCATAACTCAGAGCACATACGTCAGTGGGAAGAAGTTGTCTGGGAACTGTTGCACAATCCTGTCTCTGCTGCATTTGAGCTGTGTGACCTTGAGCAAATCACTTCCCCACTCTGGGCTTTGATTCCTTCACTTACAGATAGAGTAAAGGCAAAGGCAGAAGGGGACGGCAGAGGATGAGATGGTTAGATAGCATCACTGACTCAGTGGACAGGAATCTGAGCATACTCCAGGAGATAGTAAAGTACAGAGGAAACTGGTGAGCTACATACAGTTCATGGGATTGAAAAGAGTCAAACACAACTGCTACTGCTGCTAAGTCACTTCAGTCATGTCCGACTCTGTGCGACCCCATAGACGGCAGCCGACCACGCTCCCCAGTCCCTAGGATTCTCCAGGCAAGAATACTGGAGTGGGTTGCCATTTCCTTCTCCAATGCATGAAAGTGAAAAGTGAGAGTGAAGTCGCTCAGTCATGCCCGACTCTTAGCGACCTCATGGACTGCAGCCTACCAGGCTCCTCCATCCATGGGATTTTCCAGGTAAGAGTACTGGAGTGGGGTGCCATTGCCTTCTCCACAAACACAACTAAACAACAACAAAAAGAAGTCAGAATAATTTTAAAAATTCTCTTCTTTCAACTCACATAGGCCCTGTTCATTTGCTCATTTGTTTACCAAATATTTTTGAGTATCTTCTATACTTCAGGCTCTCTTCCAAGTCTTAGGGACCCAGTGGTAAATAACACAGATATCATCCCTGCTTTCAAGGAGCTCGTATTTTGTTGGAGAGAAACAGATAAATGGATGAACAAGCACATAGACATTATCTGGTTATCAATCCTAGGTTTATACCTCAAGAATTACCCCGCACAAGGGCTGAGTTGAGATGGGAATTTTATTTCAGATAAGGAGGTCCAGAAAGGCCTCTGGGATGAGGGTTATTTGAAGAGGAGAAGATGTATGATACGGTCCATTGAGGAGCATTTGAGCACTAGCAGGTCCGAGGACCTCAATGAGGAAATGGATTTGGTGTACTCTGGAAACAGAAAGATGACCAGTGTGCTTGGAGCTTCCTGATGGAGGGGGAGAGTGGGATGAAGAGGAAGGCATCACCATATGAGAGCTAGTCAGGTTTCTGGATGGAGAAGGCAATGGCACCCCACTCCAGTACTCTTGCCTAGAAAATCCCATGGATGGAGGAGCCTCGTGGGCTGTAGTCCATGGGGTCGCTAAGAGTCGGACACGACTGAGCGACGTCACTTTCACTTTTCACTTTCATGCATTGGAGAAGGAAATGGCAGCCCACTCCAGTGTTCTTGCCTGGAGAATCCCAGGGACTGGGGAGCCTGATGGGCTGCTGTCTTATGGGGTCGCACAGAGTCGGACATGACTGAAGTGACTTAGCAGCAGCAGCAGGTTTCTGGACAGTATTTTATGGTGTCCCCGTGTATGCAATGAGATGCCTCTGAAGAGTTTCAGACAAGGGAGTGACCTGATTTTAAAAGGTCCCTCTGGCTGCTCGGCTCAGATTAGACACAGGTGTAACAGTAGGATCAGGGAGAGGATTTAGGGCAGTGGTCAGATGCACTACTGGAATCTCAACCACAGTCCTGCACATCCCTTTGGGTGCCCAGCAGAACTCCCCATCTCAAAGAGCCCCAAGGAGGTTCACGTCTTAGGCCAGGTAGCAAAACTTGTGCTTGGCAACACTGCAGTAGCAGTACTGTTCCTGAGCCCTATTTGAGCTAAGCTCTGGAAACAGAGCAGTGAAAAGTCAGGCTCCCCTCACAGAGCTTCCCATTTTGCTCCTGTCCACTTTTCACTTGTAGGAAATGCCTGGGTCTTGGTTTTGAGGCTCCCAGAGTGGTGGGAGAGGTAAGCTATGAGCAGGGAATCTTCTCCTGGGTTTTGACCACAATGGGCTGCCTTGTCCTTCCAGGGCTGCAGGTCATCCTGTACATAAATGAAGAAGAGTACAACCCCTTCCTGGTGTCCTCCACTGGGGCTAAGGTGATTATCCATCGGCAGGACGAATACCCCTTCGTTGAGGACGTGGGAACGGAGATTGAGACAGCCATGGCCACCTCCATAGGAATGCACCTGGTAAGAGCACGCTCTGACTTCCATCTGCTTGGCAAGGAGGACAGCTTTCATTGAAGGACAATCAGTGAGGTGGGACTTACAGAAAAGGGTATTGGTTTTAAGAGGAAGCATAGTCTCATGTTTTTCAATGATTACTCAAATGGTCACTCTCTAAGTTACACTAAGGGCTGTCTTTATGTCTTCTGTATGGATGAACAATGACAGGACACCATTTAGGATAAGAATTGAAGGAACCTTCCTTGTTCCAGAGACAGACATCCACAGTTATGAAACCTGTGCTGGAAGCAAGGCATCAGATACTAATGATGTATTTGTCAGTGATATAAATGGAGCGGATTTACACCTTCCTGGGCCACCTACAGGCCAATGGAGCATGTAAACCACTATTGGAAAGTCACTGGGCCTTCACAGGTCTATTTAGTCCCTCCTGCTTCCGTCAGTTTCAGCTCATGTACCAAGAACCCCTCTTCTCTCAAGTCTTTGACCTTCTCTGAGCTCACTGGGTGCTGAGAACACTCATACCTGTCACCAGGAGCACATCTGGGCTGCAGACTCCAATCCTTGGGTTGGCCATGCCCAGTGGAAGTAGAAGGGCAAGGTGAGGGGTGTCTAAGGACACCCCTGGTCACGTCACTGCTTGTATAGTCTCCTGTTTCTAGGCCTGGGTTTTTTTATGCCAGTCTCTCTCTCACTCTGTGACTCTGTCTCTCATTCTACCTACCACAATAACTATTAAGTACTTATTTCAAAGGAGTATATGTACAAAGTCAGTACAAGGATCCTACTGTGCAGACACACCTCTTCTATCCCTAACTGCTGGTCTCCTCCTTCCTTCACATGCAGCTATGGCTGTTGCTTCCATGACTCAGAAGGGTGTTACAGTCTTCTTCAAGCCTGTGTAAGAAAGTGAAAGTGAAGTTGCTCAGTCGTGTCCGACTCTTTGCAACCCCATGGGCTGTAGCCCACCAGGCTCCTCCATCCATGGGATTCTCCAGGCAAGAATACTGGAGTGGGTTGCTGTTTCCTTCTCCAGGGGAGCTTCCTGACCCAGGGATGGAACCCAGGTCTCCTGCATTGTAGGCAGATGCTTTACCGTCTGATCCACCAGGGAAGTCCTATAATCATTTCTTCTTTTATGCAAATGCAAAATATTGTTCTGCCCCACTTTTCACTTGATAGTATAGCTTGGAAATAGTTCCATAGCAATACACATAGATTCTGCCTCATTCTTCTTAAAGACATAATATCCCATTGTGTGGGTAAGTTATTGAAGCAATTCTCTGTTGATACACTTGAGCTTGTTTCCAGGTACGACTAAAAACAACAGTGCAGTGGGATGTGTAGTCATCCAATTACCTCCTAGAAGTATATCATTCAAGACGTAGATTAGCCAAATTGCCCTCCAATGATGTTGTACCAAAACAGATATCAAGCAACGTTTCAGTTCAGTTCAGTCACTCAGTCACGTCCGACTCTTTGCGACCCCATGAATTGCAGCATGCCAGGCCTCCCTGTCCATCACCAACTCCTGGAGTTCACTCAAACTCACGTCCATCGAGTCA
>NW_011494644.1:5693998-5705208 GCF_000754665.1 Bison bison bison
GTCCATTGAGTCAGTGATGCCATCCAGCCATCTCATCCTCTGTCGTCCCCTTCTCCTCCTGCCCCCAATCCCTCCCAGCATCAGAGTCTTTTCCAGTGAGTCAACTCTTCGCATGAGGTGGCCAAAGTACTGGAGTTTCAGCTTTAGCATCAGTCCTTCCAAAGAACATCCAGGACTGATCTCTTTTAAAATGGACTGGTTGGATCTCCTTGCAATGTTTAATCTTTGCTAATTTAAGAAAAAATGGCATCTATTATAAGTTTAATTGACAGTCATTCTTAGTGGTATTTTTTTCACCTATTTATGGAGGGGAAAAAAATCTCTCCTTATGGACCCTTTGTTCATGCCTTTGTTTATAGCGAACCTTAACATTCCAAGGGCTTCCCTTGTGACTCAGCTCATAAGGAATCTGCGTGAAATGCGGGAGACCTGGGTTCGATCCCTGGGTTGGAAAGATCCCCTGGAGAAGGGAAACATTACCCTCTCTAGTATTCTGGCCTGGAGAATTCCATGGACTGTATAGTCCATGGGGTCACAAAGAGCTGGACACGACTGAGCAACTTTCACTTCACTAACGCCCCAAATTAAACCTCTTACCCTTCATCCCTCACAATTTTTTCCTCCAGAGAAGTGGTCTCCAAACTAGATTGGTCATTAGAATCAGGTCTACTGAATCAATCTCTCTGAGAGATGAGCCCAAGGATCTGTATTTTTACTGGACCCCAGCGGTCATTCCAAGAGGCAGCAAACTCAGGAACCTCAGCTTTAGAAACCTGAGTAGTTTAGAATGAAAGAAGAAGAAAAGTGTGTCTTCCTCAGAGAAAGTAGAGCTAGGATGACACCAGAGCTTTAGCACAGCCGTAAATGCTGTCTCCGAAGTGTTACAAAGTCACATCACGGGCACTGGAGTGCATATATCTATCCATTATCTATTCATCCAACAAGCATTTTCTGAGCACTTCATGTGTGCTAGATCCTGGAACTACATCAGTGTCCCCAGAACTGTCCCTGTCCTTTTAGACTTTGGGTCTAGCAGAGAGAATTTATAATAACAAACCAAAAATCACATAGGTGATTAACTGTAATCATCATAGGTGCTAAGAAGGATAAATACAGGATGCATGAGAGCATACCACAGAGATGCCTGATATAGGGCTTTTATGGGGGGGGTGGGTAGTGGAGAGTTCAAGGGGCGCTTTCCTGAGGAAGTAGTATTTAAGTTGGGAAAGCAGAGTTGCTGAACTGGGATCTGTGGCTTCGATGCCTGGCCATGTCCCATTCAAGAGCAACCTTGGACAAGAGAAACCATGGGGATGGTCATCTGGGAGCCCCGGCGCTCAAAGGAGCCATGTCACTTAGGGGCTTTGTTCAATGTGGGTAGTTTGTTCCACATGAGAAGTGTTGTGTACCAACTTGGCCTGTGTGGATGCTGATGGCCCAGGAAAAAAAATCTTGAGCCCCAACTTGCTCAAACTGTGATTTGAAAGACTTTAGGTTCCTACTTAAGGAACTAGGTCTCTGATTCCTCTCTTTACCAGCAGATTACAAAACTCCCTGATCAGAACAGTGAGCATTTTGATCCAATGTTCCCCTGGCAATTTTGTACTTGAAGAAGCACCTGGAATTTACAGCACATTCTTACAGCATGTGCTCTTCTTCCCTCCTGCCTGTTACAGTGTCTGCAAACTTAGAGCTTGGGAAAGTTTGAGAACCAAGGGAATTGCCCTCTGGTTTTCTTCTCTGAGCTTAAGAATGCCCATCACATTGTTAAGCAAATGCTCCCTTTAGCAGTGATGGGTAAACAAAGACATGGGTGGGTTTTCTGCTACACCTAACTTGAGGTGTACAAAATCAAAGCCACAGTGCAGGGGCAGGCAGCTCTGGTTCTGATTTATGAGCATTTAAGACAACAACAGAAAAAAACAAAGATTACTGAGAGGTCACCAGAGGGTCATTAAGAATAAATCCAAACACACTAGACTTCCTTCCTTCTTTATTTTTTAGGTAGTTATTTATTTACTTTTGAGAAGCATGTTAAACTGGTGGAATCAGTTGGTTAGGCAGCTGGTTAACAAATCTTCTTTCATTCATTGAAGGACTGTGTGTCCAAAGCACTGGCTATTCAGAGATGGGTATAACAGAGCACCTACCTTCAAAATTCACCTTTAAGAGAAGATAACACAGCTTTGCAATACAGGTCCAAGCTCTGTGGGAACAGGGACCATTTCTGTCTGTTCCCAGGCTCAGTTCTTAGAGCATAGTAGATCCTCCGTAAATATTTTTGGATGGCTGGATGAACCGGATCCAGGACAAAAGCTGTTGGTCTAGGCTTTCTAGATGATGATTTCTTAAGGACAAATGTCAGGCAAATAGAATCAGGAAGGGCCACTCCAGACAAACGGCAGAGCAATTACAAAGGGGGTTGCAGAAAGGATTTGAAGTCTCATTTCAAAATGATTCATAATGTAGTGAATCATTTCGAAAAACCACTTTGAAGCGCACTCAAAATACTAGAGTATTCAAATCACAGTTTGAGCAAGTTGGGGCTCAAGTATTTACAGTAGCAGCCAAGTATTTACAGTAATACTAGAAAGAAATTATGACTCCCTCCCTGAGGCAATGGCTGTGGGGATGAGCAGAAGTGACTGGATTTGAGAGATCTTACAGTGTGGAAGCAACACTGCTTGACAACCAAGGTCATCGGGGAAAGGCCAGGGGAAGTTAGATCCATATTTAGGTTCTGACTTGGGTATTGTGTTGAATGGGAGTACAGGTTCTGAATTAGGGAATACAAGAAGAGTAGGGTTCAGGGAGAAAATGACCACTTCAGTTTGGCACATACCCAAGGTGTAGCTTTGGGAAATCAGGCTGAAAACGTCCAGTGATTAGATGCTCTAAGCCTGGAGCTCAGGAGAAAAATCCAGAGGCAATGGCGGGGTGTGGGCTGCATCTAACATAGTTCTAGACTTAGAAATAAATTCCATCACTCAAGACCTGAGACAGAACACAGATGTTTAAGGGCTGAGCAGAGAGGAAATGGAGAAATAGAGGCACCAAAGTAGCAGCAGAAGCTGGAAAGGCTTGGTGTCAAAGAAATGAAGATCGTTTCAAGGAAGGTGTTAGCTAGAGTGCCAAACACAGTTGAGCAGTCTGGCAAGATTAAGGGTAAAAGCTGTTTTCTGGGTTTTGCAACCAAGAGGTCACTGGTTCTTTGCCAGAACAGTTTTCAGTGGAAGGAGTGGAACAGAAACCAAAGCACAACAGGTTGGATCATGAATGGGAGATGAGGAAGTGGGCAAAGACAAGTTCACCTAGGGGGCTGCGGACCAGGCCCTGAAGAGGGGCGAGACTTCACTGCCACTGCAAACCCTACTGTGCATTCCTATCTTAAAGCACCCTCTTCTTTTCACAGGCATGTTGGTAACAGGAATTAAGGGCTCAGACTCTGGAGCCAGACAACTAGGATCCAAACCCCAACTTTGCACTTTGGTCATGTGATCTCTGTGTCTCAGTTACCTCACTGTGAAATAGGGCTGATAGTAAATTACTGTACAGGCTAGTGAGAATTCACTGAGCTGATTCATGCTGCTTGGTGTGTGTTGAGTGCTCCAAAAATATTGGCTGTTACTATACACCTTTTTTTTTTTTTAAAGAAAAGAGATATGAAAGGATGGAAAAATAAGCATTAGGGGAGATTTTTCTTGTCCTTCCTGACACCCCCATTCTTTATGAGTGAGATATTGTTCTCTTCCATATAGTATTTAGAAGGAGTACTAATGATTTGCCGTATGTGTTACAAATATCTTTCCCAGTTTGTGCTTTCATTTTAGTTTTCATTATGCTACCTTTTTCACATGCAAAACATCAGATGTTTACATAGTCAAAGTCTTCGGTTTCTTCTTAAGTCATTATGTTTACTGAGTATTTTTCCTCCTTGAGATCAGATACTGAGCTGAATTTCCTTCCAGTTATTTCATTATTTCTTTTCTTTTTTTTTTTTTCTTTTTACCTTGAATTTTATTGTTTTTGATACATTTATTTTTCCCTGGTACATATTTATTCAGCTAATATTTCATTATTTCATTTAAAAGTTTAACCCACTAGAATTTCTATCTCTGAAGGATTTGAAATTGAGATAGGATTTATTACTTCCTCCAAATTCTTAACAAGTAGTCCTAACTTCATATGTTGAATAGTTCTTTTTCCTCCACTGATTAGGAACACAAATTCTTATAATTTATTAGCATCTAGGAATTATTTCATAACTTATTACAATATAAAAACAGAACAAAAGAAAAGAGAGTCAAAGCACCCATAACTCCATCTAGGGTTTCCTGTTGCCCTTGGGTGTTTCTCTGACACAGTTCAGACTTTACAGGGGTGAGCTAAGGATTCCTGTCTGACTTCCCTCCTCCCCCAGAATTCTCAGAAGGAAGCAGATAGGACCTGGTTTGAGAAAAATGAGTCTGTTTCCCCATACACCCACATACAACACATGTGCACACATACGCCTAATCACACCCACACACACCTGTGTGTGCATGCATACCACACACCTATCTATCCATCTGTTTAAACTTCACACACTCTCGCTCTCTCACACACACACATATATTCATTTTCATTTTGGGGTCCCTAGGGATCAGGACAGAAGCCAAAATGTTTCCCCACCCTGCCCATGTCAGCAGTTCTGGAAAGCTGACAGGGAAAAGCGGAAATGAAACATGAGGGAGTAAGGGGGAGAGAGAGTGAGAGAAAGCCAGGGCTCTGTCCAGGTTCCTCTGACTGAGGCTCCGAGAAGCTGAAGACATCTATTCCACTCTAAAAAGGCTGCTTGCCCTACCTGCCCCAGCCCAGGTGTTTTAGGAAACAGCCTGAATAATCCAGGAGCTCTGAGTTTGATAAGCATCATTCAGAGTAAAGGGCCATTGAATACTCAAAAAGCATAAAAATCACGATGTTAATGATTTTCTCACAATCAGTTTCCTGGAAGTGGTCTTCAGGCTGGTTCTCAAAGTAGAAGGAGCCACAGCTGCCTTTGCCAACTGCATAGGGCTTACCCGTGTGGACAGACCCTCTCCTCTAGATTTCAGGGTACTGAACGCTCCCTGCAGGCAAATAGAGCCCAGGGCTGACACTCGAGGCTCTGTGGCCAGTTTAGCAGGACCTGGGGGCTCCAAGGGACACCTGATTGGGAGTGTGCAGCTTGGAGAAGCTTAGAGGGTAGCATTGGGTGAAAGTGCCCTGAGGGAAGCCACTGCTTGGCATCTTGTGCCCATTTCCCAGCCTAGCCCTGGCATGTACTAGAAGCTCCGAATCTGTTTGTTCCCCAGCTCTTAGAGGAATGAAGTAAGTCTGTTTATTCTATACTGACATGGAAAGACACACACTCTTTATTATGAATGAGAAAAGGATATCGTAGGGCAAGGGAACATGTGAATCTTTTTGTCTGGGTCTCAGGATGGAAATCTGACCTGTTGAAGTAGGTGCCCAGGGGAAGGGAGGAAATCAGATGATTACTTTCCTCTTTGCTTCTTCTGTTTAAATGTTTTAAAATGAGCACTGTCTTTTGCCCTGGAGGTTCTTGCAGTTAATTGAGGAAGACTAATGGATCAACAGATGAATTACAATACAAACAGAAAGAGATCATAGCCCTTTGAGATGGCTATAGTTTCTATCTGCACCAAACTTCTTGATTTCTTTCCCCCTCACCCCACCCACCCCCAACTATCTTTCTCTCTATTCAGCCACTCTTCAGGAATTGTCTTCCCTCCCATAAATCTGACATCCATTTGCCCTTTACCCTCCCCATCTCAAAAAAAAAAAAAAAAAACTTTGTACACACACATACACACACACACCAAATCCTAGCTGTGAGTTGGTCACAATTTATATTCTATATTTGCTCCCCCTTGGGAGACATTATCCTTCTTTTCCCCTAATTGTCTTGTCTGGATTGTTCCTTTATAGTGACAAATATTAAGCTAGAATCAAATGTGTAAGCCATAATAAAAAACATAATTTAATAAGGCTTTCAAATAGTGAGTTGCAATGTTCTTACCTCCTCTGATCAGGGTATCATTCTATACTGCTGTGCATTCTTTGGTCCTCTATAAGAAAGTCCATTTTTCCAAATCACCTTCTGGGACCAAAAGGCAAGAAGGTAGGAAATGAGTCCTTCGCTGAGACAAGAACACCATGCAGCACAGTCACTGCTCATCTAATCCCTCCTGCCCCATCCCCGTGGATTCTTCAGTGGCTCACTACTCTTCAGAAAACCAAATCCAAACCCATGTTTCTCAGCAGTGTAGGAGACTGCCACAATTTGTCCTTAAATCCCTCTCGGACGTCATCTCCAGCAACAGCTCTCCCTTTTACCATGGTCCAGCCACCCTGGCCCTCTCCCGCCTCCACTCTGGCTGCTCCTTCTGCCTACTCCTCTTCCTATGTTTCTTGACAAGTCCAGCTCTTTCCTGCCATTCCATGTCCAACCAACATGTTCTTTTCTCAAAGATGTCTTTACTAATCACTTTGGAAAGGTTGTCCCCTCCTCCCAACCCTTCCAGTTTCTACCTAGTTCCATTAATCACTATAAAAAATTATTCAAAATGATTTATTTGCTTTTTGGTCATCTGTCTACTGCATTAGAATGTGAGCTCCAGGAAAGCAGGGAACTTATTTCGATCATTGTGGATTCCATAGTGCTCACAAGAGGGCTTCCCTGGTGGCTCAGTGGTAAAGAATCCAACTGCCAATGTAGGATATGTGGGAGACTCAGGTTCAATCCCTGGGTCGGGAAGATCCCCTGGAGAAGGGCCTGGCAATCCACCCCAGTATTCTTGCCTGGGAAATCCCATGGACAGAGGAGCCTGGCAGGCTAGTCCATGGGGATGCAAAGAGTTGGACATGACTAAGCAACTGAGCGACATAGTGCCTAGAATAGCATCAAGCTCCTAGTAGGTGCTCAATAAATAAATTGGTTAAATGAATGAGTAGGTGGTTGCTCAGCTCCTAGAAGCTGCTAGCAATGCCCCTTGTCTGGGTCCTGGAGAGGTGCAGGGCTGAATATGTGCTGCTGTGATTACAGACAGAGTCCTTCAAGCTGAGTGATCCCTACAGCCAGTGCACGGAGGACTGGAGTGACGTGCAGATCACGAACATCTACAATGCCACGTATTCCCTCCAGGTACAGGCTGGAGACAGCACCCAGCCCCAGGCTGTGGTCTGGACCCAGGAGACAGAATTATATATAGGTTGGGGTGTGTCTGGGACCAGGAACTGTGGTGAGAATCCTGGGGTTCATCCAAAGATCTCAAGAACAAATGATGCTGGCTGGTTCCAGTCCTCTTCAACCCACCTGTAACCAGAGCTTAGTCGAGGTTTGCGTGGAACAGAACGTACAGCTCGGCAAACCTGCTTCCAAATCAGCCTTGGGGAATGAGAGACAGGAGGAGGAGGCAGTCTGGGAGGGGCTGGTTAAGGGGTGCCTTTTATCCACTGACAGCCTTAGACAAGTTGTGTGCTCCTCAGTAGCCACCAGGGGAGTTTGCATTGGATCAGGAACTGCTAATCGGTGGTTTCCAAGGCCTCTACCAACCTGCCCACCTGGTTTTTCACCCGGTTTAAAAGTCGGGGAATTTCATAAGAAAACCCAGATTTCTAGCTTCTCTTGAAAAACAAGATCTGGTAACAATGGGCCCGTATTCCTACAGAATAAACAGTGGGTAGAGTGGCCTTATCAAATGAGACACGTTCTTTGGTTCCCTGCAATCTCCACCACCCATTAGTTATTACCTACATTGACCCTTGGGTGCGATCACCTGTTACACCTTGTCTTCTGTTTTGCGAGTCTGCCCTTTGCCTCCCACCAGGACACCTAGAGAGTCAAATGAGAATCACCCAGCAGAGCAAAAGGACCAGGCGCCCTCTGCCCTGAATCCTCTAGCTTCTATTAGAGCTGAGCTGAGAGGTGGTGGAGACACTGAATGAAAAGAGACTAGTGGTCAGACAAGGTCTGCTTGTAAGAAATAGAGATGCAATCACACTGACATTAAGACAGAAGAAAAGTCAGCTCAGTGGAAAGACACTCGGGACAATATTTAGTGAGAAGCTAGCATTTACAAACACTTTACATCTTTCGATTCATATCACAACAACCTCATGAAGTAGGTGCTGTTATACTGATTTCACAAATGAAGACAACAAAGCATCAGAGAGTTTAAGTAACTCACCTGAGGTCACACAACTGGGAGGTGGCAAAGCTGGTATATGAACTCAAGTAGCCTGACTTCCAAGCCCCCATTGTTAGCTTTTATGGCCCTAAGCTTTGTGGATATCATGGTACCTTAAGATCCCCAGGGATCCTGCGTGGAGTGCGTGCAGCTGAAAACTGGAAAGTTGGAGACTGTGTTTGTTTCTCTGTTTCTTGGCACCGGCTCCAAGTTCCCCACTAACCTCTGGGTCAGCACTCACATGGTGGCAAATGACCACCCCAGCCCCTCTCTAGCTCATCCTGGCCTCCACAGCTCAAATTCCCAATACGTTTTCTAGCTTTGTCCCTTTGACCCTATCAGCCAGGACATGAGGGGTACATTTATGCTGTCTGCCGAGGCTGTGGGAGGCTGACCCTCTCTGACTGGGGGATGTAGGGAGGGGAGATCTCCGGCAGCCGCAAGCAAGGAGGTTAAGGGAACTCCTGGGTCTTGTCTTTCAGATCTGCCTTCACTCGTGCTTCCAGGCAAAGATGGTAGAGAACTGCGGGTGTGCCCAGTACAGTCAGCCTCTACCTCGGGGAGCTGACTACTGCAACTACCAGCAGCACCCCAACTGGAGTGAGTGAGACACCAACACCCCCCACCTTGCACACCCCCCACCTTGCACACCCCCACCTTGCACACCCCGACCTTGCACACTCCCTACCTTGCACACCCCCACCTTGCACACCCCCCACCTTGCACACCCCAGGAGCAGCATCAGCCCCATCCTGGCAATAGCTAAGGCCCTCCCAGGACCCTGCCCTGATGGCTTTTGACCTGAGGGAGACAGAGAGATACTAACCAGTTTCACTCTTGTTGTGAAGCCTGGGTTGAATTCCACTTTCTGATTAATGACCAAATGCTACACCCCAGCTTCTGCGAAGTCCCTAACCCCCTCTGTCAGCTTGAGGAGGTAGGGACTATTGATAGTGTCCTTTCACAGAACAGGTAACTGAGGCTCAGAAAGGTTAAGCAACTTGCCCAAGGTCACACAGCCAGGGTCTAACAAAGCTAGACCCAAGGCAAGGACTGCCAACCCATCCCACCTCCAGCTAATGTTCTTAACTGTGGCAATTTTCTGTCTCTCAAAATCACAAGGTAGCAATTGTTTCCAGAGAACTAGTATTTGTAGAAAGTGGAAGGTGAAATCACTAAAAGGAGACTGTGGGGTTATCAGGCTTCCCAAGTAGCCTGGGTAAAGAATACGCCTGCAATGCAGGAGATGCAGGCAGATGCAGGTTCGATCCCTGGGTCAGGAAGATCCCCTAGAGGAAGGCATGGAAACCCACTCCAGTATTCTTGCCTGGAGAATCCCACGGACAGAGGAGCCTGGAGGGCTATGGGCCATGGGGTCCCAAAGAGGCAGACACGACTGAAGCAACTAAGCATGCATGCATGGGGGCATCACTGGGAAACCCTAGAAAGGGCCCTGTGGCCCCAAAGTTCATATCTCCCTGCACCCCATTCCTCAGTGTACTGCTACTACCAGCTGCACCAGGCCTTCGTCCGGGAAGAGCTGGGCTGCCAGTCGGTGTGCAAGGAAGCCTGCAGGTGAGTGGACCCAAAGGGGTGGGACGAACACGGCTGGGCTGGGCCAGGCCACCCACACTCACTCCATGCCCTTCTCCGCTTAGCTTTAAGGAGTGGACACTGACCACCAGCCTGGCACAGTGGCCATCGGAGGTCTCCGAGGTAAGTACTCTGCCCACTCTTCCCCCCTGGAACCTTCAGCCTGTAGCCTGAGGTCCTGGCTGAGTCCTCTGGCCTCAGAGGTGATCCACAGGGGAGGTCCATGTCAGGAGCTGGGGCTGAGAGGAGAGAGCAGACAGGCTGGCTCTGGCCTCTCCAGGCATCCCCAGGCCACTTCTTTCTCCACCACAGAAATGGTTGCTGTCTATTCTCACCTGGGACCAAAGCCAGCAAATAAAGAAGAAACTCAACAAGTAAGTTGATCTCTGCCCTGCTCCCTCTGCTCCTGCCCACCCTGGTTCCAGCCTCCTTACTTGATTCCTCTGTGCTAAACCCTCTCCTTTTCATTTGTTCATCCCTTCACTCATTCCTTTATTCAACAGTTATTTCTTGAGTCTTATCATGAGGTGGGCCCTGCTCTAGGCTAAGGGCTCTCAACTGTTGACCACAACACACAGCATGAAAATATTGATACTTATCCTATTGTGGTGCATTGAATACACCGCCAGAATAAAACTATCATGAAACAGTACTCTTTTATGATGTACAGGGCATTCAGGCTGCTTGTCAGATGTTGCACACTTGTGTACCAAACCATCCGACTTGTGTACCAATTGTTTACAACCGTCTGACGGGTCACAGCATAGTTCCAAATGCTTAGTGCCTATATCAGTTGATAAAGATTTCGAATCTCTCTGTGCATGCAACCTGATCTTTTATATTTCACTTTGTAAAAGGTACTAGTAAGCTCAGTACATTTATTTCATGATTTCCTAATGTATCTTGACCCACTTGGAAAAATACTCTTTTAAACCTTGCAGCTTCTAATCGCACTTGATTTTCCTTATCAAAATTCACTTCCAAGAGACTTTTAGCAAAAATCAGCCAGGCCAGAGTTCAAGGATCTCAACAGATGGAGACAAAGGTGGAGAGGGTGGGTGGGGGATTGCTGTGTAAACTCACATTTCTCTGGGTCATTACTGTTTACACGGTTCCCTACCCCAGTTTGGTCTCCAGCATCTTATTTAATGTCCACTAGGCAAGGTGTGAGGTGCTGGGGGGTGCCATGATGACCAAGCAGACATGATCCTTGCCTCCAAGGTACTTCAGTTCAGTTCAGTTCAGTTCAGTCGCTCAGTCGTGTCCAACTCTTTGCGACCCCATGAATCGCAGCACGCCAGGCCTCCCTGTCCATCACCAACTCCCAGAGTTCACTCAGACTCAGGTCCATCGAGTCGGTGATGCCATCCAGCCATCTCATCCTCT
>NW_011494644.1:5705308-5717171 GCF_000754665.1 Bison bison bison
ATGGACTGGTTGGATCTCCTTGCAGTCCAAGGGACTCTCAAGAGTCTTCTCCAACACCACAGTTCAAAAGCATCAATTCTTCGGCGCTCAGCTTTCTTCATAGTCGAACTCTCACATCCATACATGACCAGTGGAAAAACCATAGCCTTGACTAGACAGACCTTTGTTGGCAAAGTAATATCTCTGCTTTTGAATATGCTATCTAGGTTGGTCGTAACTTTCCTTCCAAGGAGTAAGTGTCTTTTAATTTCATGGCTGCAATGATTCAGCCATGAATGCAAAATCACCGTCTGCAGTGATTTTGGAGCCCCCCAAAATAAAATCTGACACTGTTTCCACTGTTTCCCCATCTATTTCCCATAAAGTGATGGGACCAGATTCCGTGATCTTAGTTTTCTGAATGTAGAGCTTTAAGCCAACTTTTTCAGTCTCCTCTTTCATCAAGAGGCTTTTTAGTTCTTCACTTTCTGCCATAAGGGTGGTGTCATCTGCATATCTGAGGTTATTGATATTTCTCCCGGCAATCTTGATTCCAGCCTGTGCTTCTTCCAGCCAAGCGTTTCTGCATCTGTACTCAGTTAAATAAGCAGCCTTGTTTAAATAAGCCAAGTTAAATATATACCCTTGACGTACTCCTTTTCCTATTTGGAACCAGTCTTTTGTTTCATGTCCAGTTCTAACTATTACTTCCTGACCTGCATACAGATTTCTCAAGAGACAGGTCAGGTGGTCTGATATTCTCATCTCTTTCAGAATTTTCCACAGTTTATTGTGACCCACACAGTCAAAGGCTTTGGCATAGTCAATAAAGCAGAAATAGATGTTTTTCTGGAACTCTCTTGCTTTTTCCATGATCCAGCGGATGTTGACAATTTGATCTCTGGTTCCTCTGCCTTTTCTAAAACCAGCTTGAACATCTGGAAGTTCACAGTTCACATATTGCTGAAGCCTGGACTGGAGAATTTTTAGTGTTACTTCACTAGCATGTGAGATAAGTGCAATTGTGCAGTAGTTTGAGCATTCTTTGGCATTGCCTTTCTTTGAAAGTGGAATGAAAACTGACCTTTTCCAGTCCTGTGGCCACTGCTGAGTTTTCCAAATTTGCTGGCATATTGAGTGTAGCACTTTCACAGTATCATCTTTCAGGATTTGAAATAGCTCAACTGGAATTCCATCACCTCCACTAGCTTTGTTCGTAGTGATGCTTTCTAAGGCCCACTTGACTTCACATTCCAGGATGTCTGGCTCTAGGTGAGTGATCACACCATCGTGATTATCTTGGTCATGAAGATCTTTTTTGTACAGTTCTTCTGTGTATTCTTGCCGCCTTGTCTTAATATCTTCTGCTTCTGTTAGGTCCATACCATTTCTGTCCTTTATCGAGCCCATCTTTGCCTGAAATGTTTTCTTGGTATCTCTGATTTTCTTAAAGAGATCTCTAGTCTTTCCCGTTCTGTTGTTTTCCTCTATTTCTTTGCATTGATCTCTGAGGAAGGCTTTCTTATCTCTCCTTAGAGTCTAATAATAAAGATAGACTTTGATCAAATCATTGAAAACTGTTAAACCAAGTATTGCAAAGTGATGACCCCTGAGCCAAATATGATTCCACCAATATAACCTGTTATTTCCAACTTTTCCTGAGAGATCAAAAATTCTGGCAACATTCACCTTCCATTTTTGCAAAGCACTGAAGAGTACTGAGTACTGGCTACCTTTCTGGGATAAGCATGAATTTTCTAGCTTGCCACAGTCCTAACAGGAGGGAATTTAGTACAGTGAGTGGTTAAGAGCACGAACTTTAAAGTCAGATGTAGCTAGGTTTGAATATCAACTCTACCAGTCATGAGCTGTGTAGTCTTGGGCAAGTTACTCAACCAATCTGTGTCTCAGTTTCCATGTCTGTAAAATGGAGATACCTGCCTTATAGGACTGTTGTGCGAATTAAACGAGTTAATTCACACAAGGTTCTTGGAAGAATGCCTGGCAACACAGGAAGTGGTCAATAAGTGCTAGCTATTATTATGGTTATTATCATTTTTCCCCTCTGGTTCGTTTACATCACTTACCTGTCTCCCAGACGTGTTTTAGATTGCCATCAGACAATCACGATTGCAGGGTTTAGTTGTGGGAGGGCAGCTGTGGGGACTGACTTAGTCTAGAGCTGGAGAAATGGTTTTTGAGTGAAGGGATGGCTTGAGTGACTAGGTCCCGGCTGGAGATGTGCTCTGTGGTGCACAAGGAACCCCATAAACCAGGTTCTAAGACACCCTATGGAGCTCAGAGCCTGGGCCTTGCTGGGGGCTGGGCCGGAGATACACAGCCATGCTGAGGGGCTGGCTATTTGCTAGAGCACAAAAGCCTCCAACTCACCTTGGCCCTGCCTATTGGAATTCTTACAGGACAGACTTGGCCAAACTCTTGATATTCTACAAAGACCTGAACCAGAGATCCATCATGGAGAACCCTGCCAACAGCGTGAGTGGCTCCCTTCTGAGACTGTCCTCGGTCTGCGACTTTGCCCATCTGCCTGGCCTCAGGGAGCAGAGTCAGACTGTGGGGGGTCCAGCCCAAGCTAGTAGGGCCACCAAAGGCCAACCAGGCCTCAGATCAGAATGGGCAGGGTAGGAGGGGACAGACAGCCTGCCCTTGTCTTCCCCAAACCTGTTCAGGGCCAGGGCTAACCAGTGGCTCCCTTGGGCCTCAGGGTCTTTGCATGAAGCCAGCTTGGTGGGATTCCCCTTGATCGTGTGCTTTGGCCTCCCTTGCAGATCGAACAGCTTCTGTCCAACATCGGTGGCCAGCTGGGCCTGTGGATGAGCTGCTCCGTTGTCTGCGTCATTGAGATCATCGAGGTCTTCTTCATTGACTCCCTCTCCATCATTGCCCGCCACCAGTGGCACAAAGCCAAGGGGTGGTGGGCCCGGAGACGAGCACCTGCCTGCCCTGAGGCTCCCCGTGCCCCGCAGGGCCGGGATAACCCCAGCCTTGACATAGACGATGACCTGCCCACTTTCACCTCTGCCTTGAGTCTGCCTCCAGCCCCAGGGTCCCAGGTGCCTGGCACACCACCCCCCAGATACAACACCCTGCGCTTGGAGAGGGCCTTCTCCAGTCAGCTCACAGACACTCAGGTGCCTGCTGAGTCCTGAGGCAGGGCGGGGAAGAAAGATGGAGCCAAGACCACCAGCCACGGTTGAGAACTTAGAGTCTCCAGCACACAGGGGGTGTCCTCCCCTCGCTGGGCTTTTCAGAGACATTGACTACGAGTCTGCTTTGAACAAGGTGGGCCTGGGCATGTGCAGGGGACCGTCGGACCCCTCCCAGCCGTACTCACGGCCGCCTAGGACAAGCTAGATCCTGCAGGCCAAACCCCTTAGCACACCTGCTACAGAGAGAGATGGGGCCAAGGAGATGGGGCCGGCCTGGACAAAGGCCAGGAGTGAAGCCTGACAGAGTTCTTGGCCAGATCTTGAGAGAAAGAGAGAGCAAGAGATTCCTCCAAAGCCCCAAGTTGGGGGTTTCAGCCACTCCTCCAGCCTGGGCTGGGACCCAAGGATGTGACTTTACGTGTTGAGGCCTGACATTCACTGCCTGGTGCCAAAGATAGGAGGAAGCTCTGGGCCTGGAGCTGGAGCTGTTTGTGAATAAACCATTCCTAGTCACTGACTTCGGAGAAGGCAATGGCAGCCCACTCCAGTACTCTTGCCTGGAAAAATCCCATGGATGGAGGAGCCTGGTAGGTTGCAGTCCATGGGGTCGCGAAGAGTCAGACAGGACTGAGCAATTTCACTTTCACTTTTCACTTTCATGTATTGGAGAAGGAAATGGCAACCCACTCCAGTATTCTTGCCTGCAGAATCCCAGGGACGGCGGAGCCTGGTGGGCTGCCGTCTATGGGGTCGCAGAGAGTCAAACACGACTGACGTGACTTAGCAGCAGCAACAGTCGCTGACATGGGGGCAAGGTCTGCTCTGAGCCCTCAGAAGGGAGCTGGCACAGGGTCCTTGGAGTGTTAGAGGGGAAGGGGGCTCTATGGGGGCACCTAGGGGTGTGACAGGAGGACCTCACTCTGAGCTGGGGCAGGGAGGGGGACACATTCTGGGCAGCTAAGCCAATACTCTGGGCCCTTAGCAGAGAAGGGCCAGTTAAAGGACTCTGTTGGCCACTCCTGTCCGGTGGTAGCCCAAGGCATGACTTCCTGATAACCCATCTCAGCTGCTTTTTCTCCAAGGCAGACCACCTTCCCCCACTGACGGCCTGCCCCTCAGCAGCAAGTCAGCCACGTGGACAGCTGCCTCCTGCCATATCCACACCTTCCATGATGATAGAAGCTGACGTGTATTAAGCATACAGTAGGTGCCTACTATCAGCTCAAGAACCATGTGCTGGCTGCTGCACTCAGCACTTCCAAAGATTGGCATAGGGGACTGCACTCTTCAACCCACAAGCCAAATCCTGTTTTTGCCTGTGACCTAAGAGTGATTTTGGTGTTTGTTTGTTTTTTTTAATACTGTTAAAAATATCAAAAGAAGGACCGTTTGTGACATGAAAACTATATGCAATTCAAATTTCAGTGTCCATAATAAAGTTTTATTGGAACACGGTCATGCCCCTTTGTTCACTAATTGTGTATGGCTGGATTACCACAGCAGGCAGAGGTGAGTAGCTGCTGTTGCAGCCCCCTGGAAGACTACAGTATTTATTCCCTGGCCTTGTACAGAAAAAGAAATCTACCAACCCTGGGATTAGCACAGTAAGTAGGTATGGTTATCCCACTGTGTGGATGAAGAAACTGAGACAAAGAAAGGTTGAGTGACTAGCCCAGGGTGATCCAGCTAGGAAGTTGCAGAGCTGGGTTTCCAACATAGGCAGTGTGACTCCAGAGCCCATGCACTTTATCAGTACCATTTTTGCATCCAATCAGTGTCTGTGCCTTTTAAGGATGAGGCTCCTGTCAGTCCAGGTGGGAAGAGGGAAAGGCTCCACACCCAGCTGTAGGGCAGAAGGAAGTCCCTCATCTGTGAATGTGGACAGGCCTGCATTTCAGGACTGCCTTCTGCCCAAGGATGGCTGCTAGATGGAGGCAGGAGACTCAGTGAAAGAGCAAGGGGGGATTTCCCTGGTGGCGCAGAGGATAAGAACTTCCTGCCAATGTGGGGGACATGGGTTTGATCCCTGGTCTGGGAAGATTCCACAAGCTGTGAGCCACTGATCCCAAGCACCGCAACTACTGAGACCTAGCTCTAGAGTCCACGTGCCACAATCCCTGAAGCCCGTGTGCCCTAGAGCCTGTGCTCTGCAACAAGACAAACCACCAAAATGAGAAGCCAGTGCACAGCAATAGACCCCGCTCACCACAACCAGAAAAAGCCCGCACAAAGCAGCTAAGGCCCAGCTCAGTCAAAAAAACAAAGAGGAAGGCACGGGGAAACTTGCCTGGTCCAACCCCACCTCAGACTTGTGGCAGCCACAGCCATCTCTGCCTCGTGCAGTGGTTCCCCTGGTCCTTGCAGGTGGGGCACTGCTAGGAGGCATGGCAGCACACAGGGAGAAGGTCACCGTGACCTCTGGCAGGAGCTGCCTGAGGAGTGGGCTCAGAAGTCAGGGCTGATGCAGGCAAGCATCAGGTTACAGAAGGCGAGAGCCTGGCTCCTGTCCATGCTGGGCTGGGGTGGCTGCAGCCAGTGCCGACAGGGAACTTGCCACGGATGCCTGCCTGGGCATTGCACAGAGGGAGCTTCCTCCTCCTCCCCCGAAGTAGGACGGGTGGGGGCCCGGCCTCAGATTTGTGGAACCAACCTGCCTCAGCATGATGTCACAGGCAGAACGTTCGCAGCAAGGCTCAGGATTTGCTGGATTTGTCAAAGTGAGTGTTAGTCATTCAGTCATGTTGACTCTTTGCGACCCCATGGACTGTAGCCCACCAGGCTCCTCCGTCCATGGATTCTCCAGACAAGAATACTGGAGTGGGTCGCCATTCCCTTCTCCAGGGGATCTTCCCAACCCAGGGATTGAACCTTGGTCTCTTGCATTGCAGGCCAATTCTTTACCGTCTGAGCCACCAGGGAAGCCTGGCTTTGTCAAAGGGGAGGTCAAGAGCATCTGGAGGCATAGCCACCCACATCTCCCCCAGCACACAGGTGACACCCCATGGCTCAGTCACCTCCTTCCTGCCCGGCTCCCAGCCTTAGCCAACCTATGGTGCCAAATGCTGTCCTCTCTCCTCCTCCACTCATCCTCCTAGGTACAGATATCACCACTTCAGCAGAGTCTTCCCATCCCTTCCCTTTCTAGCTTCCTCTATAAGAGAGTTTCCAAGTGAGCATGCTAAGTCATTTCAGTCATGTCTGACTTTGCAAACCTATGGACTGTAGCCCACCAGGCTCCTCTGTCCATGGGATTCTCCAGGCAAGAATACTGGAGTGGGTTGCCATGCCCTCCTCCAGGGGATCTTCCCGACCCAGGGATCCAACCAGCATCTCCTGTGTCTCCTGTAACAGCAGGCAGGTTCTTCACTACTAGCAGCACCTGGGAAGCCCTTTAGTTTCCATTCCTTCATACAATTTCTTATCCATTTGTCTGTCTCTCTCATTAAACAATTCCCTGGTGGCTCAGATGGTAAAAGAGTCTGCCGCAATGTGGGAGCCCCAGATTCAATCCCCGGGTTGGGAAGATCCCCTGGAGAAGGAAATGGCATCCCACTCCAGTATTCTTGTCCAGAAAATCCCATGGACAGAGGAGCTTGGCAGGCTACAGTCCATGGGGTCTCAAAGAGTCAGACACAACTGAGCGACTTCACTTTCCTTTCCTTTCCTTTCTCATTAAACAGTGGATGCTTTGAGGGCAGGAATTGTGTCTTATCTCTTTGTCCCCAAACTGGGGTAAGACTGAGAATAGTGATGGTGTTTAGGAAAAGTTTATGGAGCTAATAAAAACAATAACAACCATAACAATGGCTAATATTCATTAAGCATTTATTGTTGGCCAGGGAATCTGCTGAGCACTCCACACACACCGGTTTGTGGGATTCTCACAGTACAGGTGTAGATAAGGAAACAGAGGCCCGGGACACCATCTCTATGGGCCCCATTCTTGTGACCCCAATCCCTAGTAATGGGTGGACCCTGGCCTGTCTCAGAGCTCGTGTGTTTAACCACTGTGCACCCTGCCTTTCAAGTCCATCTGCCCCTGAGGATTTCCCCTCCCATATCCTCTGGCTTCAGGTCCAGCCTGCTCAGCTGAAGGGTCCTCCTGTGCGAAGACAGAGGTGGGGATGGGGGAGGACTGCTTCATTCCCAGACCCCTCGGATGAGCAGCCACGTACCAGGAGTTGAGCGCAGGTTGGAGCAGAATTTTCAGACACAGAGTATTGCAGAGAGGAGTGAGTTTATTAAGAACAAAGAGCAGAGTTAAAGTAGGCACTGCAAGTGCAGCAGACCAACAAATCCTGACAGACCAGGGCAAGTCGACAGTTTTCATTGAGTTAATAGACAAGTTTTATAGCCTCAAGACAAAATTCCTGCTGAAAGGTTGGCATTAGGTGATTGGTTGGGGTGCCATAGGGTGTTTATTGGAGTGGGCATCTTTGCCTAATTGGGAGTCAGGAAGCTTGTTAGTGATGATCGGGGGCTTTTGGCAATGGTTACTAAGGGGCTCAATTAGCTTCGGAGGTGACCTTGGTTCTGGGCTCCGCTGCTGTGGCCTCGGTGCAAGGCCTCACACCTACGGCCTGTGGGCAGGATGCAACATTACCAACTCCAAGGGGCAATGGCTCTACAAGCAGGTCGTGGAAATGTTTGTTCTTGATGCACCCTTGTTCTTCTCAAACTGAGCTCCTGACCTCACTGCTCTTCTGACCTCCCTTCCAGGCCCCTGAGTCCCAGCCTCAAGCCCGTAGAATGTCTCCCTGATGACAGAGCTGCCTCAGACTCAACATGTCCCTCCTAAGCCTGCACCCCATGGGGTGGTATCAGATAGACTCCAGCCTCTCCTGGGGTTGAAGACTCAGGCAAGAGGTCTGGGCCAGACAGAGACTTGTGGGGGTCAACAGGGGAGGGGATGAGGTCACCATGGAAGAAAAGCAGATCAAACAGGAAGAGAGTCAGTGATGGACTCTGAGACCTGTACACTAAAGACGCAGCTGGAGCCTGAGACGGAGCCCAGACAAAAAGGGGCACAAGGCTCCCCTCCTCACGAATCCCCCAGCTCTCCTATCTCCCATCCAGTCTCCAGGCTCTGCCCGGGGGGATGTCTCTGCAGGGCAAGCCCCTCACAGACGTCCTGCTGACATGCCTCTGGCGACTCCCCCTTACCTCAGCTACATTCCTCAAGTCAGAGGACCTACCCTAGAGTGGTGACTTGTGGTGGCCCCCAAACTTAGCTACAATGCAAAACTCTGCACTGTAGACTCTCTATAATGCAGAGAGAGAGAGACTCTCCCTCTACTCACCCTCCAAGACCAGGAACGGAGGTCACCATCTCTGTGAAGTCTGCCTTGACCTCCTCCCCTACCCCAGCAAACTGGAACATTAAGTACCATGGACAGAATGTGGAAGGCCATTTCATTCTTCAACACGCAGAGACATCAAGTCTGAGTTTGGGGCTCATTGATTTCTAACGCTTTCTGATGGGTGCTCAGGTCTTTCTTTTAACAAAGAGAAAGCCAAATCAGAACCCACAGATTTCTGGCTGTCCAGCCCAATTTAACTGCCTCATTCTGTTTACAATGCCTTTGTTTTCTCAGTTACCTTCTGCTTGTTGTACTTAATACTGGAGTTTCCTTTAGTTACTGATTGGGCAGTGTATTCATTAACAGCTGTTTACTGAGCTCTGTGTTAGTTTCCTGTGGTTGCTGTACCAAATCGCCACAAACTGAGGGGCTTACGACCACAGAAATGTATTTCCTGACAGTTCTGGAGGCCAGGGCTATGAAAAGAGTCCTACAGGGCTAAGATCAAGGCGTGGCAGGACCATGCACACCACAGGGGCTCCAGGTGGGAATCTGTCCTTTTGCCTTTTCTGGCTTCTGAAACTGCATTCCTTGATGCCTGGCCCCTTCGTCCATCTTCAGAGCCAGCAGAGTAGTGTCCTGCTTTAATTATCACTTTGTTTTCTTTTATTTTTAAAATATTCACTTATTTACTTTTGACTCTGCTGGCTCTTCATTGCAGAGCAAGGGCTTTCTCCAGTTACAGTGAGTCGGGGCTACTCTCCAGTTGCCATGCACAGGCTTCTCATTGTGGTGGCTTCTCTTCTTGCAGAGCACAGGCTCTAGGGCACGCGGGCTTCAGCAGCTGCCGCTCCAGGGCTCCAGAGTTCAGTAGTTGTGGTGCACGGGCTTAGTTGTCTCGCAGCAGGCAGGATCTTCATGGACCGGGAATGGAACGAACGCTTGTCCCCTGCATCGCAAGGTGTCTTCTTAAGCACTGGATCAACAGGGAAGCCCATCACATTATCTTCTTCTGTTGCTGCCAAATCTTCCCTTGTATTTTTTTTAATAGGGATACTTGTGATTACATTTCAGATCACCTGGAGACCCCAAGATAGTCTCCCCATCTCAAGATTCCTAACTTAATCATATCTGCAAAAGCTCTGTGTGCCAAAGAGGTGACATCCACAGGTTCCAAGGAGTAGGACCTGGACCTCTTGGGGCTCTGTTATTCAGCCTCCCTCAACTGCTTACTCTGCCAAGCAGCACTGTAGGAACTGGGGACACATGTGTGGGGCAAGCAGATAAAGCTCCCTGCCCATGTGGACCTCACCCCCTCCTGAGGGAGAGCAGACCCAGAAACAATCTGTGTAAGAAGTGAGTACAGTGGATAGCGCGTCAGAGGGTGAGAAGTGCTACGGAAAGAGGAAAATGTACTGCAGGGTAGAGAGGGTCTGGGAGTCCAGGGGCAGGCAGAGGGGCCAGCCTGGGAGTTATGTGCTCAGGGGAGACCTCTGGGCAAGGGTATTATCTGAACAGCTTGGGGGAGTCATTCATATCTGAGAAAACATTTCAGGCAGAGGGAAAAGCCAGAGGTGATGGAACAGTTTTCTTTTAGTTTATTTAGTTAATATCTAGATTTTGGTTTCTTTTTGGCTGTGCTGGGTCTTTGTCACAGTGCTCGGGCTCTTTTCTAGTTGTAGTGCATGGGGCCTTCTCTACTTGCAGCACTTGGGATTCTCCTTGTGGCATGCGGGCTTAATTGCCCTGAGACATGCGGGATTTTAGTTCCATGACCAGGGATCAAACCTATGTCTCTTGCATTGGAAGGCAGATTCTTAACCACTGGACCACCACGGAAATCCAAGGAGGCCAGCCATGCATTGTGTAATTCCATTTACGTGAAGTACTCAGAATAAGTAAATCCATGGAGACAAAGTAGGTTGCTGGGGGGAGGTGGGGGGTGAGGGGTGATTGCTCAGTGGGTCCAGGATCTCCTTTCGGGGGTGAAGAAAATGTCTGGAGATAGACAGGAGTGAATATGTTGAGTGCTACAGAATGGTACACTTTAAAATGCTGAATGCCATGTTATGTGAATTTAACTCAAAAAAAAAAAAAAGTCAAAAAAATTTAGTTGAATTAAAAGAGTGAGTTGGGGCTTCCCTGGTGGCTCAGTGGTAAAGAATCCACCTGCCAATGCAGGCGGTTCAATCCCTGGTTCAGGAAGATCCCACAGGCCACGTGGCAACTAAGCCCGTGTGCCACAAATACTGAGCTGCAACTGCTGAGCCCGTGTGCCCTAGAGCCTGTCTTCTGAAACAAGAGAAGTCACTGCAATGAGAAGCCCACGCACTGCAACAAAGCGTAGTCCCTGCTCGATGCAACTAGAAAGCCCAAGCTCAGCCACAAAGACTCAGCCAAAACAAATAAAAGAGTTGACTTAAAGGAAAATAGTAAGAGAGACTATAAAGAAAAGCAGGAGGCACTGGCCACAGAAATCAGGATAACAGAAACTTCTGGGGAGGGGGTGGCAGGAGTGGAGGTGGTCAGAGGTCTAAGGGCATGTGGAGAACTGGCTGGTGGTGGTCCCCTATTCAGCGGGCGCTCAGAATTGGTGTTTGCTCTCCTATTTTTAAAAACCGCATAGGTGTTCTATGCATATTATAGTGCAGGATTCTGCACATTTTTTAAAATCTCAGAAAACAAAATAGTGAGTGGGTACGGAGAAGACAACAGCACCCCACTCCAGTACTCTTGCCTGGAAAATCCCATGGACCGAGGAGTCTGGAAGGCAGCAGTCCATGGGGTCGCTGAGGGTCGGACACGACTGAGTGACTTCACTTTCACTTTTCACTTTCATGCATTGGAGAAGGAAATGGCAACCCACTCCAGTGTTCTTGCCTGGAGAATCCCAGGGAGGGGAGCCTGGTGGGCTGCCATCTATGGGGTCGCACAGAGTCGGACATGACTGAAGCAACTTAGCAGCAGCAGCAGCAGCAGCTCGCAAAGGTAGTACATGGATGTTAATAGCATCCTCAGTCAACTCTGAATATTCATTGGAAGGACTGATGGTGAAGCTGAAGCACCCATGTTTTGGCCACCTGATGCGAAGAGCTGACTCATTAAAAAAAGACCCCAATGCTGGGAAAGATGGAAGGGAAAAGGAGAAGAGGGTGGCAGAGGACGAGATGGTTAGATATCCTCAGCAACTCAATGAAGGTGAATTTGAGCAAACTCCGGGACACAGTGAAGGACAGAGTTGTCTGGCACGCCGCAGTCCATGGGGTCACTCAGAGTCGGACACGACTTAGCAATTGAACAATAGTAACAACGCTATGTGGTGTTCCACGAAATGCCCCCAAGGGCAATTATCTGTCTCTGTCCCCTCCCTCCTCCACTGAGACAGCTCGGGAGATTGCCAGCGAGGCATTCCCA
>NW_011494644.1:5717271-5726989 GCF_000754665.1 Bison bison bison
CGTGTGTGCTAAGTTACTTCAGTCATGTACAACTCTTTGCGACCGTATGGACAGTAGCCCACCCAGGGGGTTTCTCTGCCTATGGGATTCTCCAGGCAAGAATACTGGAGTGGGTTGCCATGCCCTTCTCCAGGGGATTTTCCATACCCAGGGATCAAACCAGGGTTTCTTATGTCTCCTGCATTGGCAGGCATGTTCTTTACCACTAGTGCCACCTGGGAAGCCTTCCTCCAGGGTGGGTGTGCTGAAATGGCACCCCCGCCAGGCCCAGCTCTGGCCCACGCTCTGGCCTACCTCCTACCTCCCAGGAAACAAGGAAATTGTTCTAGCTCCTTCTTTCCAGGGACAGGACCAACCCAGCGTGGAAAAAGGGCGTTATCAGCAGGATTCCTGGGTGCTCTAATTGCAGGCTGAGGGCTGAAGGAGCCTCATTCATCGCACACCCAGCTGGAGCTGGAAGGAGCCGGAGAAGGAGGTGGAATGGAGGCCAGTTGTTACTGGGCCTTCCCTTCCTCCAGGAAAACTCCCGGAACAATCTTCCCAGCCAAATCCACTCACATCTCTGGCCAGATCTGTAGTTGTTTGTTTGACAAATTCTATTTAACAGCTCTGCTTGTTGACCAACTGCACATACTCAGGAATCTGACAGTTGTCTTTTGTTCCTCTAAAATAACATTAGCAAAAATACAGATTTGTATTCGTACAAAAGTAATAAAGATTGTGTAAGGAATTTGGTGCAAGTTCTAAAAACCTAACTCACATTGGGTTGAGAAAATTTTGGCTCACCTAACTGGAAATGTGTTTCTGGCTTCAGGTACAGGTGGATCCAGAAACTCAAGTGATAAGATCAGAATCCTCACTTCCTGCCTCTTTGTCCTTTCCTTCATTCTCAGACATACTCCCCCTACAGAGTGGGAGCCCCAAATATATGCTCCATCTCTCACACCCGCAAAAGGAAGAAAGCTTCTTTCTTACAACTCTAAAAAAAAAAAAAAAAAAACCCAAATTAGTTAATGGTCTTGCATTGGACATACTTGAGTCTTGGGTCTTTTCTCAAACCAATCGCTGTAACCAAAGAGATGAAACACTATGATTGTCCAGGCCCGGATTGTGTTACTTCTATATTAGAGGAGCAGCCTCCCTTCAAAAACTGTATTGAAAGAGAGTGGAGTAAGGAGTGGGGTTGCTCAAGAACCACTAGGGTGCTGTTATCACAAGAAGGAAGAGTGTATACTGGTTCAGCACAAGCAATAAAAACCTGCTATACACTGTGGAGGGCTTCCCTGGTAGCTCAGATGGTAAAGCATCTGCCTGCAATGTAGGAGACCTGGGTTCGATCCCCGGATCAGGAAGATCCCCTGGAGAAGGAAATTGCAACCCACTCCAGTACTCTTGCCTGGAAAATTCCATGGATGGAAGAGCCTGGTAGGCTACAGTCCGTGGGATCTCAAAGAGTCTGACACAACTGAGCAACTTCACTGGTTCATACACTGTGGAAAATTGGATCATTTCAGGAAAGCACAGACAGCAAGCAGAAAGCAGCCATTAACCCACCATGGGACAATCTTCCTCCATAGATCCTCCAGGTTATCACTTCATGTGAGAGGGAACTCAGTCGAGCTGAGGATGATGCCTCAACCCAGCAACATAACACTGATCCAAGTAAGAACATGAGAAAGAGAAGAATAGCGAAGGGAGCTTTGGCAAGACCATGAAGTTGGTTATCCATGGTCCTGTCAGCCTCCAATGACCAGTACATACCCAGGTCCTCACCAATCTTGGAACAAACTTCTGCCTCCTTCAATAATGCCACTCACCTATCCACCCATCACCAATTCGTTCATCCAGTTATCCATCTGCTCATATATCCATCTATTTATCGTCATCCACTTAGCTGCTAATTATCTTTCAAGCTCTGAAATCAGACTGGGCTCCTGAGAAATCACTATACTGGACCACTGGGGCACCTCCATTTAGATGCAGGTCTTGGGGTGGGGGGCAGGGGCCTGGAGAAGGAAATGGCAACCCACTCCAGTACTCTTGCCTGGAGATTCCCATGGACAGAGAAGCCCATTAGGCTGCAGTCCATGGGCTTGAAAAGAGTCAGATATGACTGAGTGACTGAGCAAGCAAACTGGGGGACCCACCCTTCATAACCCTGATGAACAGTTTTTGGAAATGCACAGACTTCCAGAGCACAACCAGAGCCAGGGGGGTGTCCTCATCACTCTTTCTCCCCATGGCAGAGATGTCAGGAAAGAGGATGACTGGGGAGATCACTAGCTGGTTCTCCAGGTGGAAAATTGGATTTGGATTTCTGGGTCAGAGTTTGAGATCTTGGAATAATCTAGTCCCTCTTGAGTGATGGGTGTAGTTCAGAGACTAAGGGGAGACTGGTTGCCCTGAGTCAGCTTGCCCCAGAGTTTTTGCACTGAGTCCAAGAAAAAGAAGAAAGAACAAGATCAGGACTTAGGATTGAGTTAACCTATGGCCCCAGAAGGGCCCAGCACACAGTCGGGATCAGGAGTCAATCTGTGCTCAGATCAGCTGAGGGCCAGGCCCAGTCCACGACTAGGTCCCTGGTCCGGCTGACCTCACTTTGCTCTCAGGCTTAAATGGAGGCGTCGCCTGCAGGCACTTCTCAAGGTGGGCTCACCTTTCCCTGAACCCTCTCTGCCACTTCCCTAACCCTCCTTCTAGCCTTCTTCCTGTGACGCTCTTGCACCTGATATACACCATCACCCATCATCCAGAGCTCTTGTTCACATCCCCCAGGAGACTTCAGCCCCTGATGCCCTGTTTTATTCCTCTTTTTTTTTTTAAAAGTATTTATCTCAATGTATTTATTTAGCTGCGCTGGATCTTGGTTGAGACATGCAGGATCTTTAGTTGCTGCATATGGGATCTAGTTCCCTGACCAGGAATTGAACCTGGGCCCCCTGTGTTGGGAGCATGGAGTCTTAGCCACAGGATCACCAGGGAAGTCCTGCCTCATTTTCTTCTTGAATCTGTGCTCTCTCACTTGTGACAGATACCCCAGCTCAAAGAGCTATGTAGGCTTCCACAAAGAAGAGGGTGGGGGACTATCTTGACTCATTTAAATGAAACGTGCAGATGCATCTAGCTTTGGGCATGAACAGTCTTGGGACTTCATCCACCCCTCTCCACTTCATCCATCCCCACTTCCCTGAGCAACTTGCTGCTTGTCAAGACCACCTCTCTCCACACAGTGGGAAGATGGCCTCTGACACTCACCCTCACCACCCCAAGCCTATATTGCTTTGACAGCTCATTCATGTCAAAGAAAATGAGATCCTCCTTCCCCAGCTATACATATGCCAAACTCACCAAAGGACTCTGGTCCCACTTGGGCCACATGCCTATTACCGAGTCCAAGCTCATTCTGCTCGCCACATGAGAGGCCAATGAAACTGAGAGACGAGGGTTTGAGGCAGAGAATGCATCTTTATTCAGGGAGCTGGCTGACCAAGAAGATGTCAAGTTAGCACCTCAAAATAACCATCTTATCAGGGTCTGGATGCCAGATTCTTTTTATAGAGAGATGGATGGGGGGAGGTGAGAGAGCAAGGTAAACTGACTCTTTGTGACACCATGGACTGTAGCCCACCAGGCTCCTCTGTCCATGAGATTTCCCAAGCAAGAATACTGGAGCGGGTTGCCATTTCCTTCTCCAGGGGATCTTCCTGGCCCAGGGATAGAACCTGAGTCTCTCACATGCCCTGCAATGGGAAGCAGGTTTTTTACCACTAGCACCACCTGGGAAGCCCTGAAGCAAAGTAAAAAGGCCATTAATCTTGCAAACATCTCCTAGAATGGCAAGCCTCAGGCAAGGGATGTGTTAATAATCTCTTCCTTCCTGCTATCTACAGGTGGACAGGGTTCTGAACAAAGGCATTTTAACAGTCCGATAGAGGGGCAGGATTCTCTAAGGCCGGCCATTCTGTATGATTATAATAACAAAAGCAATGAAAAGCAAGTCAAAGAAACGGTCCCAACATGGAGCCAGAATTGGCTTTTTTTGGTCAACATTCCCACCTCTGAACCAGTCACTGTGGCTACAGGATGGTACACTCCAGTTGGCCACATTTGTGCACATACCCACCCCCAGAAAGCATGAGTTCCATCAAACTCACATGGATCCCCAAAGGATGGTGTCTGAGCGAACAAGCACCTTGAACAAAGTTGATGTGAAGAACTGACTCATTGGAAAAGACCCCGATGCTGGGAAATATTGAAGGCAGGAGGGGACGACAGAGGATGAGATGGTTGGATGGCATCACTGACTCAATGGACATGAGTTTGAGTAAGCTCTGGGAGTTGGTGATGGACAGGGAAGCCTGATGTGCTGCAGTCCATGGGGTTGCAGAGTCGGGCACGACTGAGCCACTGAACTGAACTGAACAGATGGTAACAGTGGTTACTTAACACAATGCTTCTCAAATTCTGACATGCCAATGATTCACTTGGGGATCAAATTTAAAATGCAGATGCTAATTTCTTAGGTCTGGAGTGAGGTGTGCTGTACTAACCAGCTCCCAGTTGAGGCTGATGCTGCCAGTCATCACAGCATATTTTAAGCAGCCAGAGCTTAGTCATCTTTTACTTCGATGTTCCTCCAACTTCCCTTCAGGGAAGAGCCACCTGGGGTCACTTGTTAAACGAAAAGGTTTTCAAGTCTCTTTCCTGGTTTGGGTTGGAGGCACAGAGACTTGGATTCTAGCACGTTCCAAGTGACCCTTATCTCCCAGGATGCTTGGGAAATACTGCTATCTCATGGTTGCTTGGTCGCATGACGCACTTTGGCTTCCAGACCTTCTCTGTCATCCTCAAGCTTCACATTTTCCCCACCCCTCCTCAGGTGAGCTGGCCCCTGCCTCCCAAAGAAACCCACTTCAGCATTCTTGGGCTGCCCTTGTGACTCAGCTGGTAAAGAATCCGCCTGCAATACGGGAGACCTGGGTTCGATCCCTGGGTTGGGAAGATCCCCTGGATAAAGGAAAGGCTACCCGTACCAGTACTCTGGCCTGGAGAATTCCATGGACTGTATAGCCCACGGGTTCGCAGAGTCGGACACAACTGAGTGACTTTCACTTCACTTCACTTCAGTCTTGGAGAAAGAGGCACCCCGTCCTAAGGTCCCACCTGCCTTCCTCAGACCCCCTTGTTCAATTACAGCTCTCTTCACACTCATCTTCAACCTCTGCAGTCTCCTGGGCCCTCCTCTGCCTGTGAAAACTCTCCTATCCTAAAATTCCACTCCTGTAATACTCTACCTTTCTCCTCCCTTCATCACCAAGCTTTGTTTTTTGGTCATGTCTACATTCTACAATGTGATCGTAGTAGAAAAAATAATATTTTAATTTTTTAATATATTTATTTTTTTTTGACTGCCTTGGGTCTCTGTTGCTATTCCCAGGCTTTCTCTAGGTGTGGAGAGCAGGGGCTTCTCTCTAGTTGTGGTGTACGGGCTGCTCATTGCACTGGCTTCTTTCGTTGCAGAGCACAGGCCCTGGGCATATAGAATCTTCCCAGACCAGGGATTGAACCCATGTCCCCTGCGTTGGCAGGTGATTCTTAACCACTGACCATAAGGGAAGTCCTGAAAAAGTGACATTTTTAGATAACTAAACTTATGCCAGCAAATTTGGAAAACTCAGCAGTGGCCACAGGACTGGAAAAGGTCAGTTTTCATTCCAATCCCAAAGAAAGGCAATGCCAAAGAATGCTCAAACTAACACACAGTTGCACTCATCTCACATGCTAGTAAAGTAATGCTCAAAATTCTCCAAGCCAGGCTTCAGCAATACGTGAACCGTGAACTTCCTGATGTTCAAGCTGGTTTTAGAAAAGGCAGAGGAACCAGAGATCAAATTGCCAACATCCGCTGGATCATGGAAAAAGCAAGAGAGTTCCAGAAAAACATCTATTTCTGCTTTATTGACTATGCCACAGCCTTTGACTGTGTGGATCACAATAAACTGTGGAAAATTCTGAAAGAGATGGGAATACCAGACCTCCTGACCTGCTTCTTGAGAAATCTGTATACAGATCAGGAAGTAACAGTTAGAACTGGACATGAAACAACAGACTGGTTCCAAATAGGAAAAGGAGTTCGTCAAGGTTGTATATTGTCACCCTGCTTATTTAACTTATATGCAGAGTACATCATGAGAAACGCTGGACTGGAAGAAACACAAGCTGGAATCAAGATTTCCGGGAGAAATATCAATAACCTCAGATATGCAGATGACAACACCCCTATGGCAGAAAGTGAAGAGGAACTAAAAAGCCTCTTGATGAAAGTGAAAGTGGAGAGTGAAAAAGTTGGCTTAAAGCTCAACATTCAGAAAACGAAGATCATGGCATCCGATCCCATCACTTCATGGGAAATAGGTGGGGAAACAGTGGAAACAGTGTCAGAATTTATTTTTTTGGGCTCCAAAATCACTGCAGATGGTGACTGCAGCCATGAAATTAAAAGACGCTTACTCCTTGGAAGGAAAGTTATGACCAACCTAGATAGCATATTCAAAAGCAGATACATAAGTGTAATAATGTACACTTAATCCACTGATTTACATTATAAAGATACTTTGATTTAACAGCTTTTGCTACGTCCCTTGTCCAGCTATCCAATTATCCCCTTTGGGTGAATTGTTAGTGGAGTGGCCAGGTCAATGAGTTGACACTTGTGGGGAGAGAGGAAGGGCCTTTTGATTTCAAATGGCTTTTTAGAAAGATTATGCACCACTTCCTACACCTACGCTCACACAGGCTATCAGACTACACCAATCAGATGGGCCATAGTGATGCTGGTTTAATCTGTATCTCTTTTGTAAATAGAAAGGTTGAGTCATGTTTATTTGGTATCTGTGTACAGATGAATTTCTTGGAAGATGTCCTCAGATAGCTAACACTCCCACTTCTTCCTTCCCCATTGACTCCTGCCAATCTGGGGTCCAACTTCATCCCCCCACCCACCAAGATTCTCCAGCACAGCATGGCACATAAGCATCCAATCAGTCCCTTCCCATCTTCATCCCATTTGATTTCCCTCTGTTACTGAACATTAGAGAAGAGGCTATCTTAAAAAAAAAAAAAAAAAATCAGGGCTGTTAGACTGAGTCTTTTTTTTTTAATCCAGCTTTGTTTATAGAATTCACAATCTTATGTATCTAATTTGAGCTTCTAAAGTTTTGTTTATTTATTTTTGACTGTACTAGGTCTTCACTGCGGCACGGGCTTTTCTCTAGTTGCAGCAAGCGAGGGCTACTCTAGTTGTAAGTGGGCTTCTCATCGCAGTGGCTTCTCTTGCTGTGGAGCACGGGCTCTCTAGTGCAGGCTCAATGGTTATGGTGCACAGGCTTAGTTGCTCCGAGGCATGTGGGATCGTTATAGATTTGGGGTCGAACCCATGTCTCCTGCATTGTCAGGCAGATTCTTAACCACTGAGCCCCAGGGAAGCCCTCTAGTTTAAGTTTTGACAAACATATACAGTCATGTAAACACCACCAAGAACATACCATAGAATGTTTCCATCAGGTCAAAAAATTCCTCTCTGCTTCTTTATAGTTAACCCCTCTCCAACCCCAATCCCTGGCATCCACTGATCTGCTTTTCATCCCTGTAGTTTTGCCTTTCCTTGAATCTTAAATAAACCAAATCATACGGTATTGGAGGTTTTGTTTCTGGATTCTTTTACTTAGCACAGTGCCATTAAGATTCACCAGTACTGCTGCAAGTATTAGTTCTTTCCTTTTTACTTCCCTGTATGGATAAACCACAGTTTGTTTATTCATTCCCAAGTTGATAGACTTTTGGGGTGTTTCCAGTTTGGGGCTATTTTGATTCAAGTTGCTAAGATTATTCAAGTACAAATCTTTCTGTGAACATAAAGTTTCTTCGGTAAATCCCTGAGTGGAATTCGGAGTTACTGTGAGACGTATTTTAATCTTTATAAGAAACTGCCCTGCTGTTTTCCCAGTGGCTATCCCATTCTGCATTCCCACCAGCAGCGTAAGAAAACTTCAGTTGGACACATCTTTACCAGCACTTAGGGTGATTCACAGCCCCACAGTGATTGGTTCAGAGCTGAACATGTGACCCAGGCAGGATCAATTAGAATCCCTCAGTGAGTTTGGTATAGGGAGGATCTCATTTTCTTTGACATAAATGAGACACCAAAGCAATGTGGGCTTGGGGCGGTATGCTTGGTATTTTCAGTCTTTATAATTCTAGCTGTATGCATAGACTCAAGGTCGTATCTCATTGTGGTTTAAATTGTATTTCCCTAATGAATGGAGCCTCTTTTCCACCTGCTCATTTGCTACTCATGTACTTTCTTAAATTTTTTTAATTAAATGAAAATTAGGGTAACAAATGCCCGTGGTTTTAAAATAATTCAAAAAGTGCAAAAGGGAAAAGTCAATCCCCTTTACATTTCTGATAATGCTGTGGAAACAGGTGAGGAAACAAGCACAGGTCGCCTTCCCTCAGGTACATAGCTAGACAAGGGTGGGGCTGGGAATTATACCAAGGTCGTCTGGCTCCAAAGCCACCCTTACCCACTTTTACATAAATGATATCACATCCTGTTCTATTCTGCTTCTGACCTTTTCACATCAAATATCTTAGATATTGTTCCAAATGAGTACTTATTGATCTTCCGTGTTTAATAACCCCATATATTCCACTGAAATGCATATATTCCACTAAACGATGTGTCCTTATTAATTTTGCAAGTCCTCTATTGATGGATATTGAGGTTGTTTGCAAGCCTTTGCTACAACAAATCATGCTGCAGTGAATATCCTTGTACAAACCTCTCTGTACATATAAATAAGCATATCCATCCAGTGGATTCCTAGAAATGGAATTACTGGGCGAAAATGTGTATGTCTTTACTATTTTAGAGTGTCTATATCCCCACGTCCTCTCCAATATGTTGTTAAACTTTTCCATTCTTGCCAGTCTGGTAGTTTTTTTTTTTTTTTTAGTGCTACCTCTTCATTGTTTTATTTAGTTTTTATATTTATTTATTTATTTATTTTTGGCTGTACCAGGTCTTCATTGCAGCATGCAGCTTCTTTGTTGCAGCATATGTGATCTTTCATTGTGGCACGTGGACCGCTCTCCAGCTGAGGCTCGTGGGCTCAGCAGTTGGACTTGGTGGTTGTGGCACGCCAGCTTAGCTGCCCTGCAGCACATGGTATCTTATTTCCCCAACCAGGGACTGAAGCTTCGTCCCCTGCTTTGGAAGGTGGATTCTTAACCACAGGACCACCAGGGAAGTCCACTCTCCACTGTTTTATGGTGCACTTTTTCATTATAAGTGAAGATGAGTGTGTTTTCATGCCTTTAAAATTCAACTTCATTTCTTGTGATTCCAAAGTCTCCTTAAAATGTGTGGTGGTCTCACATCTGGGCCCTGAGTTCAGTTCAGTTCAGTTCAGTCGCTTAGTCATGTCCAACTCTTTGCGACCCCATGAATCGCAGCACGCCAGGCCTCCCTGTCCATCACCAACTCCCGGAGTTCACTTAGACTCACGTCCATCGAGTCAGTGATGCCATCCAGCCATCTCATCCTCTGTTGTCCCCTTCTCCTCCTGCCCCCAGTCCCTCCCAGCATCAGAGTCTTTTCCAATGAGTCAACTCTCCGCATAAGGTGGCCAAAGTACTGGAGTTTCAGCTTTAACAT
>NW_011494644.1:5727089-5737375 GCF_000754665.1 Bison bison bison
CACAGTCCAACTCTCACATCCATACATGACCACAGGAAAAACCATAGCCTTGACTAGACGGACCTTTGTTGGCAAAGTAATGTCTCTGCTTTTTAATATGCTATCTAGGTTGGTCATAACTTTCCTTCCAAGGAGTAAGCGTCTTTTAATTTCATGGCTGCGGTCACCATCTGCAGTGATTTTGGAGCCCCCCAAAAAATAAATTCTGACACTGTTTCCACTGTTTCCCCATCTATTTCCCATGGAGTGATGGGATTGGATGCCATGATCTTCGTTTTCTGAATGTTGAGCTTTAAGCCAACTTTTTCACTCTCCACTTTCACTTTCATCAAGAGGCTTTTGAGTTTCTCTTCACTTTCTGCCATAAGGGTGGTGTCATCTGCATATCTGAGGTTATTGATATTTCTCCTGGCAATCTTGATTCCAGCTTGTGCTTCCAGTACAGCATTTCTCATGATGTACTCTGCATATAAGTTAAATAAGCAGGGTGACAATATACAGTCTTGACCTACTCCTTTTCCTATTTGGAACCAGTCTGTTGTTCCATGTCCAGTTCTAACTGTTGCTTCCTGACCTGCATACAGATTTCTCAAGAGGCAGGTCAGGTGGTCTGGTATTCCCATGTCTTTCAGAATTTTCCACAGTTTATTGTGATCCACACAGTCAAAGGCTTTGGCATAGTCAATAAACCTCTCCTCTTACTCTCCAATTTCTTTTTCCTTCTCCATTTTCTCTGATGGCTTTCTTTCCTCCATTTTTCTTCTCCAAATGGCAATTCTCTATGGTGTTCTCCTTAGTCCTTTTCTTGGTCTACTTTATACTCTGGGATATCTTGTTCTTGCCCACAGTGGACATTATCTCCTTATTTACAATTCTTATTTTCCATCTTTCTTTTTTTTTTTGGTTGTCCCATGTGGCTTGTGGAATCTTAGTTCCCTGACCAAGGATTGAACTTGGGCCCTCAGCAGTGAAACCATGGTGTCTTAATCAGTGGACCACTAGGGAATTCCTTCATTTTCCATCTTTATATAACTCTCTGTGACCTCCAGAGCCACATTTTCAATTGCCTTCTAGACATATCTACCTCATTACCCTTCAAACACCTCCAGAGTCTCTCTGTTCAAAACTGGACTTGGCCCCTTCCCTCTCCAAATATGTTCATCTTCTCCAAATGTCAACTAGTGGTATCTCCATCTATGCAGTTAGTCAGGCAAAAAAGTTGGAAGTTATTTTGCCTTCACCGTCAATCCAACTAGCCCTAGATGTTGGACAGGCTTAAAAAGAGAGTTGCTCCAATACATTGAACTAGAGCCATAATTTAAACATCTACATTTTGAAACAGAGGACTTTATCTATGTACGGCCTTTTCAAACTGCCTTTGGCCTACATTCTTCTCCGCTTGATCCGTGATAGCTGTTTTATTGCTAAATCTAGATTTTTCAATGATATCAAAGTAACTCCTTTTATCGTTGGACTTTTCCCCATGGTTAGGTATGGTTAATGCGTGTTGAGACTTTTTACCTTGTTGAGCTGGCCTTAGGCCTCATCTGCAGGTTCAGCATGTAGGGGAAGACCCAGCTGTTCTGTGCTATATCTCAGGCACAGGGAAGTCTGGGGAGGCACCGGTCCATGCAGAGGCCTTTCATCTGCTGTGGCTGCTATATACCCATGGCTCTAAGATACAGCTAAAAATATACTTTCAAACTGGGACAAAAGTTCTGCTCCTCCTATTTCCCCACTAGACATACTGCAAATTTAAAAAGTAAGCCTACAATGTTATGTGACAGCTTGGATGGGAGGGCAGTTTGGGGGAGACTGTATAATACATATATATGTAAGCCAAGTCTCCTTTCTGTTCACCTGAAACTATCACAACATTGTTAATCAGATATACCCCAATATCGGAGAAGGCAATGGCACCCCACTCCAGTACTCTTGCCTGGAAAATCCCATGGACGGAGGAGCCTGGTAGGCTGCAGTCCATGGGGTCGCTAAGAGTCGGACGCGACTGAGCGACTTCACTTTCATTTTTCACTTTCATGCATTGGAGAAGGAAACAGCAACCCACTCCAGTGTTCTTGCCTGGAGAATCCCAGGGACAGGGGAGCCTGGTGGGCTGCCGTCTATGGGGTCGCACAGAGTTGGACACAACTGAAGTGACTTAGCAGCATACCCCAATACAAAATTAAGTTTTTAAAAATAAAATTTAAAAAGGAAGCCTAGACGACAATGCATTGTAACATTGATTATAACTGTAATACTGGTTACATGTTTTAATATTTGCCAGACCCTAGCCTGATGTGTTATACACATGATCTCATTTAATCCTTGCAAGGGCCTACAAAATAGATACCAGTCTTATTCCCATTTTACAGAAAAGGAAACAGGCTCTGAGAGCTTAAGTAACTTTCTCTGATGCAAAGACCCTAGATTTACAGACTTCACTAGGCTCCAGCATAGTAGCTTGTTGGCACAGAACTCTAGCCAAGGAGGAATTAGCCACAGACACTCATGATGGCTTAGCACAACATTGGAGGGCCTGCCCGATTCCCAGCCCCACTGACTCCTCACCTGAGCCCTGTAGAATAAATTCCTGTTGGCTGCCGTCAGGTGGTTTGTGCTTCAGGCTGACCTCAGGGCATCAGCCCAGGTTAGGAGAGCTCCATTCCCTCTACCCTGGACTTATCTTGCTCCCTGGAGCTGTGGCAAGACTCCACCCACCAACCTGCCAACATTCTTTCTGATCACCAGCTACCATCTCAGGCCCAGTTCCTGGAATATATAATTTGTGGCAGGCACTGTGCTAGAGAAGACTCTTGGGAGTCCGTTGGACAGGAAGGAGATCAAATCAGTCAATCCTAAAGGAAATCAACCCTGACTACTCATTGGAAACACTGATGTTGAAGCTTTAATACTTTGGCCACCTGATGCAAGCAGCTGACTCTTTGAGAAAGACCTTGATGCTGGGAAAGATTGAGGGCAAGAAGAGAAGGAAGTGACAGGATGAGATGTTTGGATAGCATCACCAATTCAACAGACATGAGTCTGCACAAACTATGAGAGATAGTGAAGGACAGGGAAGCCTGGCATGCTGCAGTCCATGGGGTCACAAATAGTCAGACATGACTGAGCAACTGAACAAGAACAGCTGAGCAGGAGACAAAAACAGTGCCTAGCACATTTCCACTTGACACAATGATTAAAAAAATGTCTTTTTAATGATTTTAAAAATTTTTTATTGGAGTATAGTTGATTTACAATGTTTGTTCATTTCCATAAATGATTTTTAAATGAATGAATAGGCACTTCCCAGTGCTCTCTGGCCTACAGTCTACAGGGGAAGACAGATCAGTAAATATAACAGAAGTAGAATTCTAGGTGTGGGTTCTATGACAGGCAGAATATGAGAATTTCTAAGAGCACAGCATAGGGCATCTCCTTGAGACAACTTCTAGATGCATTTCCTACAGGAAGTAGGGCTTAAGCTGAGGCTGGAGGCATGATTTGGTTAGCCAAGTGAAGGAGGACAAGCCAAAGGGAGAATAAGAGGAAAATCTCTACCCACAGAAGGAAAAACAGGGAAGGGTGTACCTTACAGCTGAAACATCAGGGATTTCTGCAAAATACACCGGGCTTAAGTGCCAGATTGAGGCACCAGGCAAAAGAAAAGCCCATTCAAGGGGGGAAGTTAGAAGGGACAAAAAAGCCCATGACCCTTGCTGGCTCTGAGCACACAGGGACTTGGGACAACAGTAGACAGGGTGCAGCTAAGGGGATGGAGAGGAGCAAAACCTGGTTCTTCTGAGCTGTCTGCCAATGTCTCCCAAACCAGGAGATACGCTCAATTAAAGAGGGGCACCCCCAACAGAGGCAAAACCCCCTCGGGCTTCTGCTCTGGGCTGAAGCTGCCTCTGTATCTTCACAGATTGCTGACTCTTTAGTAGGACAAAGTAAAAGTGAAAAGCGTGAGGTAGTTCAGTCATGTCCAACTCTTTGAGACACCCTGGACTGTAGCCCACCAGGCTCCTCTGTCCATGGAACTCTTCAGCTCAGAATACTGGAGTGGGTAGCTGTTCCCTTCTCCAGGGGGTCTTCCCAACTCCAAGATCAAACCCAGGTCTTCTGCACTGCAGGCAGATAGATTCTTTACTGTCTGAGCCACCAGGGAAGACAGGGAAGCCCAGGAAATCTCCACAGATTGCTAACTCTTTAACAGGACAAAGAAAAGGTACAGTCAACATAAACTTTTCCCTCCTCTCTTTGAATGGACCAAAAATATTTAAACAGACTGTTTAATTCATGTTAATGGTCAGTGTTGAACAAACACAGGCATCCTTCTGTAAGAATGAGAAAACACAGAATGGTGACTGGACATATACAAAGATTTAGCAGGTCAAAAGAATACTGAGATGAGGAATTAGAACAAATGTTAATGCATAAATCACCTTTATGGCCCTAAGGGCAAAACTTAAGGGGAAAAGTTGCTAATTTGTAGGCTTACCAATCTTAGAGGCTACTGAATTTCTAAAACGATTCTTGCTAAGAAAATAATCATAGAATGTAAATCTATTCTGAAGATGAAAACTGTATTACTGACTTTTGAAAAGTCACAGAGGCAGTTAACAGAAGATTATATGTTGCAGCTGATCAAGTCAGTGAATCTGAAGAATAGATTAAAAGGTTCTAAAAACTCAGAGAGAAAGGACTGAGCAAGAAAGAGATAAGCCAATTGGAGAAAAGATTCAAGGAATAAACATGAATGTAATCAGATTCCCAGAAGAAAAGAACAAAGGAATAACAAAAGATAAGAAAGGTTCCAAGGAATAACAGAAGAAATTATCCCTGAACAGAAGTAAAACAATTTCATGAAGTAAAACAATTCCCTGATAATCTGGCAAAAATTAATATGAAAACTCAAAACTCCCTGACATTTTAAAATGTCAAACATCCAGGAAAAGTCCTACAAAAACCCAGGCAGAAAAACTAGTTATGGCAGCAGATTTCTAAGATTTAGATAATACAGTAACACTAGAGAATCAAGTATGATTTTTAGTGGGAAAGATTGTGCTCTACTTACATGCAAGTGAAACAGAAAAAAGTCTGGCATGCAAGAGTTCAGAAAAGATACCACGTATATAATTTTCCAAAACAAAGTTCAAAGAATTTCTCTCGCCTAGGAAACAATTTCAGGTAAAGATCCCAGGGACAGGAATGGCAAAAAACAAAAGCCCTAGTAAAAGACAGGTAAGCAATTTGGATCTAAACATCTCAGTTCACTTTGAGAATACCAATAATGATTCTAAGCTTTATTAATTATCTATTGCCACTTAACAAATTACCTTAAAACGAGTGGCTTGCTAGTATTTGAATCACTAGACTGAGTAAAGCAGAGTGACCTCCCCAGTGTGGGTGGGCCTCATCTAATCCAGTGAGGACCTGCAAAGAACAAAGGGTGGAGGAAGGGAAAATTTGTTCTCTCTGCCTGACTGAGCTGAGACATTGTCCCTCTCTCACTGTTGGACTGGGACATACATCACTGACTCTCTGGTCCTTGGGCCTTTGGACTTGAACTAGAACCTACATCATCAGTTCTGCCCAGTTCTCAGACCTTTGAACTCAAATGGGAACTACCCTACTAATTTTCCTAGGTCACTGGCTTGCAGACAGCAGATGGTGGGACATTTCAGCCTCCAAAGTCACATGAGCCAATTCTTATAGGCTATATATGTGCTTAGTCACTCAGTCATGTCCAGCTCTTTGCAACTCTTTGAATGGTAGCCCACCAGGATCCTCTGTTCATGGGGCTTTTCCAAGCAAGAATACTGGAGTGTGTTGCCATTTCCTTCTCCAGGGGATCTTCCTGACCCAGGGATCAAGCCTACATCTCTCAAATCTCCTACATGGCAAGCAGATTCTTTACCCGCTGAGCCATCAGGGAGCCATAAATATATATTCATGCATTCTGTTTCTCTGGAGAACTCCGACTAGTTACAGAAACACCATAGCTACTATATTCATCAAAGTGTGGTGGTGGCAAGGAACAGAAACCCATTCAAGTCAGCATAAGCGAAAGGGGGAATTTATTGTTTTACATAAGTGAAAAGACAGAGATAATCATGAAGGCTTCAGGCATGTCTTGATCCAGGGACTCAAATGATCTCATTTGGACCTCTCTCTCTCTCTCTCACTCTCAGTTCTTTAGAAAGACTCTCTCAATTCTGGTGGACAAAGTGGGATCAAGCAGCCCAAGACTCATATCCTAAAAGTTTAGCAACTCCAGAAGAGAGATTTTTAGTACACAAGTGCTGGGGAAAATTCTGATTGGCCTACATTGTGTCACATACTCATCCAGGAAGCAATCATTATAGCCAGAGTAGTAGGGAGCTCCAACTGGCCAGGACTATTTGAGTAATATATCAGTGTAAACTAAGTAAATGATGTCAATCATATGTAAGCTAATCTTAAAATATATTCACAAGTTATTTGACATTCCTTCCTTTGAAAGGGGCAATTTAATTCTTCCCTTAAATGTGGACCAAACTTAGTGACTTTTTCTTAATGAATAGAATGTGGCAGAAGTGATGATATGTGACTGCCAAGCCTAGATTATGAAAGACACTGCTCCTTTCACCTTGCACTCTCTTGGGCTGCTTGCTCTGGAGGAGGTCAGTCATGTTGTAAGGATCCTCAAGCAGTCCTGTCGAGACATCCAAATGGAGGAGGACCTCAGACCTCTCACAAACAAGCAGCACAAATTTGACAGCCATATGAGTGAGTCGCCTTCGAAATGAATCCTCCAGGTCCTAACCAAGTCTTCAGATGACTGTTGTCCCAGCTGACATCTTGACCATTAACATCATGAGAAACTCTAGAACCTTCCAGCTAAACCACACTTGAATTCATGACTCACACAAACTCTGAAGATAATAAGCATGTGTTGCTGTTTAAAGCCAGTGAGCTTGGGAATAACTTGTTCTATGACAATAGAGAGCTAACATTCATATCATAGCATGCATTCATTCAATATTGTGTTTTTAGCTCTAGAGGCATGGATGCATGTAGATTATTTAGTTTGGTTGCTGCAACCACATTGCATCCATCCATTTCCCTACTGCTAAGCTTTTTAAGTTGTTTCTGGTTTGTTTGTTGCTTTTGGTTTTGGGATATTTTCTGGCCTTTCCACGGCTTGTGGTATCTCAGTTCTCCAACCAGGGATTGAACATATGTCCCCTGCCATGGAAGCCCAAAGTCCTAACCACTGGGTCCCAGGGAATTCCCTGTTTTCTGTTGTTGTTTTCTTACAAACCGTACTGTGATGAGTATGGTCTTGTACTTGTACATGCTTCCTTGTAGAAAGACAACCAACGCTAAAATTCTTCTGGAGAGTGCCAATTTGTTCTCCAGAGTAAATATCCCTCGATGATCTTCCACTTGCAGAGTTTGAGGACCACTTCCCCTCCTACCCCCAAGTGCCCAGTGTCATTAATGCTGTCACTCTGAGAAGTGACAAGACTCTCATTGTTCTAATCTTCACTTCCCTGATGACGTATGACCACGCCCACTCAGAGCCTCCTGCTATCTGGCCACCCTCTTCCGGAACTCAGGAAATATACCTGGGGCCAGAGTCCTTGGGGACACTGAACACACTGCTCGTCTGAATACTCCAGTGGACGTTCATTTCCCAAGGAATTTCCCATGGTCATCCATCCCCTGCCTGATGAAATACCTAAAAACACCTCAGCCAACCAGCCATTTCTAGGGAGGATGCAGGCTGCAGACTGGGGTCAGGACTTACCCCGTTCCAGGCCTGGGAGCCAACTCTACCCACTATCTTCCCCTACGGGAAGGGGCAGCAGCCAACCAGGCTGTGAGCCAGGGTATAGAGTCTTCCATAAAAAACACCCAAGAATTCTGCCCTCTGGAGGGTGGCCCAATGGAGCAAAGGGGAAGATGGGGGAAGCAGACATCAGTAAGTTACCTGCTGGAGCTTCAGGCACCATGCTGAGTCTACACAGCCCTGCTTATCCCTGAGGACCTAGCCAGTGGGGGCCCAGGAACAGGGCCATGGCCCGGATTTGGCTCATAACCGGGCTGTTCTCATAGGCCCTGAGGACCAGCCCAGGCCTCAAGCAGTGTTTATCTTTCCTCATCCTGAATCATCCTACTCTAGCTACCAAGACAGAGGAACCAGAGATCAAATTGCTAACATCAACTGGGTCATAGAAAAAGCAAGGGAATTCCAGAAAAACATCTTCTGCCTCAATGACTATACTAAAGCCTTTGACTGTGTGGAGCACAACAAACTGTGGAAAATTCTTAAAGAGATGGGAATACCAGACCACCTTACCTACTTCCTGAGAAACCTATATGCAGGTCAAGAAGCAACAGTTAGAACCAGACATGGAAAAACTGGATCAAAATTGAGAAAGTAGTGCATCAAGGCTGTATATTGTCACTCTGCTTATTTACCTTATATGCAGAGTACATCATGCAAAATGCTGGGCTGGATGAATCACAAGCTGGAATCAAGATTGCTAGGAGAAATATCAATAACCTCAGATATGTAGATGACACCACCCAAAAGGCAGAAAGTGAAGTGGAACTAAAGAGCCTTTTGATGAAGGTGAAAAATGAGAGTGAATAAACTGGCTTAAAACTCAACATTCAAAAAACAAAGATCATGGCATCTGGTCCCATCACTTCATGGCAAATGGATGGGGAAAAAAATGGAAACAGTGACAGATTTTCTTTTCTTGGGCTCCAAAATCACTGTGAACAGTGACTGCAGCCATGAAATTAAAAGAAGCTTGCTCCTAGGAAGAAAAGCTATGACAAACCTAGACAGCATATTAAAAAGCAAGAGACATCACTTTGCTGACAAAGGTCCATATAGTCAAAGCTATGGTTTTCCCATGAGTCATGTACGAATGTGAGAGTTGGGCAATAAAGAAGAATGAGCACCAGAGAATTGATGCTTTCTAATTGTGCTAGAAAAGACTCTTGAGAGTCCCTTGGACAGCAGGGAAATCAAATTAGTCAATCCTAAAGGAAATCAATCCTGCAATTTCATTGGAAGGACTGATGCTAAAGCTGAAGCTCCAATACTTTGGTCACCTGATGCGAAGAGCCAACTCAATGGAAAAGACCCTGCTGCAGGGAAAGATTGAAGGCAAAAGGAGAAGGGGATGGCAGAGGATTAGATGGTTGGATGGCACACCAACTCAATGGTCATGAGTTTGAACAAGCTCTGGGAGATGGTGAAGGACAGGGAAGCCTGGCATGCTGCAGTCCATGGGGTTACAAAGAGGTGGACATGACTTAACAACTGAACAACAACAAGACTGCAGGGGACTTGTCTGTGTTCTTTCTCCTCCCAGTTCACTGAACTAGTCACCATGGGGAGGACTGCATGCAAGAGTACCAAAGGGGAAGTGCGCTGGGCGGCCCCGCGGATCTGTCTCTTGCTTCAACAGTGCTTGGACGGAACAGACCCAGGGACGCCCCTTGCTCCAGCCTCCGACCACCCTCCAACCTTTTTTCTAGTCGCAACCTTCGGAGTCAGCCACTCAGCTGTCCGTGATCACCGGGACCAGCCACCATTTTTTAACTCCTTATTATTACCGACCAATCATGAGCTCCCAGATTCGTCAGAATTATTCTACCGAGGTGGAGGCCGCCGTCAACCGCCCGGTTAACATGCAACTGCGGGCCTCCTACACCTACCTCTCTCTGGGCTTCTATTTCGACCGCGACGATGTGGCCTTGGAGGGTGTGGGTCACTTTTTTTGCGAATTGGCCAAGGAGAAGCGCGAGGGCGCGGAGCGTCTCTTGAAACTGCAAAACCAGCGTGGCGGCCGCGCCCTCTTCCTGGACGTGCAGAAGCCATCTCAAGATGAGTGGGGTAAAACCCAGGACGCTATGGAGGCCGCCCTTCTCGTAGAGAAGAACCTGAATCAAGCCCTGTTGGATCTGCATGGCCTGGCTTCTGCCCGCGGAGACCCCCACATCTGTGAATTCCTGGAGAACCACTTCCTAGATGAGGAAGTGAAACTCATCAAGAAGATGGGTGACCACCTGACCAACCTCCGCAGGCTGGCTGGTCCCCAGGCTGGGTTGGGCGAGTATCTCTTCGAAAGGCTCACCCTCAAGCACGACTAGGAGCTTCTGGAGACCAGTGGCCATTGAAGAACCCACCTAACATCAGGGCTGCCTGAAGCCCCTCTCTGCAGCTACTAGGCAGCTTTTTTAACACCCTGGAGCCCTCTCTCAAGCCTTGGACCATATGG